>NC_037092.1:77438323-77755823 GCF_002994745.2 Rosa chinensis | reverse complement strand
CCCAGAAATTTGCATGACACAAAGTAAAACCATGGGAAAAAGATGGGCAAGAGATTCCAAGAAGATTGTGCTAAGCTAATGAATTGCCCATCTAGAATCCACTACTGTCTCGTGTAAGATAAGCCCCAATGTGATATACTATCAGTAACACTGCATTGTAAACTTGGCAATTAATTGGTAGCATACCTAAGGTAGTAATGGCAAACAGCTGCTGCTTCATCTAAAGTGTAACGAGGAAAGTTAATGCGAGCATCAGAGGGCACATCTGGCAAGTCTTGACGAAGTTTTCCTACTGCTGTTGAATGAGAAAAGGCACCCACCATCATGTCATCATGGATCATAGATCTAAAAGCCTTCACCTGCAAGAATTTGATCACATGTGTGTTGCATATCAGTCTCTAATGAACATGCACCTTCACCCAAACTTAATACCAATTTGTACACTCAGAACCGAGATAAGACCAGGGTTTCAAGTAGAGAGATATTATTGAAGACGTATTCCAACCCTAGCATAAAGCTTAAAAAATCATGTTGATTCCTTTCAGTTTAACAGTTAAAAATTACAACTGTAAAACATAACTCTGAGACAAAAAGTGAGTACCTACCGTAGCAAGTTCTTTGGCATGTATTGGTCGAGTAGAACGAACAGTTACTGCCTCTTCATACTCACTGAACGTAAACCAGTTATTGTACTGCAGACAAAAAACAGCAAATTATGACAAAGCTCTAGAAACAAATTCACATAAAGAACTTGGCATCATGTGACTCGGTGATGTATCTCACCTGATCAATCGCAATCAGCACAGGGATATCTTTCACTAGAGATAACTCCTTCCTCAAACGAACTACCACTCCAACAGCTGCATGAGTGTGCTTGATTCCTGTATCAACCAGGTCATACAGTGTTGAACCTTCAGGCATTGCCATGGAATCAATTCCATCTTTCATCCATCCAACACCAGCTCCCTCTCCCAATGGAATAGGATCAGATATTTGGCACAACAATTGTTTTAAACGGGATTCATTAAATTTTAGGAAATCCTGGAATGAAATGACACAAAAGATGAATATAAATTTATGGAGATGGTGAGAAGCATATGATTCAAGAACTTGCGTGATTAAAAGGGGTTCATATGTTACATCAAATTGATATTAATACAGCCATGTAGACAATCACTTTTTAAACATGATTTATTTATACACACACACACACACACAAAAAAGTTCATGAAGTCAATGACAAGGCCACGGAGGTTATTCATCCACATTTAAGTTAATAGTACATTATTAAAATTTTAATGTGACTTATAGCTAATAGAGAAAAAAGCTTCACAATCTTGCCTTGAGAATATTTTCAGCTTGAACAGGTGTATCCCAAAGACCTGTTTGTGGGTTTTTATAGAAAAAACCTCCATGAGTCCAGTCCTTGCCTCTGGGAACATACAAAACCAACCAACCTTCCTCACGAGCCCAATGAACTAGCATCGCAAGAGCCGTACTCTTTCCACAGCTTACAGGGCCATCCAAAACAATCTGTTTTTTAACTTTTGACCCTGAAAAAAATTCAAGGACAAACACATTTTACATGTCACCGATTATATATGCCTACAAGATCATTCCTCCAAAGAATGATGCACAACTCATGCAAGGTCCAGATGGAGTGCGATCTAATTATTGACAAACTAAGAGTTCACCAATTATGAGTTGGGTGCAAATAACTAAGTATGGCCCCGATTATCTGAAAATGAAAAGTATAATGAGCAGCCGGGGATCAACCCATTCATTTCTAGCTTTCTAGCTTACATTAACAGTAACCCTTAGAAATCTACAGCAATTTGAACTAGACTAGACTAAAGTGATCATGTAAAAATGTGCTTAATGATAATTGTAGTCTCAAACCTCTACTAGCTATAAATAACATATTTGCACTTTAAATCTTGAGCTTTAGTTCAACGAAGCAATCCAAAAAGCACAAACCTTTGCTCCTAGCTGATCCCAACGGCGGGTCCACAACCCGCCGGAAATTGTCCCGGAGATCAAGGAAGCTCTGGCGAACAAGCACGGCGCTCTGCATTGCCTCCTCGAACTCCCTCACCATCCCCAACGGCAAACCCTCCGGCAACACCTTGTTCAACTCCTCCGTCCTTCAAACAAAACAACAATCACATCCCAATCATATCTAATTTCAGCAATTTAGGGTTAGGGTCTAGGGCTTTTATACTTGAACTTGAAGTAGGAGCAGCTGTCCATGCTGGTGAGCTGAGCCAGCGTCGGAGTAGAAGTGAAGAGAGGTCGGCCATTGGGCCCCACATCGAGCGAGGGATCGCTCTCGTCGGCCTGAAGCCGTCGAGCACGACCTTTATCGTCGAAGAGATCGGCGTCGGCGCCGGCGTAGGCATCGTCGTCTGCGGCGGCAGTGGCCTCGCCTTTAGACTTGTTACTCTTCTTGGCCTTCTTCACCGTCGACTTGGTGTCCTTGGACGACGAGTAGTTCGCCGTCGCCGTCAGCCTCCATGGGCCGTCGGACCTTGGGCCCGTCGCTATTGCCCTTCGAAGAATCGTTCGCAGCATTTCGCTCTCTTCAGTCTCTTTCTGAGGTTTTGGGGAGAAGAAAAGAAGAAGAAAGAGGCTACTGGGAAATTAGCTGCACTGGGGAGATGGGTAAAATTGGAAATTCCGCACTTCTTTGGGCCTCTTTTGAGTTTAGCTTTGTCCAATTCAAACTGGGCCTGGATTTTACAGAGATTCAAAATTGAGCCTGATTGTTAGATTGTGAGCCCAGTATAATTGGGCCCACGTACAATCAAAAAGCAAAAGTAGAAACCGAAAGAGATACGATAAGTAGCAACTTGGTATTGGTACTTGAAACTTTACAAGTGGTGTTCTAGGAGGGACAATAATAATAATGAGGTTTCTGTGATCCGAGTCAGAAGTCAGGATAGCAAATCTTCAATTCTTTTATGAATTTCAACCAACAAATTTTAATTTAAAATAAAAATTATCGTATCACTATATGTTTAAGTTTACATAATTACATTATAACAGACGTCAAACATATAATAAGTTTTGTTAAACACAATCGTCCGTCCTGTTAGAATTTCACGATTGTCCGTTTTGTTAGAGATTCACAATCGTCTACGTGTACGAGACTATTACTGTGAGGGTAAAGCATGTAATAACGAGCTTTACTGCTGCTCTCCGGCACCTAATACTTATATCCAAAACTATTATATTTAGAGTCCTTAATCTTATGTTGCTTGGGGTCATATTAATTTCACCCACAATGACAACATATATAGCTTAGAATCTCATAAATCTGATGGGTGGATTCCAATATGCTGTTCCATTTTAGGAAAATGGCCGGGGTGACATATGCCCCTTTGGGTGGCACAAATTGACAAAGATTCAGTTAGGTCTTCGTTGGTTGCCATTTGCTAATATATATATAAGTAGGGCAACATTTTGTTTATGTTATGTTAATTACGTTAACTCCCACTAAGTAGTAGCCCAGGTAAATCCAGCCGATAATACCTAATAAGATCAAATATATAAATAATACTAATTCTTTTTTTCATTTTTTTTATCCTTCAAGGACATCCGATAAAATTAGAATGATACAGAGACGATTAGCATAGGCCCTATGCAAGGATGACACGCATAAATTGAGAAATTGTCCAAATTTTTTGTCGGTGAGTCGTGGCATGTTGATTAGCTAGCCCACCTAACACTGTGGAGCTCATGGTTTCAAATCTCATTGTTGTCCAGAATCAAAAACTAGCAGGGCCATTCACTATATATGTGTGTGGAGAGAAGTTAAAGATAGTGGGGAATCTTTTCATACAACTATCACATTTTCTGCTATTTTTTTATTTTAGTTCTTTTTTTCTTTTATTTTACAATTTACTATATTATCCCTAATGATTAATTATATTTCATAGTTCCATATATACTATATAAGGGTTAAATTGGTAAAAAATTCAATTTTAGAGAAGAAACTTTCTTCTTTTAATATTAGTATAGATAATATGAAGCTTAAGCGTGTATTAGATTTGAATGAAAAAGCAAGCTGCCTGTCTGTATGAAGAAAATGGGAGACAATGACAAAGAAATAAATTAGTGGTGGATTAGAGGAACTGTGGTTATAGTTTATTTATACTCACCGTAGGGTTAACCAGTACGTACTTAATTAATAGTTAACTTTTTATGTGTGGTCTAATAAATATGGTCGCTAATGAGTGCATTCACCACCACTATCATTGGCATTATTAAGAAATACATTATAGTGGGGAGCTTCTAATTCTAAAGAGGTAGAGCATGCATTTTCCATCCCCACACCCATAACAATAGTTCCCTCCCCAAACAAAAGAAAAAGCAGTCAACAATCATATAAAAAAGAAGTGATCAAAACTTGACATATGGAAGAACGACGGTGATCAACTACTAGTTCGTAACAAGAGAGAGGTAACTCAGAATGGAGCACAAATAACATCTTTATAGTTTATAGTTGTATTGGGAGGGGATCCTCTCCTAAGCTAGCATTTTACCTAAGCTAGCTAACCTTTTAAGCAGATGAAGACACGTGTCTATTGAGAGATCTAATGGTCTACCATAAATTTGGTTTTCATTTTACTTTTAAAGTCAGTTTTCCTTTACTATTGCCAATCTTCTTTGTCTTCTCTCTCCCCCCTCTCCGCAGTCTTCCAGTTTTTCATCCATCAGTACAATTCTTCATCCTCCACCCATTAAACATGTCCTTTTGTTTCAATCTAAGAAAACAGCACCAACTCCATCGAAATCTAAATAAATCAAGAGCGCACAGGAGGGGGTTTTGGTTTCCTTTGGGATGACTGAATCTGGGATTGTGTGAAGACGACGAGCGACAAGAACAGCCAAATCGAAAGACAATGGGAAGTTAGCAAAAGCCAAAGGGTCAACTATCTATAAAATAAGAGCGGAAAACGAGTCAATTTCCATAAGCCTTGGGAGATTGGAAGGAGAAGGCAAGAATGGAGTCATTGACCATAGTGATTTCTATGACTTTGAAACCTCTGGAACAGCCTACTAGTACTACTACTTGCTTATTATTTCATCTTCATTATTAAATTAATTAAACCCAAATCGACGTCTTCTTCTTCTTCTTCTTCATCGCTTGGATTTCTGAACCCTCCCCCAACTTTGAGCGAGGCCCAGATCAGTTTCGCAGCGAAGACGATAACAAAGAATAGACCGACACTTCAATGGGTATTATTGTAAAATCTATAACACAAAGAGATATAGACCATTGGATCTCACATTAGACACGTGTCCTCATCTGCTTAAAAGATTAGGTAACTCAGGTAAAATGCTACCCTAGGAGAGGATCCTCTCCCAGTTGTATTAGGGGCGGAATTGGTCCTAAATAGTTAGGCCCCGTTTGTTAGCTAGGAAATCAAATCTGGAATGTGAAATAGTTTTCCATTTTATTAAATTGTCATGTTTGGTTAAATCATAAGTCTAGAAATGAAAGTAAAATAAATGAGTTGACTGGAGTTCAATTCCATAAAAGAGGTGGAATACAAATATCATTAGAGTGTGGTATTTCAATTCCTTTACTCAATGGAATTGAAAATTTACTTGTTTAGTCCCTCATAAAATCTGGTCAATTAATAATTCGTATCACCACTCATTCATTTTTAATCTTCCATATTTAATTCGATTGGGCATTATTGGAAAATCATTAACAAATTAATTCTCTCAAACTATTTTCTAATCTCAATTAAGTCTTGAATCCTTCCAAACACCATAAATGGAAATGCTAAATCAATTCCATTTCATCCTTGAAAGGAAAATTAGTATGTCAAACAATAATATGAGAGTAATGTGATCCCTCTATTCATCTCTCAAGGAAGTTTATATAGTATTACATCCATGTACACAAAGGAAAGTAATCAATCCTAATATAAGTCAACTATAACACTACTATTAATTGATACAAAATAAATCTAATTGATACACAAATTAAATCATAATAAAGTTAATTGATACAGCTCATGTCAACACTCCCCCTCAAGTTGGTGCATAGATATCTCGAATGCCCAACTTGTCAAGTGAGCTGTGGAATACCTTACTAGAAACAGCTTTTGTCAGAATATCTGCAAGTTGATCTCCAGTCTTCACATGGGGTACATCAATAATCTATGATTCCAGCTTTTCCTTGATAAAGTGTCTATCCACTTCAACATGTTTTGCTCTGTCATGTTGAACTGGTTTATGTGCAATGTCTATGGCTGCCTTGTTGTCACAAAAGAGATTCATAGCCTGTTTGGGCTTGAACACTAAGTCTTTCAGTAAGTTACGTAGCCATAGCATTTCACAAACACCTTGGGCCATTCCTCTATACTCTGCCTCCGCACTAGATCTGGCAACTACTTTCTGTTTCTTGCTCCTCCATGTAACAAGGTTACCTCCCACAAATGTGAAGTACCCTGAAGTTGATCTTCTATCAGTGACACATCCAACCCAATCTGCATCAGTATATCCTGCCACCTCTAAATGATTATTTTTAGAAAACATGATCCCTTTGCCTGGAGTTGACTTCAAATAACTAAGAATACTATATATAGCATTCATGTGGTCTTAACTTGGAGGATGCATAAACTGGCTTAGCACACTCACAGCATATGCAATGTCAGGACGAGTGTGAGAGAGAGATGAGTGTGCCAACTAGTCTTTGATATCTCTCTCGATCAGTAGGCACTTGATCAGGATACTCTGCTAACTTGTGCTTTTGGTGTATCTGCAGGTTTGCAAGCTAGCATGCCTGTTTTAGTTAGTAGGTCTAAGATATATTTCCTTTGAGATAAAAAAATGCCTTCTTTTGATCTAGCCACCTTAATGCCTAGGAACTACTTCAATCCACCAAGATCTTTCATCTCAAATTCAGATGATAGATAAGCTTCCAACTTCTTCACTTCTTCCTGATCATCTCATATCACGATCATATCATCCACATAGATAATTAGGGCAGTTATCTTTTCCTTTCTACGCTTCAAGAAGATAGTGTGATTTGAGTTATTCTGCTTGTAGCCAAATGCCTTCATGGACTGTCTGAACCTTCCAAACCATGCTCTGGGAGATTGCTTGAGTCCGTATAGAGACTTCTTCAACTTGCAAACCATTCCTTCATGGGAAGGTGTAATGAACCCTGGGGGGTAGATCCATGTATACTTCCTATTTTAGATCTCCATGCAAGAATGCATTCTTCACATCAAACTGCTTCAGGGGCTAATCCAAGTTTGCAGCTAGAAACAGTAGTACACGGATAGTACTAATCTTGGCTACCGGTGCAAATGTTTCTTGATAATCAATACCATATGTTTGTGTGTAGCTTTTAGCAACTAACCTTGCTTTGTACCTGTCCAGTGTCCCATCAGCAGCATACTTCAAGGTATAGATCCACCTACACCCCATTGTTTTCTTTCCTTGAGGTTTTGGTACTAGTTCCTATGTATCATTCTTCTCTAAAGCTTCCATTTCAACCTTCATTGCCTCAATCCATTTGGGATCTGCTAATGCTTCCTGCACTTTACTTGGAATGACAATAGTAGATAATTGAAACACAAATGATGCATATGACTCGGACAACCTATGAGTTGACACATAATTACTTATGGGATATTTGGCTTTGGCTTTAAGATTTGGCTCATACTGGGCTTTAGGCTTCCCTATGGTTGTACGATCTGGCAATTAGTATTTGGGGGCCACACTTGTTTCAGTGTTGGGTTCTATTTCAAGGTTAACCTCATTATCTATGATATCATTAGGCTCATGATCAAGGACATGCTCATCATTTATAACAATATCTTACTCAAGTTCAGGATTGAGACTTACCTAAGGAGCATCCTCATGAGAAATAGGGACTGATGTGGTAGGAGTAGGGGGTCTTCTATTGAATCTGGCAAGACTAACTAAGGTTGATCAACAATTCCTGTTGCTGGCGCTTCTAGGTGATCATTTGTACTTACATGAGCATTTGCAAGCATAATTAGATATAATGAGCTACGCTCATGCTACCACCAGCGATACCGACTCCCGCCAAAGGAGTGACTTGCGGGAACACAGCCAAGCAGGCTACCGCCTGAGCCCCTGAATTTCTCCATTTTCATCTTGCAAGCAAGATGGTCTCCGCTAAGCGCAACTCCGCTAGGGGAACTTCTCCATCTTCATCTTGCAAGCGAGATAGTCTCTGCTAAAGTGTAACTCCGCTAGTGGAACTTCTCCATTTTCAGCTTGCAAGCAAGATGTTCTCCGCTAAGCGCAACACCGCTCACTGGGCTACCACCAAGCGGGTCACTGTGCCACTACTTGTCGCTTACTATCAGCGGAGGGACTTCCGCCAACGGCGAATCCCGAGGCAACGCCTCACTCTGGCAAAGACCGCCACGCGGCGGTGCAGTCGAGCCATGCTCCTCCGGAAAAATAAGGGACCCGCCACTTGGGTATCAAAGATTGGGCTCGCTACCCAACACCCTCTGCTTAGCGCAGCTCCCCTCAACAAACAATACACCGACCAAACGGAGGTCTGTCTTAGCCGGGGAGTGGGGGACTCCCTAGGGGGCCTAGCAGGGGCCCACCCGAAAGGGTATAAACCGTTCGCTCAGTAAATCCATGGTTGAAAATGCACTGACTCTAATTATGCTTTTGTCAGTCTAGCGGAAGTAACGCTTCAAACCGCTGGGCAACTCCCCAACCAAGATTGCCCTCCTTGACTGGGGACTTAGGGGACTTGTACTTACATTTGCATTTGCAAGCATAATTAGCTAAAATGAGCCACGCTCATGCTACCGCCGGGGGTACCGACTCTCGCCAAAGGAGTGACTTGCGGGAACACAACCAAGCAGGCTACCGCCTGAGCCCCGGCTTACCCCCAGATCGCTGCTGACTCGCCGCCACGCGCCTTGCCAAGATAGCATTAGAAGCTCCAGAAGCTGGGAACTGAAGCATGTCAATCCCACATCGAAAACATGGAAAAGATTAGCTCCCTCCTCACCTATAAAAGGTTCTCTCCTCTCTCCTCATTAATTATGCATTTACTACTTACCTACTGTTACTTTGTCAACATAAATACATTGACTAACTTGGGTATCAGAGAAGATAAGACCGCCCAACGCGGTCTCCCTCTGACGCCCTCTGTATTTTACTTGACAGGAAAACGAAAGCTTTGAATATCACAAGTAGCGGTCCGCCCATCGGATCAGTGTTAACCAAGGTTCAGCTACCGCTGAACTTTTAGACATTAACATCATCATTTCCTGTTGTTGGTTCTAAATATCGGTATCTTTATATCTATCGGTATTTTGAAAAATGGAGATATCGGAAATATAGGAGATACAGAAGTATATTGTTTTTGAAAAAAATCAATTTATTAGAAATTTAGAATTACATATAAATACATATGAATGTCAACTTCATCTACATCTAAAAAGAGACTCTAGGCAGTTGAAAAGCCGCTCGCTGGTCTATGAAAATGCAACAATCAGACCAAGACATATGACCCATATATATAGTGCGAATTGTAGTGATGAACATGATAGTTATAGATCTCTTTAGAGCTGCTGACTGTTTCCCCTATAAGGGGATAATGAGGATGAACCCAACTGGATGACTGATCATATACTTCTCTATATTGATTATATCCATAAGCATCATAACCAAATTGATTGTTGCCTTCATGAGATTCATTTGAGATCTCACTGCGCTTTGTGCCTAAACTGATAGAGTCAAAACTTAAGGCACTGGAAGAAACATCAGATGGGGTACTTTGATCATTAGTTGCACCTCTAGTCCTCCTTCCATATCAGGCCTTCTCTTGAGCACCATGACCAGCTGTTCTCATTTCGTGGTCTTCATCTTGGGTGGTATGATCAAAATTATCTTCATAGGTAAATTGGTTTAATCCTCCATCCACAGAAGATTGACCATATTCATATCTTTCACCTCCACCACATGTTCCGCTTCCACCTTCTCCACCATCATCAGAACTATCGGGAGTTGTTGTACCACCCAATGCATCATCACTATCTGAATTATCTTCTTGGTTTTTAACAACTTCTTCAGATAAGACTCTCTCTACGTTGATTCCAGCATTAGTTACAGTTTCTACAACTTATGGAAGAGGTCTTGACTTCCTTCTGCAATGTCATTTGGCCTTATTTGAATAATTGAACCTTTATCTTCTTTCTATTATTCAACTATAGAGTTACAGACATAGTCACAGACTACACAGTATCGAATCTCTCCTCACACAGATTTGCATTTAGAGAATTACTTCTCACCCAAAATCGCCTTGAGGGTATTTCTCCTAACCTAGATTCGCCTTGAGAGGATTTTTTTCCTCACCTAGATTCACCTTGAGGGGATTTTCTACTCACCTAGATTCACCTTAAGGGGATTTCTCCTCACTCAGATTTGCCTTGAGGAGATCTCTCTTCACACAGATTTTCATTTACAGAATTACTGAGTTTTTTATTTTTATTTTTTTTTTATATCAAATTTTACAGATATTTCTTCACTTTATCGGGGATATATCGCAAATATCTAATATATCGGGGATATTTGACGATATCTGAGAAATTTCACAGAAACGGTAGAAGATAAGATATTTACCCCTAAAATATATCGGTCCGTCGAAAAAAGGAGATATCGGAAATATCACAAATATGTAAAACCTTGGCTGTATTAAAACGTCGAAAACTGCTGAAATCCACCCCCCCCAAATCTCACAAATACTAGTAAACACTTTCCAAAACTACTTGAAACCATAAAGAATTAAGAATTTTGTTTGCCATAATAATAAGTTATAACCTGCACTCCTCTAAACTATATAACCCGGTTCTGCCTCTATACATTATTAAGTTGTTGCTTCTAAAGGTTGGTAAAATGCAGTTTTCATAAGTTAAAAATTACAGTTGCTTATGATTTAAGTTAAGCTTTCACAGACTAACCTTTAGTCCTTATTTTCTTTCTCATTCTCTTAGAAATGCAGAATTTAAACTTAGAACCTTGTATACTACTTTGAAAAGAAACACTATTTGATCAACTAGGTCTCAAACTCTCAATTGGATCCTTGCAACGTATATTACCCTTTTTTTTTTATATATGATCACTAATTTTTTTTTTTTCCAATATTAGTCATGATCGATGACCCTTGCCCTTTGGACTTAGGGAAGTTCCAATTAAGGAAACAAATGGAGGGAAATAAAAAAGTACAACCAAGTAAATGTTGTTGGCCAATATAAAATTAAGAATATAAAACGTATTGGTTTGACATATGATCATGAGAATGAATTTCAATGATTTTGTGGTGATCCATTTTAAAATGAATTTTAAAAGTTAAAATTAAAACACTTAATGTTGAGATAAATCGTTATTATTGATAAGTGATCACAAAATCATTGATAATGATCCATTGATAATGATCCAGTGATCATGAATATTCATGACTAATGATGATTATATACCAAAAATGGAAAAAACAAAAAAAAACAAAACAAAACAAAGTGCTTGTTTTAATTTTTAAACTTAGTGAAGCATTAGGTCACCATGAACCATAAGCAATAAGCGAGATAAAAAAGTAACAATATCATGTGTCCCATATATAATTAATAATTGCTCGTTTGAGTCGTATTGAAAAATCTATAAATTTCCACCGAGTTCATATTTGCAATTAAAACCGAAAGTAAGTAATTATACTACTTATAAATTATTCCATGCAACCGTCCGAATTCCACACATGGTCTTCTACTCCATATAAACCTCATAACCATCCAGCTTCCACATTCAAAAGCCATCATTTCCAGAACTCAAAGCCTCAACAACTCAGAGCTCCAAAACTGGCTAACCCTCGAGAATGTGGGCTGGAGGGAGAAAAGAAAGGAGACTTGGAGTCTCGCAACAAGCGAGCCGTGACGGCTCTGTACGACGCCTTCAACTCCAAAGACGTGGACGTTGTTCACCTCCTCCTCGCGCCCTACCTAGAGTGGTGGTTCCATGGCCCCCCTACTCATCAGCATTTGAACCGCCTCCTCACCGGTGCGCCGCCGTACGACTCGTCGTTCATATTCCTTCCTCTGTCGATTGTTGCATTCGGATCAATGGTGGTGGCTGAGGGATACGAGGAAGGTCATTCGGTGTCGTGGGTGCACGCGTGGACCGTCACAGATGGCATAATTACCCAAGTGAGGGAGTACTACAACACGTCCGTCACGGTTACCAGGTTAATCTCACCGGAAACTACATCACGGTCAGGTAGTTGCCAGAGTGTTTGGGAGAGTAAGCTCTCTGATAATAAGTCTGTACCTGGCCTCGTATTGGCCCTATAGCTAGTAGTTAATGCTGGCTGTTTCTAATAAATTAGAGTCTTATGATAACAAATCATTATCTAAAAGTTTGGTTGTATGGATGCAAGAGGCGAAGCTAATAAGATTGGTGTATTAATTATGAACTGGTTTGTCTCTTGTATTTCTGGCTATAATTTGCCTTTGTTTTTATTTTCTTTTGGTTGTTTTTGTTTCTACAAAACAAAACCTGTTTAGTGTAGAGTATTAATTTAATTAGAGATCAATAAGTAAATATCATTGATAATCTGTCATTGCTCTCTTACTCTCTTTGGGTTAGCAAGGGCTACAGTATGACATTTTTGGTAGTGCCACTTGACTGGTACGACGAAGTTAATGGTTATCTATAATTTTCCATTCAAAAGTCTAAAGGCACTGTGCGATAAAAAAATAAAAAAAATAAAAACAGTTGCTAGTGCAATCCTAAGAAATGGCACCCTTATTATCGATTTATTTAAGGTTTTAATCTTGAGAGCTTGTGGGATACGCTAATTTATTTTCCTTGTATTAATTAATAAACGCCGGAGAACTATTCGATCTTAATGATTTCACTTATTTGGATCCTCATTCTAAGTAATATAATGTATAAGAAATAACTTGAGATTTTTTTTTTTTAAGCTCAAAATGAGGGATAAGTGAGGCAAAAAAACCTCCTTACTACCCCTTGTTAACAAAAAAAAAAAAAAAAAAGGGACAAAGCCAAAACCTCCATTTTTTTTTTGAAGAAACAATTTCATTCATAGCAAACACAGACCAGAATGGCACGATACATAGATTCCATCAGGGATGATAGGTGCCATTATACTTGAAAATTACAATTCCGCTCCTTTATGCAGGAGCCTAGTAGAATAACAAAATTCTAAACTATAATAAAAGCAGACAAAGTTTTCGGTGCCAATACGCTTAATTGCGGTACAGTAAAGAACTTTGCACCTAGATGTATATAATTAACTATTATTCTGTAGGCTAAAAATAAAATACCTTAAAATTTCTCCTTTCCCTTCGGGATCTTCCGAAAGACAAGGAATTTATTGTAAATAGACAAAGCTAAAACATAGGGATGGGTCTAGGGCAAACACCCCAACCCACCATATATAGGAGCCCAAAGGGTAGCCCAAAGATGAGTGACCCAACCACGGCCCATTAAGGCAGCCTTGACATGACCCCAGCAAACCACCGTCGTACCAGAAGCCTCCGATGCATTGACATGCCGCCTTGCCGCCGTCATGACCCCCGCTGGCCAGACCACGCTGCTGCGACCCATCCCGCACCCAAAAGCCAGATTGCCCGTTCCAAATAACACCACGACCCCCACCTCCTTCGAACCGCAAACCGGCTCTATCAAAACAAGTTCCTCCAATCTTAGGCAACACGGCTACTGGAATACAGAGGCAACCACCGAAATCGCTGCCAAGAACAACCTTGCAAAAACCGTGGTCCAGCCACTCCAATCCAAGAGCTACTCAGGCAATCAATCAAATCCTGCCTGGCAGCAAAGCCATATGGCTTCGGCGTGGTCAAAAGGCCAGCCTAGGCCGAAGCCGCCTCCTTATGGTTTTCTCAAAGAGAGAATTTATGAATCCTATACATATATGAAGTACAAGAATAAAAATAGCCAAAACCTTCATAATAGTATACATAAGACATTAAAGAAAACTAGTTAACAAAAACCAAATTGAAGAAAACCTAAACAATCACTATTGCAAGTCAAAACAATGAATGGAAGAGTCGTCAAATCCCACCAAATTAAGTAAACTTGTTAACGTGGTGCCATGATCTGCTAAGATGTTTACAACTTTGCTACCTTCCTAAAAGATATGTGAGAGTCGGAAATGCATAATTAAAATTGACAATCCAGAATTAAAATCCAAATACCTAAAGAAATTAAAAAGACTAATAACTCAAGATAGCACAAGTAAACCAGTACAGCCAAAAATTTCCTTGAATACAATATTAGAAAAATTCAACAAAGTTAAAAAGGAAGTAACACTTCAAGATCTACAACATGAAATAAACAATACTAAACAGGAGATTAACTTATTAAAACACCAACGCCAGGGTCTGACTTACAAAAATCAAGAAATAAAAGAAGATTTAAACATTCTGAAAATTGAAAATCAAATTCGCAAAATCAATGAGTCTTCTGTACATTATGATCATTATGACGAAGAAGAGCAAAAAATCACCCTACAAAGTCATGACCTCGCCTCTAACGTCATTAATCAAGTTAAACTAATAAAATGGAATTCAAAAGTTAAAATAATGATTAATGATTTTGAAATAACAATCACAGCACTTATTGATTCTAGTGTTGATCTAGACTGCATCCTAGAATGATTAATGCCCACAAAGTATTTTAGTTAAACAACTGAAAAACTAACATCTGTGAATGGTAGCAAAATGAAGTTAAAATATGAAATCCTCAAAGCACATATTTGTCAAAATAACGTCCTACCCCATGGCAAAATTAGTTAAATTTAAGTTTGTTCATTATCATATGGTATTTGATTTGTTTTATTTGTATCTTCATAGCAGGGGTAACTAACTTGTGAAGCTGTTTTTACAGTCTTCAATTTGAGTCTTTTTAATTCATCTTCTAATTCTTTTATTTTAATATTTTTAATTTTTTTTTATCTAGGTCGGAATCTCTTCTTGACAGATTGTCCGCGTAAGCAAAATTTGCAAAAGAATGTGAGTGTCTTGAAGATTGACCTAATTCTTGAATACGAACGGATCTTTTTGGCCGTTGTTCTCTAAAATTGATTTTGATAGTACCATCAAAGTACTGCTGGATACAATCAAGATTTGAAATATTGTGTTGGATATTGGTTGGTTGGGTTTCACTTGACAGAGACCATTCAGACGGTAAAACAATATTGGACCCTTTGATGGTATGTGGGACTCGAATATTAGCATTTTCTTGACTACTTTGAATTAATAAAGTTTGATCTTTTGGACTTTTTGATATTGCTTGGAAATTCATATTTGTTCCGGTGACTTTGTAATGAACCCTATAAATTAAGGCCAAGGGTTGAGTTCCTTCAAGGACATGATAACCCGAAGTTTTAACATTTAAGGTTAAACCTTTTAATTTGTGTCGATCACTAAGGCTAACTGTGTAGTCTGGGTAGCAGTCAAAATGAATAGGACCATTGAAAATGCTTGATTCAATTGTTCCGAGAGTGCTATCACTAAAATTAATAACTTGATGTTTACTGTATTTTTGAGTTATTGTAAAATATTTTACTGAGTCTTGCAAGGGCTCCAGGAGGATGTCGAAAGGGCATATGTGGGAGTTCCACCAGCTAACAAACCATAACGGAAATTTTCTGTTGAAATGCTTATCAAACTTAAGAAAAAATAAGTGCTAAAATCCTCAGTTTGATGGAGGAAGACTTTTGACCAAGCCTCTTTGTAATCATATTAAGAAAAGGAGAGGCCATCCTCCGCGCTGTGATATACCTAAGGAGGATCACTCCATTCAGCTTGACTAATAATTCTGACTACCAAGATAGTCAAGACCCTTATGATTTCTGAATAGTGCCTCTATTAATCAGGCAAAACACTATTCATGTTCAGCTTAATCTTCAGCAGCCTCATCATATTCATATAATCTAGTTCAGCTTCATACCCTGCAGAGATATATAATCCAGTTCAGCTCCATACTCTGCAGAAAGGTTTCAGAATAAGTGAAGACCCTACTGAATAATGGCTGCAGTCAGGAAATTTATTGTTTATGAATAGTGAATTATCAAACAAGCTGGTCAATCTCAGCATGTTAGTTACGTCCTCTCCCTATATAAGAAAGGATACCCCCTCAGTTTGAAGCAGGTTTTTTTTTTCCAACAAACATTATAATCTTAGGAGCTCATGTGCTGAGCAAAATATCCCTAGCCTACATTATTTCCTTTTACTAGTTAAATCTTTGTAAACACTCTCCAAACCTTGCATATACATTCAAGATTTTGAATTTGTAAGTCATTTTCAGTTAATGAAGTTTAGTTCTATCAACTTTCTTACTTCCCACTATTAGTATTGAGTGGCTTACCAAGATTTATACATACTTGCCAAGATTTATACATGCTCTAATCAGGATGTTTGCATGTACTCTTAACAAGATTTTTAACAAGTCACACAGTGTGACTCACACTTTACAAGATTTCTACATGTTTCTTTTCACGTAGCTCTATTATCATTTCACTATAGTGTGTGTGTACACACACACACACAGAGTGCTTCTCTGCTAACGACCTCCTCATATATTAAAATATGCGGACTTTCTTAATAGACTCACTTTTCGATAGCATATCCACATCTTAACCATTTAGTTTTTAGGTATATATGAGTAGATCATCTCTGCAAATTTTCAGCTAAATTGATAATCATTAAGTCATTCAAAACTGCGATTTACAATTATGAACACGAATGGTTCAGGTTGGATAGATTTTTGATTTGTTCATTGATTTAATCTGGTTTGATACCTTAACGATCATCAATTTAGCTGAAAATTTGCAGAAATGATCTATACATTAGGACCTAAAAACTGAACGGTCGAGATGTGGATATGCCATCCAAAAGTGAGACTATCAAGGAAATCCGCATTTAATATATGCAGATGTCCTTAGCAGAGAAGCATTATGTGTGTGTGTGACACACACACACACACAAAAGCAGTTCAGAAGCGGACGTCAGCAAAACAGAAAAAGTGCGGACGTCTATCCTCATAGCTGCATCAAGCATCGATTGCAGTGCTGCTCTTACCGGACAGAGATCCTGGGCATCCCGAATGGTGTCAGCATGAAGAAGAAGGCCAAGATGATCGAGATCGAAGGTTTGGGCAGATAGCCCTCACGCACCATCGAAGTTGACTATAAACTCGAAACTGACGATTCCACCGGTAATAAGAAGCTCAAGATCAAAACTTGTTCTCAGTCTGGCAAGAGCTTCGCCGCTGTCGGTGCCTAATCGAGGCAAGAGGATGGACGATGGCTCGAATCAGCACTTTTTCTGTTTCGCGGACACCCGCTTCTGATCGGGCCTCTGTGTGTGTGTATACATTCTAGTGAGGGATCTCTTTCTTTTCATCTTAAAGGATTGATTATTTGACCAACTTTTTGATCACTTATCAACATTTCTACCATTCTGTTGATAAGTCTGTATGAGTAGATCAATTATGAAAATTTTCAGCCAAATTGATAATCCTTAACGCATTCAAAACTGTGATTTACAATTATAAACATGAACGGTTCAGATTTGACAGATTTGGTTCGTCAATTGATTTAATCTAGTTCTATACTTTAACGTACCAATTTGGTTGAAAATTTTCAGAAGTGATCTATTCATGAAGTCCTCAGAAGTGAACGATCGAGTGACAGATTTGGTTCGACAATTGATTTAATCTAGTTCGAAACTTTAACGTACTAATTTGGTTGAAAATTTGCAGAAGTGATCTATTCATGAAGTCCCCAGAAGTGAACGATCGAGATGTCAATATGTGATCGAAAAGTAGGTCCCATAAAGGATCCCTTAAAATGACAAAAAAAAAGATCTCTTAATGGAAGGGTCCTCTCCCTCCCTCTCTCTCTCTCTCTCTCTATATATATATATATATATATATATATATATATATTTAAATTGTAAATGTAAAATGGGAATTGGTCTCCTCATTTTATTTGATAGTCCCTTTATATAGGGAGAGAATTACAATGGAAATATCAATTACAATAATGACAGTAAATGCTGATCGAGCTATAATCGCTAATTCTTTAATTCCCTCTTCGTCAATTACTTTGACGAAAGCACATAATGTGTTTTTCCTTTAACACTCCCCCTTGTGCCAAGTCAAAGACGAAATGGTGCATGAATTGTTGCCTCACTAAAAACCTTGCCAAGTAAAAACAAAAACCCTGCGGGAAAAAACAAACACCTTGGTCGAAGGAAAAGAGCACAAGGCACCTATTACATTTGATGATGACATGTCTGTGTTAGACTCCCCTTGACGTCTACACCTCCCCTTGATCCTTACATTAGTCAAGGAGCTTGGAAAGTCTTCGGATTCCTATATTTTTCACATGTCTCTTAAATATGGCTTTAGGCAATGATTTGGTACACAAATCTGCCACATTCTCCTCAGACCTTACTTGATTCACTTGAATCTTGAGGAGAGCCTGTTGCTGCAGATTGTAGAAAAATTTTGGCGATATGTGTTTTGTATTATCACCCTTAATATAACCTAGCTTCATCAGTTCGATTCAAGCTGCATTATCTTCATAAATGCAAGTAAGCTCTTCAGTGGTAGAACTCAAACCACTAGTCCCTCGGATATGTGTAATGATAGCTCTTAACCATATACACTCACGAACCGCCTCATGTAGAGCAATGATCCCAGAGTGGTTCGAGGAGTTAGCCACAAGGGTTTGCTTGGTTGATCTCCAAGATATCGCCGTGTTGCCAATGGTAAATACATAACTAGTTTGGGAACAACTTTTATATGGGTCGGAGAGGTACCCAGCATCAACAAAACCAACCAAAACATTATTTAGGGTTTCGGTGTAGTGGGTGGTGCTTTAGCCATCAACATTTCCTTTAGGGATTGCAGTTCAATCTGCGGTCCCTCTTATCTCTTTGTAGGAAAAGAACAGTCCCAAGTCAATGGTTCCTTTTAGGTATCATAAAATGTTCTTGATACTATTCCAGTGACGCTGCTTTGGCGCTCAGCTAAATCTAGCTAACAAGTTCACTGAGAATGCAATGTCTGGTCGAGTGCATTGGGCTAAGTACAATAATGTGCCTATTGCACTTAGATAGGGAATTTCAGCTCCCAACACATCTTTGTCATCTTCCTTTGGACGAAATGGATCTTTCTTTGCATCCAAACTTCGACCGATCATGAGAATGTTAGCAGGGTGAGCTTTGTCCATGTTAAATCGCCTGAGCATCTTTTGGACATACGCAGACTGGTGGATTAGATTCCACAAACTTGATGTTTCAATTCAAGGCCTAGACAAAATTAAGTTTTCCCAAGATCCTTCATCTCAAATTCGGATTTCAAGTAGCTCGCGGTTTCTTTTATTTTATCAAGAGTACCTATGATGTTCATATCATCAACATATACAGCCGCAATGGTAAATCCAGAACTTGCTTTCTTTATGTATACGCAGGGGCATAATTCATCGTTCTTATATTCTTTCCCAATCAAGTAGTCACTTAGACGAGTATACCACACCCGCCCAGATTGTTTCAATCCGTAAAGTGAGCGTTTCAACCTGATTGCAAAAGCACTTCGTGGTTTAAAGTCACTTGATTTGGGTAATGTACGGCCATCAGGCACTTTCATAAATATCTCTGAATCAAGATCCCCATAGAGATATGCAATAACCACATCCATGAGCTTCATTTCCAGTCATTCGGAAACTACCAAGCTAACTAAGTAGTGGAACATTATAACGTCCATTACGGGAGAGTATGTCTCCTCGTAGTCAATTCTGGGGGCGAGACTTGTACCTCAGGACTTCATTCTTCTCATTACGCTTTCTGACAAAGACTCATTTATGTCCTACAGGCTTCACACTTGGTGGGGTTTGCACTGCCGAACCAAATACCTGTCTTTTTGCTAGAGAATGTAGTTCTTCCTAGATTGCTTCTTTCCATTAGGCCAATCTACTCTTTGTTGACATTCTGCAACAGAGTGTGGTTCGATATCATCGTGCTCTTTGATTTCTTGAGCAACAGTGTATGCAAAAATATCATCAATGTGTATGGAAGATCTTTCCATCAACTCATACGCACTCTCATAATCCATTGAGATTTCTTTGTTGTCTGGAATCATTTCAAATATCAGAGCATCCTCCAGTATTGATTCATGGACATAACTATAATAAGAGACAATCTCATGACAGGGATTATCTACATTGATGATTAATGAATCGGTTTGTGCCTTGCTCGCCCTCTTCTTCCTTGGGTGAGTGTCAGTCAAACCAAGTGGCCTTCCCCTCTTCCTTTAGGGAACCACGGCCTCAACCACACCTCCACTAAGTGTGGTTGCAGCGACCTGTGGCTCCATGCCCCTTGTTGGGGACTTCTAACCTTGCAAGCATATTCGCAGCTGGTATATATGATATCGTCACTTTTGCGATATCAGTAAATGCATCAGGCATCGAATCTGCTACGTTCTGAAGATTGATTATTCTTTTTACTTCACTTTCACATTGTGAAGTGCGGGGATCAAAATGAGACAGAGTGAGGACAAACCACGACAATTCTGATACGCTCTAAGCAAGCATATCATTTAACCCTAAAATATCATCAATAGTATAAGCAAGTAGGGATCGATCTAATCCGGGGATTGAGGGTACACCTGTCATTGTCAAACAATTAAATAATTAAAATTAAAACAAAGTATAACATTTACAAAGATATTTACAAGTATATACAAATTTACGAAATTAAGGGGGGTGTTTTGGTTTAGGGTTCTAAAAATTAACTAAGTGAAGAAAACAAATAAAACACAAAAACATAATTACAAGAATGAAATGAGAGAAACAAAGATCAAAACCAAAGTTATAATCAAATTCGATTCAACCCTAATATTGTTCATCTAAGTCATGAGAAAGAGTCGATCATGTGAAATATTCAAAGCAAATAATTTCCCATATTTTACTTTCCAATGCTAATTAACCTAAGTGAAAGCACAAAGATTAATCCTATCAAACATGCATTCAAGTTCTAGAAAGCTAAGAAATCATAACATGTTAGACGCATGAAGAACACAAGAAAGGATATCAACTCAAGTGTACAACTTAGTATGAAAAAGTCCATCTAATTGCAATCCTTTTCAATTAAATTTGGTTTTTGTCCAAAACCTTTACTACTTTTGATTCAAGTTCACAAAACAATAAGTTGAATCATGTTCTTAAATCTAGCACCAATCATACAAAAACCCTAAGTGTTTCGAACCACATAAGATAAATACATAAAAGATTTCAATCAAACAAATTTAATTAAATAATCTCACAAAAGCAACCAAGAATCACAATATAGGAATCTGGAAATCTCATTCAATCATATAAAATTCGTAATTAAGAACTTTCTTCAAACATCAATGTCAACTAGAACATAACCAACGAAAATCAAAACAAGGTTACAAAGAAGAGGTCGAATTACACCATGGATGGAAGATGAGGATGGATGATTGACGTTGTTGGTTCCTTGAATCTCGAAAGCAAGCTTCAAGGGTGGTGATGGATGGTGAATGCTCACGGCTCCTTCTTCTCTTCTTTGGCCTTGCTTGAAATCCGTGGGATGCACTAGAGGATGGAGAGAGGAGGAGAGGCTAGATGTTTATGAGAGAGTAATTTTCTGAATTGTAAAGTGTGGAACTCCTTGACGTCAAGAATAGGGTGGTATATATATGGGACGTCAAGAGTGTTGCCCTAGCTTCTTGATTCTTCTATTGTTTTCCACGAAATTATAATAAAATTCCACATCACTTCAACCAATGGTATGATGCCAAGTAAGCCCTTCTTTGTTGTTCAACCAATCACAAAACTCCAAATTAATTCCCTAATATATGGTTGCCGAAATTCCATGAAGATTTTCTGATTTTTCTCTTTTATTTCGGCCAAAATTCCTTTAGGGAATTTAGGGATGCACCTAGACACGTTTTGACCCTTTTCTTGGTGCACACATATCTTCTTTCCTTAAAAATCTCCCTTGAAAGTCTCCAACGAAAATCTTCCTTGTGTGGCGTCAAACTCCTTGCTTTCTCTCTCTCTTTTCACGGCAATCAATCACAATTAATCCTCCAAGAATATCTCTTCCCTTAAAAATCTCCCTTGAGTCCCTCCAATTGAAATCTCCTTTATATTTTTTGATTTTCACGTTGCCTTCACACATTCTCTCTCACTTTTCACGGCAAACCACATTTACTATCCCAAAAATATCTCACATGCATCACAAAACCCTAATTCCAATGGGCCTTATCCATTTTGCCGAAATCCATAGTCTCTTGAGAGTTCTTGGGCCTTTATGCGTCACCTTCAAGCTATGTAGTCTCCTAGTGCTTCCAGGAATCTTCCTCCAACGTATACTTCCTTTATTTTTCTGCTCATGCTTCCTTGTTTTCTCAGGAGTCTTGCTGTGACAAAGTTTCCTTTTCTGGACAGGGTTTCCTGGTTGAAACAGGATTTCCTGGTTGGACTAGGAAAACTTCATTTCTTCGTTTCAGCTCATTTATGCAGTCCTAGAGCTCCCTCCAACGTTCTCTAGCTTTTCTTTCCCTTTTGAACTTATTCCAGCTTGTTTGCTCCAAGGACCTGAAAATAGAAACTATTATTAAAAATGGAAACTTTCTAAAAATGAAAATAGAAACTTTTCCAAAAATGAAAAATAGAAACTTCCTAAAAGTGAGAAATGGAAACTTTCCTAAACTAAAATGGAAACTTGCTAAAAACCGGAAAAAGAAACTTTCCTATAATAAAAGGAGTCATTTAAAGAAATAACTAAGTAAATATGAGGAAATAAATGTTAAAACGTTGCATTAAAATGCTCCTATCAAATTCCTGTCGTTCCCTTGGAAAATCATTTTTCCTATCTACCCCTAACGACTGGAAGATTGTCTCATCAAAGTGACAATCTGCAAATCTAGCAGTAAATAGATCGCCTGTCAAGGGTTCCAAATAGCGGATAATGGTTGGAGATTTGTATCCAAAATAAATACCTAATCGTTTCCGAGGACCCATTTTTGTGCACTGTGGGGGCGCAATAGGCACATATACTACGCAACCAAATATGAGTAAGTGTGAAATGTCAGGTTCATATCCAGTTACCAACTTGTACGCAGAAAATGGTTAGCCAGCAGTGGGTCTGAAACGAATAAGTAAAGCTGCGTGAAATATTGCATAA
Source organism: Rosa chinensis (assembly GCF_002994745.2). NCBI lineage: Eukaryota > Viridiplantae > Streptophyta > Magnoliopsida > Rosales > Rosaceae > Rosa > Rosa chinensis. The sequence continues at coordinate 77,732,547 of NC_037092.1, read as the reverse complement.
CCCCAGGCAGATATAGGCAGGTTGGTGAGCATAATCACTGTCCTAGCCACCATCTGTAGCCTTTTGATGGTGGCTTCTGCGAGACCATTTTGTGCATACACATAGGGTACAGGATGCTCTACATCGATCCCAATAGACATGAAATAATCATCAAATGCTTTTGATGTAAACTCTCTAGCGTTGTCAAGCCTCATAGACTTGATAAGGTGATCAGGGTGGTGAGCCCTTAAACGTATAATCTGTGCTAGGAGTTTTGCAAATGCAATATTTCTTGTGGACAATAATGCGACATTTGACCAGCGTGTCAAAGCATCCATCAGAACCATAAAGTACTTGAATGGTCCGCATTTTGGATGGATTGGTTCACAGATATCTCCTTGTATCCTTTGTAAGAATGGAATGTTTTGTTTTGTATCTTTAGAATAGGAAGGTCTCGATCCTGTTTTTGCTAAAGAGCAGGTTTTGCAAAACGAGTGATGTGCCTTTGAAATAGTCAATGAGGCATAATGGGAGGGAGGTAGTGCTTCTAGTACTTCAGAATGTAATGACTGTATTTGACCAGTACTAGGACCGACACCTTGTAGTGTGGCGGATTTTTGTCCTATCTTATTTTTCACTCGAAAGAAGGGATCTCCGTGTGAATTCTTTAAAATACAGATCATCATGTCATGACCAGGATGCCCTAGATGGCATGCCTGTATGAGTCAGTGTCCCACATTTGATTGTTGGTGACGATATAGGATTCAATGATCAGAATAGTAGTGAGGTACAGTCCACTAGATTGACTTATTAGTTTCTCTAAAATGCATTTCCTTCCACATTCATTAGAGGTAATATAAAAGTATTCGGTTCCATTCTCACAGAATTGTTGGCACAAATATCTTTGAAACTTAACAAGGTTCGGTTAGCTCTTAGTGCATACAGAGCGTCTGTGACTTTAAACATTGTGCCATTAGGCAGCAAAAATTTAGCAATTCCTCTCCCTTTTATTACTTGTGATGATCCAATCATCGTAGTCACAGAGGAATTATATGCTATTAATGCAATGAATAATTGCATATTCCTTAATATGGTGTGGGTAGTCCCACTATCAACTAAGCACTCAAGTTCTTCTCGATTCATTGCTACAAGTAAATGGGAGGTATTATTAAATATTTCAAAAAATAGATCTCATATTCTTTAGAGTATTTCTATTTAGGTAGAATGATAATCTTTTCATTCTAATAATAATTTTTTTTCTAGATATATTGCTTTACTTCTTTATAGTGTTATTTCGAACCATGTATATATGTGTAGTAAATAAAATAGAATAAATTCAATGCTTCAGAATAAAATCTGAAATTTATTAATAAGCTAACGATAATTAAATCAAGATCTTGTTCAGATATCTAATTCATCAAACCATTATTTAAATAAACTTTAAGACCAAGTAATAGTCTAATTAATTAAAAAAATGAGGCATTATGCCTTCACAACTGTCTTTGGAAAATAAAATAAAGCAGCCAGTCAAAATCTAGAGCATCCATTAACTGAGCAAGTTCCTTATTGCCATTGAAGTCTGCAATTGTGAGGTTGACGTCTGGGTCATGGCCTTATTCTTCCATATAGTGAGTCACTTGTTCTTTAGACTCCCTATACTTTTTGTAAGTGGCTGCTACTCTGTTGCTTGCTTGGCAGTTCTTGTACCAATGCCCAATAACTCCACACCTATAGAATGGTTCATTGCCAACTCTTTCCTTTTTGACTGAATGGTTCTTAGGTGCATTTTGCACCTTGTTTCCATGACCACCAGGGCCAACACCACCATCTCTGCGCCATACATTGGGAAGGCCTCCACGGCCCATACCACAACCCCTTTGTCCCTTTCCATGTGGTGCATTGTTGCCACGTGGGTAGGGATCAGCACGTTCAACCCCCTTTGCATTTCCACCCTTCACTTTGCCATAATTAGCCTTGGGAATTTTCTTTGTCCCAACGGGCCTAACATTATTGTTCAAAATAACCTCATTATGCCTCTCAACTACTTGCAGTAGATTGATCAGCTTATTGAAAGTTGTGATTGTTTTGTTGTCATACTCTAGCCTATACTGGTTCGCTAGTATAAGTGCTGACGTAGGAAAAGTGGAAAGAGTCTTCTGGATCATATCATCTTCTGTGAGTTCCCTTCCATAGAAATTGAGACGTGCCTTTAAACGCAACATGTCATTGTTGAAGTCATTGACCCTTTTGTAGTCAAGCAAGTGAATTTCATTCCACTGAATGGTCAGTTCTGGGAGCAAAGTGTCATGAATGTTCTCAAAACTAGGGTTGTCAATTCTGACACGACCTGATAATACAACTCGAAACCCACACGAAATAAAGCGGATTGAACCTGTACTATTAAAAAGCGGGTCGGTCGTGGGTTGACCCGCCATGACCCATTTAATAAATGGGTTGGCCACAGGTCAACCCGCCAGCATGAAGTGAACCCGCATAACCCTATTATGCTATACTTCTTCTTGAAATTTTGGACGTTGGGAGTAATTGATCATAGGATTAGACAATTTGAAATATTTTGATTTATAATTATTGTATTTAATTACTTATGAATTATATATAATTATTTATATTCTTCATCTTATGGAGTTTTTAGTGAATTTAGTCAATTTATGCATTGTTAACCCTTAAATGAGTCATTTTGTCTAACACAATACAACCTATTTATTAAATAGGTTAAGCGGGTTGGAAAGGGGTAACCCATTTAATAAATAGGTTGGGTTTGGGTTTAAATTTTTGACACAATTATTAAATGGGTTGGGTTTGGATTTGTATCTTGCGACCCGACAAATATCTTGACCCGATACGAACTCAACTCGACCTATTGACAGCCCTACTCAAAACATCCCTTAAGGGCATCCCACAGTTCTTTGGGTGTCTTCAACTGAAGGTACTCCCAGCGCAGGCTAGGATCAATATGTCGCCTTAAAAACATTAAGGCACTTGCTTTCACCTTGTCAGACGGTCCATCGTCTTTGGGGTCGGTGGGAGTTTTGATGGTGGCAGTGTAGTTTTTTTGCCACAAAGGCAGTTTCCACATCGGAAACCCAACGATGGTACTCAAGTCCTTCTAAGTCCAAAATGTCAAATTCAGGTCGAGTTGGATCAGCCATCTACATAAACAAGAGAGAAGATATATAAATTTACGCAGTCATAAAGACATCCATGCGAATTATTTTCCAAGAATATGAATTAGATTTCAAGACCAAGATTCGTAGTGGTCACATTTTTTTCGATGCTATGTGAAAATATTTTATCACGGTAATTATGTATTTATAATGTTCATGAATTTTCATTATCAGGGCAAAACTCAATTTATATAACATGCTAAATAAAACAATTATAGAAGGTAGTAACATAAATTACAGGACATGCTCAAAATTCACAAATAATAATATATAACAAAATATATATGGCATGCTCAAAATAAAATATAAACAATAACATAATATAAAGGCATGCGTAGGCATAATTATATAAGCGTAAATAAAATTCACGAAACATGCTCAAAATTTCATAATAAAAACATAAACAATAAAATATTTAAAGCATGCTTAAACATAATTATGTAAAATTCACGAGGTATGCTGATTCTACAATTTACTGGAGTATGAAATTAAATAAATAAAAGAGAACATACTTGGTTTCGAGAAAGCTAAACGATCCTAGTGCACGCGCGTATTGATGCAGGCGTGCGTAGCGATGTTTTTGGGCTTGAGAAAAACTAGACCGCTTCCTCTCTCTTTTCAGCAGTAGGCCACAGGGTCTTGTTCTTTTTTTTTCTTTTTTCTTTTTTTCTGGGCAGCAGGGCCTGCTTCTTTTGTTTTTTGTTTTTCTCTCTCATCATGGAGTATTTGTATCATCGCAGAAGGAGTGGAATATAATAGCCATTATCTTTTCTCTCTTCTTCTTCCTTCTGGTTTGGAGATGGGTGGCTAGGTAGATCGATATCAATCTGGCCTTCTCAGGTCGTGGGCGAGCGCTGGTGTCTGGCAGCAGGATCGGGGGTCACCGACGGGCCTGAGGTTGATAGCGCTGGCCCTCTAGCGGAGGGATTGGTTGTCTGCAGCAAGGTTGGGCCGGGTGTGGATGTTAGCCGAACGATGCGGTTGAGGAAGACGAATTGGAGAGGGAGACGAAGGCGGTCCGGACAAGGCCGATCTGGACGGGAAGAAGGATTTAGCAGCCGGAAGAAGGATCTGGACGAGACCGGTCTGGCCAGCTGTGGGGCTTCTTCTTCTTCTTGTTTTTTTTTTTTTAGGGTGGCTGCAGAAAGAAGAGAATTTTTTTTTCTTCTAGTGTTTGGGTTTTTTTTTTTTTTTTTCGAAGCTAGGGCTAGAGACTCGTGCTGATAACATGTAAATGTAAAATGGGAATTGGTCTCCTCATTTCATTTGATAGTCCCTTTATATAGGGAGAGAAGTACAATGGAAATATCAATTAATTACAATAATGACAGTAAATGCTGATTGAACTATAATCGCTAATTCTTTAATTTCTTCTTCGTCAGTTACTTTGACGAAGACACATAATGTGTTTTTTCTTTAACATATATATATGAAAATAAACTCATTTGCTATGAACTTTTTAAACTTTTAGCATGAATTTCATTACGAACGTGTATACATTCATGATATAATAAAACTATAAATGCAAGAGGAAAGAAAATGACTGACCATCTGCAGTATCTATCTAGAAAAAATTGTAATAACAACTTAGCTGGTGCATCAACCTTAAAATAAGATATGGGAGGAAACTTAAATGTGTGTAGATGTTTATGTGTATATAACATTAGATAATACCGTACCGATCATCATTCATAACCATGCCTACATCAAATTATAAAATGTAAAACAGTTGAGAAATTTACTTGAAAGATTTTCACTAAACGTGTTGTGTCGGAATTGTTTTTTTTTTTTCTTAAACTACCATTTTTCATGAATAGCATTCCTAAAGTTAGTCATATTTATAGGTACCAAAGATGAAATGGATCGATTTACGAATATTAGGTTACATGTTTTACAACTTTATAGAATACGTGAGGCATCTAAATTAATTCTTTCTGAAATCATACAATCTATGTGAAAATTAAATTCTGAGAAACATGCTAAATATGTCTGCCAAGAAAACATAATGAACCCTACAAAAATAATCTTATGGTTATATTACCTATATATTTGAGTACAACATTATCTCCTTCTAGTATAAAAATAGAAACTAGAAATAGATCGGTGGAGCCAGAAATTCTCTGAGCAACTTCTAAATACCCACAATGAATTTGAAAAACTCATTGTGCAGTGGAAGTCTTGGGAAAATAGATATTTTTCTTGGTTTCTGCGATAGCGTGCGAAGTTAATGAATTTTTTATTTATTTATTTTAATTTTTTTTTTTAAAACGCCGGTGTGGCTGCTCTCAAGTCTTGATTAATGAAACCATAGATTATAAGGGGGAGACATAGAGCCTAAACCCCATATTACAATGAGTGATGTATTCTAACATGCACCATTAGCAAAGAGTGTGCTCAATTGGCTGCTCTATTTACTTTGATAAACAGTGACATAACGGAAAAATAGCTCTACAAAGGAGAAGCATCATAACAATTAACAAGTAGCGCAGCTTTCCTACTATATTGCTGCATGGAATCTAATCTAACGACACTCTGTTTCATCCTACCACTAGGAGGTTGCGACCATTTGACAAAGCAAAAAACTTGCCTTCTAATTAGGATAGACAAGGCACGCAAGGTGTGCAGACGGGGACAACGCCCATATCTTCTTATTGAAAATAGTAAATAAGTTACAACTAAAAAAACAAAGTAACTGAGAGCTAACAACATAGCTGCCCAAATTGGGCCCAAATCCTGAACCTAGGCCCAAGCACCGTCCAAGATTGGGAGAAGGCCATGTCTGGCCTATGAGCATTCCTGCCTAAACTCTAACGTGGCACCACCACCCACACTGGGGCACAACCATGGTCGATTGCTCCCCACCATCGAAGCACCATTGTCGAACCGAAGCCACCTACCTGAACTGAGCTGACGATCCCAGTTAGTCACATATCAGACTAGAACAACCTACAAACCATCAATCCACCCAGAGCACAACAAACTCTGATCTCGCCTACAATCAATCCCGACTATACCAATATCTAATCCCGCCTGCAATCAACTCATATCAAATCAACCTTTAATCTTACCCTCAGCCCAACAAGCCTATTGCCTGGACCACGAGTCCCGGTGTTGCTAAATGGTGTGGTCTATCCCTTTGCACCTGTCTTCCACCAACGATCCCATTAACATCAGTCCCGGAAACGCTCCTATCCCACCACACAATCTCCCTTCTCCATTTTTAACCCAAGTTTCAGGCCCAAAGTCCCACGAGAGACCAACAAAGCAGCCAAGAGAGGCTCAGACAATCATGTCTCATCTAACAACGATGTCGCTAGAACGTGCTGCCAGACGGAGAAGAAAATAAAGCTGGAGCTAAAAAAGTGCGAAGGCGTGTTCTATTCTATTAGGGTTTAAGGGTTGGACTATAACGTTCAATTGTTTTTTTTTTTTTTTTTGAAAAGAACGTTCAATTGTTTAAGAATGCATTTCTTTACAAGGCTAAAAATGTCCTCTTACTTTCGACATAATTGATTCCTTTCCTGGTTAGAAAATTTTACCTCCTCACATTTAGATAGCTAACAGGGTAACAGGGAAAGGAATGATGATGACAATTAAGAGTGAGGAGTCAAATTTTCATGATCAAAAGACAAATTTTCATGGGCAAAGATGTCAACTTAGGTGTTAGAACTGCTCTCTGTCTCTCTCGCTCTCCCTCCCTCCCTCCCTCCCTCCCTCAATTTTGGTGAACAAAATTGCGGTTCAGGAGTTAACTTTACATTGATCAATTTTGTCATAAAATCATATTTGAAAGCGATCGTAGTCGACTCGTAGAACATATAGTGCCTGTAGAATCCACACATATTTATGAAAATACAAAACTTGTCTTATATGATTTATGGTCGGCTGATCGGTGAAATATTCTCCTGTTGTAGAGAAACTGAAATTGAGAGGAATTTGCTGTATATACTCATTGATAATAGGGGCCTCTTTATATAGAGGATTACAATGCATAGAATCTGAATCATACAAGGAAAGTAATCAAACATTGAATATGAATCTAGATCCTTCTAATGTAACCCTATTACCACTAGGTCAAGTAACCTAGAGTTTGGGCCAGACACAGAATAGAGATTTACTTAAAGTAGAGAAACTGAAATTGAGAGGAATTTGCTATATATACTCATTGATAATAGGGGCCTCTTTATATAGAGGATTACAATGCATAGAATCCAAATCATACAAGGAAAGTAATCATACATTGAATAGGAATCTAGATCCTTCTAATGTAACCCTATTACCACTAGGTCAAGTAACCTAGAGTTTGGGCTAGACACATAATAGAGATTTACTTAAACATTCCCCCTCGTGTTGCCCAAACGAGGTGCTTCTCTCGTTGCCTCGCTAAAAACCTTGCCGAGTAACAAAAACCCAGTGGGATAAAAATAACCTCGGTCCAAGGGGAAAAAGAGCACAACACACCCTTCACGTTTCAAGATCATACATGTAGACATCTCCCCTTGGTGTCTGCATCTCCCCATGATGACTATGGTCATGGGAGTTCGGATAACTTCCGCAAACGATGCTACCAACATGGTTCTCAAAAGTGAAATTTAGGCAATGACTTAGTGAGCAAGTCTGCCATACTGTCCTCAGATCGAACCTAGTTCACCTTGATCTTGAGGAGAGTCTATTGTTGCTGATTATTCTTGGTGTTGTCGCTTTTAATGTAGCCTTGCTTCATTTGTTCAAAACAAGCAACATTATCCTAAATGCTCGTAGGCTCATTTGTGGTAGACTTCAAACCACAATTGTTCGAACATGCGTAATTATGGATCCAATCCATATACATTCACAAACCACTTCGTGAAAAGCAATAATCTCTGCATTGTTCGAAGATATAGCGACTATGGTCTATTCTGTAGACCTCCAAGATATCACGGTCTTTACCCATAGTGAACACATAACCCATTTGGGAACGACCTTTGTGAGGGTCAGAGAGGCACCCAGCATCAGCAAAACCTTCCAAAATGCTAACGTCGTTTTGGGATGGGGAGAGGGGACGCAGGCCAGTGTTGGCAGCGTTCCTGGTGTGTGATGGGTCCAAATCCATCAACTCCCTGTAGGGATAGAACAAGCCTATATCAATCGTACAACTCAAGTACCGAAAGATATCTTTTACACCAATCCAATGGCGTCGCGTTGGCGCAAAGCTATATCTAGCTAACAAGTTCACAACGTATGAGATGTCAAGTTTTGTGCATGGAGCTAAGTACAATAATGCGCCTATTATACTTATGTAGGGCACTTCCGCCTCTAGCACATCTTCGCCATCATCCTTCGGAAGAAGAGGTTCATTTTCAGGATTAAAACTACGGACGATCATGGGGGTGCTTGAAGGCTTGACCTTGTCAAAATACCTAAGCATCTATCAACACGATGCTCAAGTTCCAAACCGAGACATAATCGTGTTCTCCCAAAATCTTTCATCTCAAAATCGGATTTCAAGTGTTCAGCTGTTTCCCTTAACTCTTTAAGGGCTTCCAATGAAGATCATGTCCAACATGAACCGCGATAGAATCCGAAACTTGTTATGGAAATGCGCGGGCATATCCATTCCTAATCAAGTAGTCACTTTAGTGAGCATTTCAACCTTATTGTAAACGCGCTCCGTGGTCTAGAGCCACTTGACTTGGGTAAATGAAGTTCACCATGAACCTTCATATACATTCCGTATCTAGATCCCCATAGAGATACGTAGTGACCACATTTGTAAGCTGCATGTTTAGTTATTTGGAAACCACCAAACTGACAAGGTAGTGGAGTGCAATGACATCCATTACGAGAGAATATGTCTCATCGTGGTCGATTCCAGGCCGTCTTGTGAGAAGCCTTGCGCCATAAGGTGAGATTACCATATCTTTTTCTCATCACGCATTCCAACGAAGACTCATTAGTTAATAGGTTTTATGTTAGGAGGTGTTGGCATCACTGGCTCGAAAACCTTCCTCTTTGTTAGAGAATCCATCTTAACCTCGATCGCATCTTTCCATTTAGGCCAAATTTCTCTACGTTGGTATTTATTCATCAGCGGAGTGTGGTTCGATATCATCAGACTCAACAAACTCATGCACAATGAAATGCGCGACTACATCATCAATTTTGATGGAGTTTCTATCCCACGTCTCATGTACACTAGTGTAATTTTCATAGAGCTCTATATTCTCAAGAGTAGGTTCTGACGTCGAGGCGTCCCCCAACGATAACCATAACTCGAAAGATTCTCATGTGACAGATTTTGAGTTTTGATGATCAAAAGATTAGGTTGTGCTAAAGTATCCTTCGAACCCACAGGCCTCCCATGCATCTTAGCTGGGGTCATGGCCTATAACGCCAGAGTGCCACTCTCTTTGGCGTTGGCGCCATGCCTTCCTCCGTGTAGGGTGGCGCTATGTCCTCTCGTAGGGACGTCCTTCCTTGCAGGCATGTTTGCAGCGTATTTGTGTGATCTCGTCACTTTAACAGGGATAGAGATGAGACATAGTGGGGACAGATAACGACAATTCCTGTCGTTCCTGTTGAACATTCATGTTCTTATCTCCCCCTAATGACGGGAAGATTGTCTCATCAAAGTGACATCCGCAAATCTAGCGGTAAGGAGATCGCCTTGTAAGGGCATTTAAGTGGCAGACGATTGTTGGAGTTTCAAATCCAACTGAGTTGCCCATTCGTCTGTAAAGACCTATCATAGTGCGCTGTGGCAACGCAATTGGCACATAAATGGCTCACTCAAATGTGCATAAGTACAAAATACTTGTACCCAGTCACTAGTTGTAACGCAGAGATACATTGAGTGGCGGTAGGTCGTAGACGAATTAGCATAGCTGCATGCGATATTGCATCACCCCAAGCAGATATAAGGAGATTGGTGCGCATTACCAATGGTCGGACTACCATCGTAGTCTTTTCCGCGAGACCATTTGGGTGTGTACATGGGAATGTGATGTCCAACATCAGCCCCATTGCAATAACCATCGAAAGTCTTCGATGTAAACTCTCTAGCATAGTCAAATCCAATTGACTCAATAGGATGATCCGGGGAGTGAGCCCGTTGTCATATGATATGTGCTAGGAGTGTAGCATAAGCAGCATTACAAGTGGACAATGGCACAACACGCAGCGTGTTTGTGTGTTAACCAACATCATGAGATATTTAAACGTCCGCAAGTCGGTTGAATCAGTCCACAGAACTCCCACAGATTATATGTAAGAACAGAATGAGTATTGTCATATTTCTTTGCATAGGACGGTCTCAGTCCTAACTTCCCTTAAGGAACAAGCTTTGCACAATGAGCGAGGTGCCTTAGAAGCAACCAATGAGGAGTTTGGTTGGGCATGAGCGTCTGTAGCGCTATTAGAAGCAAAATGTGTGACTACATCACCCATCATGGCTTTGGAACCATGGAAAGTGGCATCCATGGCGGCATGGCTATGGTTGGCGCCATTTATGGCGTTGTCACAAAGGACTTTCGTGGCCCTACAATGGCTAAGGATAGCGGCAACGCCAAATGCGGCGGTAGCGGCGGTCACACTAAATCCGGGAATCAATTTTCGATTCTTGCTTCGTTTCACTCAAAAGAATGGATGTCCGTGTGAAGTCTTTAGTAGACGGATCATCATATCATGACTAGGATGATCTATCCTGTCGTGACAAAGCCAATATGTATCTAAATCCAAGAGATCTTCTCTCATAACTTTATTGGATTTAATAGCTCGAATAGTGACATAGAGCCCACTAGAGAGACACATAAACTTCTCTAAGGTGCGCATTTGTTCGCAAATGTTAGAGGCATTGCAAAGGAACTCATTTTCGCTCTCTACATGCGTTTTGCATGGAATCCGTTGGCTATTCATAGGTGTGTTTTGCCTTAGGAGAGTAGAGAGTTACTGTGACAGTAATCAAGGTGCCATTTGGCAAGGGGAACTTGGGCTATTCCATGTCCTTGAATTAATACTGATGGCCCAGCCATAGTAGTCGCAAAGTCAATGCTCAGAATCAAAATAGAGTCATAATGAAAAGAACTCGAAATTTTATTCATAAGCCAACGGAGTTACATCATTGTCTCTTTGACCAGAGAAAATCTAATCCAAAATGCTAGATAATGCAAAACAATGGTAGTCATCTAACTTCTTTCGGTAAGTCCAAGGAGAAAATCTATAGAGAGAAAATCTAATGCAAAACAAGGAGAAAATGCAAAACAAGGAGAAAATCTATAGAGCTAATGCAAAACAAGGAGAAAATCTAATCCAAAATAAATGTGACCATGTGAGTAGAGAGATGTCGGTGGAGCAAAACTCGCTTAAGTACCACTAATCTCATAACCTTCCTAGACATCACACTTACTTTGGGTGAGCCTACTTTGAAGAAAGACTAAACCATTGGCATCTACTACAAAAATATATATGGCAATTGCTTATTACATCTCTTGGAAAATAAAGACTTAAACAGAATTGGCGATCTATTGATCCTAGCCAGATTTGTAGTCTTCAACCCTTCACTCTAGATCATCTCCTTGATCTTCTTGTTCCACATAGTGAGCTTCTTTGCTTCACAATATGATTTGTAGGCGGTGACAATTTCTTCATAAGCTCTATAAATGTGTGCCCAATGACCGGATACTCCACATCGAGAACATTCATCTCTTTGCTCAGACTCCATTGATTGAGGCGCTTTGAAAGCGTCATTTAGATGGCTCTTAGTATTGGTGGTGCCACCAACATGGCCAGAGGCGTTGCCTCCCTCTCTCTTTCCACGTTGACCTCTTCGGTTCCGAGTTTGCCTATTATGGCGGTTACCTTCCCGAGTAAAGCGATTATATGGACCAGAATGTCCAAAAGTATCCCTGAGATTAGGGTTTCGCTCTTGGCGCCTTCTTTTAGGGGTGCGACTATAATTGGACTTTGGAATATGCTCTGTTTCCATGGATCTAGAATTATAGTTCTTCACAAGAATGTTGTCATGTTTTTCAGCGATATTCATAGCTCCAATAAGCTCATGAAACCTTGTGATCCGTTCTGCAGTAACATCGATTCGATAGTTCTTAGCAACCATCAATGCAGAGACGGGGAAGGTAGAGAGAGTCTTCTCAATCAACATCGCATCTGTGATCTCTTGACCACAGAATTCCATTAAGGATTTAATGCGAAGTGCTTCCGAGTTGTAGTCAAGAACTGACTTGAAATCACAGAAGCGGAGGCTATGCCATCTCACTTCTAGGTCAGGAAGCAGGTAGTCACGGACATTGCCAAATCTTTATTCGAGTGAGACCCACAGCCTTCTAGGGTCTTCTTTATTCATACACTCGTACTGGAACGAATCATCCACATGACGAGTCATTAGGATGATGGCTTTCGCCTTATTTGCCTCTAAGGCTGCTTTATTTGCTTCCAAAGCTTGAGCTTGCTCAATAGTTAGCACATCCTGGCTAGGCTCGAGAATCATATCCAAGATTCCATCGGCCTTGAGATGCTGGCGAACATCACAAACCCACTTGTGATATCCAGAGCCAGTTGTTCCCAATGGAGCGAAGTCCAGTTTGTTCAGGTTATTCATCCTGAAAGAGAACAAGAAATTAGGGTTAGTTTTGGAGCGAAAAAGGCTACCACGAAAACAAGAAATTTAGGGATTTCTGAGTGTAGTCTCTTCCAAGAAATCCGATTCCAAGAGGAATTGGATTAGATAGAAACAATGATGTGTTTGTGGTCGATCATAACATCTCAACAAACTCTAAGTTTGGAGGACTCTACAAGCTCCAAGCTTGGAGTGAGTGCGAACCCCCACAGTTCGGCTATTGGTCTCCCCTATGAAGAAGAAAGAGGGGGGGGGGGGGGGGGGGGTAGAAGAAGGGAGGTTGCAAGTCCCCAAGAAAAAGAAGAGAAAAAGAGGAAAAACTCAAAATCGGGAACTTATAGTAGAACATACCTCTTAGGATTGCGGAACGTATTCGGTCCTTATCGTAGGATTGGAGACGAGCTTCAGTCCTAGTGCAAGCAAGCAGACTTGTAGGATTGCAGCGTCGTAGAATCTCAGAGTCTTGGGGTCGCGGTGTCGCTGGTGAGTCGCGGTCGCGAGGGCAAGCGAGCGCATGCGAGGGTAGAAAGCAAGCAGGGCTTGTGGGCGCTGCAGGGGCAGCAAGGCTAACCTGGTAGGGTTAGCGTTGAGTTGTAACGCGGGGGCTGCGGGGGCAATAGTAGTGCAGGCAAGGCTAATCTGGTGGAGCTTGATCAATTTCTGGGGTTTTGGTTTCTAAAGCCAGGGTTAGGTCTTGTGCTGATAACGTGTTGTAGAGAAACTAAAATTGAGAGGAATTTGCTGTATATACTTATTGATAATAGGGGCCTCTTTATATAGAGGATTACAATGCATAGAATCCAAATCATGCCAGGAAAGTAATCATACATTGAATATGAATCTAGATCCTTCTAATGTAACCCTATTACCACTAAGTCAAGTAACCTAGAGTTTGGGCCAGACACAGAGTAGAGATTTACTTAAACATCTCCAAATTTTTTGAGCTATTAAATACTGCTCAAACAGTAGGATCGCGATATGTGTGAGAAACCAGAATATCTATAATGTATTATTTATTCCCTTATATATTATATGATCTTTGGTAATAATTAAATGATCGAGAAGCAGTAGTACTATAGATCAGGCCATCGATCTCTACATTTAATTTAATAGTAGCAGAATGAACGAACACTCTGAGCACAGTGACTCAGAGATATGAACATTACTAGACCTGATCCAACTCAAACATAATACATGTTCAAAATATTCAGATAGCTAACACAATATCCGGCAACGAGCGCCGGAACCGCTCCTTTGAATCACTCTGCCACAGCTTCACCATCTCGTCCTCGGCCTCCGAAACCCTAACCATCAGCGTCACCCAAGTGTTGAAATACTCGCGCAACTGCGTGATCATCCCATCCTTGTTAACAGTCCACACCTGTACCCAGTATGCCTTCTTACCTTCCCATCCCTCCGCCACCACACGGTCCCCGACCGCTTTGAGGCTTCGGGGCTGGAACTTGAACTCCAAGTGCCTCGACTGCCCGGTTAGCATCTTCATCATGTGCTGGCACTGCGGAGGCCCGTGGAACCACCACTCGAGATCTGGAGCCACTAGCATTACGGTGGTTCTGGTGTCTCTGTGTGCTAGGGTTTTGTAGAGGGTCTTCACAATTTTTCTGTGGCGGGATTGGGGATTTTCCGGCATCATTAACTCACCGAGAATGCCAGAGTTTTCCGGGGGAATTTGGTCAAAAATGGCGGATCCCAATTGTCAGAATCTCAGGACGAACCAAGGAAGGCTTTAGCTAGCCGGCTAGCTATAAGTCTTATTAACTTTCTTGTGTTCGTGTGAGACATATATATAGGCACAGCTTTCCTTTTTTGTCTTTGGAGAAAGACAAATAGGCACAGCTGTAGTGCAAATTAACTAGGGAGGGTTTGGTATGACTTACCAGCTAATATATACCTGGGAGTGAAATCAAATTCATAATTACTTAACGGCTTAGTTTTCTTGACCAGAAGATCCAATGCCCTCGGAGGTACGGTTAGTATATTCGTGGAAATTGGAGAGTCGTGTTCCAACAAGTTTTTTACTTGAGAAAAGCATGCAGATCGTGATATTCAATTGTTTTGATATGTTTGAGGCCATTATATTTGTTTATTTTTTCATCAAATATAGAAAAAAAATTAATTAAAAGTTAAATTAGAAACTAATTTTAGTACTGTCATGAGAAATTTATTTTTTTCCTTTGGGAAAACTACGCATGAGGTTTTTTTGTTTTGTTTTAGGACTAAATTCAGTTTACTCCCTCAAATTTTGAGGCAAACATCAATTTGGTTCATGATATTTTTTTTACTACGATCATCCATGCAATTTCAAATTGCATCAACCGTGTTCAGATTTCAAAATCACCTTCATTTGTGACGTCACAAGCTAACGTGGCACCGACATGATGACCCATTTTGCATCAGTTGTGAGTCATCTTATTTTAAAATTAAGATTATGACTTTAATTACAATTAGGAATATAATTTAGTTCTAAGTGGGATTGTAATTTGACTTTAAGTATCCTAATAATTAGGTTTTTTTTTAAAAAAAGAGTCTGAATGGCTGCCCTTCAGCCTTGGTCATTAATGAAACTGTATAATACATTTTTGGGGGGGGGGTTGGGGGGACATAATACCTGAATCCCAAATTACAATAAGCATAAAGAAAACATCTCAAAATAAGATAATAACAAGAGTTTGTATTTTAACAATAAGCATAAAGAAAACATAATACCTGAACCCCAAATTACAATAAGCATAAAGAAAACATCTCAAAATAAGATAATAACAAGAGTCTGTATTCTAACAAGCACTAATTAGGGAAGAGTGCATTTCTGGCTCTCCATTCGCTTTACAGAGGTGGTGACATACCGGAAAGTAAATGCTTACGTACTCAAAGCCATAACATACTAATACGATAAGCTTTCCCACTATGTTGCCACAAGAAACTGAATCTGGTGACACTGAATTAGTTTCATCTTACCACTAGAAGGTAATTGCGACCATTTGACAAAACAAGGAACTCGCTACGTCTCAATCTATCTTCGAATCTGATTCCGGTCCGACCCTCTCCTCGAATCCAATCTGGCCGGTAGTGACTTGTCATCTCTTTCTCTCTCTCTCTCTCTCTCTCTCTAAAATCTCATATTTGTTTGAAAATCTGAAATCTGAAACTTGGTTTCTCAATTTCCCCTGTTATGTGTTTATTTCACTTTAATCAAAATTGAAATAGTGTAGGCTGTGTTCTATACTTCTGTGTAGAAATAGTGGTGTTTGTCATGTTCTTGGTTTGATGGGGTTTAGCGGAAATGCTTTAGTGTTGTTTATTATGTACTTGGAGAACCAATGTTCTTGGTTATTGAGGCACTGATGTATTGATGTATTGTTCTAGTAAAACCTTTCAACTCCGATTCCTGAAAATTAGAAGTCAGATTAGCTTTATTCATAGCTTTATTATGAGGGAGTAGGCATAATTGGAATCTTGGACTTTGTAGTTGTGAAAATATGACTTTCAGTTTCCTGCTCTTAGAAAGCAATAGAGGTGGGAATAATTTGTGAGATTTGTGTACTTTTGCCAAAAACTTCCTGTTTTCTTTCTACTAGGAATTTAGGCTGAACAAGAAACAAATGAGGTTTATGCGCATATGAGTACACTTAATTAATAGGACAAGTCCAAATGAGGTTTATGCGCATTTGAATACACTTGTTGCTGTCAACTTATTCATGTCTTTTATCTCAGAAAACTACCTGGGTTTCAACATTCTACATGTGCATAGTACTTGGATTTGCACTTGGTTTTGTTTGCGTTGGCTTGGTAAGTTTATATACCCAGTTCCTTCATAATTTATACATATGATTTGTTGGAACAACAGTTATATACAAATGCATTTGACACTTAATTAATAGGACAAGTTCAAATGCTCAATCGGATTCATTGTGCCATGAACGCAAGCTGCTTAAATAGGATAAACTCGGCTTCTCCTTTAGCATGAAGCTTCGAATTTGAGGTACAACTAATGTTTTTTATTTTTTGTCAAATGCAAATGTATTTTCTAATCAAAATTTTGTCATGCTTATAGTAACCAAGAACTCTCTGTGAGTCTAGAGTTTCTCTTTGTCTAATTAGGGATATAATATTTGTTGAGTTTTACATGTTCTGGATGTAATGGGTTTTTGTTGGGATCAACAATGGTTAGTAGTAAACTACATAGGGAGGGCATAAACTCAAAGAGTTGAGCCAAAGCTTGCTTTGGTTGAGGTACAGCTGCAAAACGAGGCATTCTTAGAGAATTGGGAACCTACTAAAAGCTCTTATCTTGGTGAGAACATCAATCTTTTTTTGTTCTTGATATAAACTTTGTTTTCCTTTTAGACACCAAAAACCAAACTATGGTTTTTGCAGCAGTGATTCACCCGTTCTCAATTCTAGTTTACTAATTATCACTTTGCCCCGTCATGTTTATTGGGTACTGTAGTTTAGTGCTCATGTTTAAATGGATTTGTACTCTTTCTTGCTTTTCATGGAATTGATGAGAAAAGATTTAGAAATTTATGGGAAAAGATAAGGACATGAGGAATCAATTACACAACTAGATGAGTTTAGCATATTGTTTACTGCTAATAAACCTTTGCTGTTGTTCACACTTAATTTTCTGATACAGTCTTCATCTTATCTTAAAATATAAAGTATGTTTAGAGAGACGAGTTTAAGGTTGGCAGTTTTGTTTCTTTCAAGAAGAAATGAGTTTAAAATCTTTAAATTGCAGAATTTAATATGCTTATGGAGTTGTGGACCTTCATATGGAACAAATCTTGGACTTTCATACTAACCTTTTGAGTTTTTAATTTATGCTTTTGGATTTCTCAAGCGTATATATAAGTTAGGCTCAATAAAATAGGAATATAAAGAGCAAGTTAGTATGCAACAATAAGTAATTGTAAGGTTGTAACTGTAATGATCATGCTGTAATAGATAGTAAAGTTGTGGAGTTAAGCTGCTAATTTACCTGATTTGCTTCCATTAAATGATCCTTTGTCAACATTAGCTGCAGTTTAAAAAAGGCTTAAAGACAGAATGCTCAATCATGATTCCATTCGATTATGTTACAGGGACTCTTGTTTTGGCTCTAATTGGTGGTCATTTAAAACTTTGTTGTTTAAGTTCTCATGCCCACAGTTTTTTGATAGAATTCAAGAATCAATCTAGTTTTAGTGTAATTTTTCATCAAAATTTAATATTGTTTTTTGCTGTGCTACTTTGCTATTATATCTATTTGATTTGCTTTGCTGGAGATTATATGTAGTATAATAGGATCATTGTAAACAGATATATCCCAGCTTTAGTTGGTAGTCATAAAATCTTAGCACTAATTTGTTCCCGAAATCTTTTTTTAAACAATTTAGTGGGAAAGACTATACTTTGCTTTTGTGAGATTGGTTTGATGGTTTTGATATTAGGGTATGTGTTTTGAATTGGGGTTTGAGGAGGTTGGAATGAAAAAGGTGTAAGCTTTTGATTTTTATTTTGAGTGTGTGACATCAATTGGTGAATAACAATGATAGTTATTGATGAGTTGATTATGTGACCTATTCCTTTAAGGGTTTATCTTTTGGATCCTTCCTGGGCACATGACAATGAAGCTTAGAAGTAAAATAGGGCATATCAATACCATAAGACAGTAGGAACTAAATGCTTTCATAGAGTATATATGAATTGAAATTATAATGAAATGACTGAAAGCTACGAAACTAAGTAAAGGTTTTTTTGTTCTGTATCTTATTTCTTATGTGTGTAATTCTTGTTCATTGTTTATCAAGTTCTAAATTTGCAACTCTATATATGTTCATTGAATCTTGAATTGATGCAGGTATGTCCAAAACTACAAGGAAATGGAGAAGTTGGAGCATACGTTCTGAAGTGCACAGTTGGAAAAGGAGGATGAGAGGCAGAGCTTTCAGCAACATTTTTTTGGGATTTGCAGTATGAAAAACTCATATGTAGTTTAAATTTCACTTTAAGTTTTTTTATGTGGATTGGTGTGTAGTGTGTACACCGATATTGTTTGGTCTGGTTGACAGTAAATTTGCCGACCTAGGATCTATGCTTTAATGAAGTAATTAATCACTCAAATGTACATTTCTCCAAATTTCACTCTAAATTTCATTCAAATGTACACTTCTCCACACTAGGATCTATGCTTTCATAAAGTAATTAATTAGAGGATATCAATATCAATTTGCCTAAACTTTAGTATCTGTAAGTGTAGTCCTAAGTCTCATGCTCATCCTCCCTCTCTTCACTTGATTTATGTTTCTTTATCTGAATACTTTTCACTTATCTATGTAGGTAGAAAACGGACACATATCTTGAGGAGGATGGAGGAAGATCCCTGCAAAGCTTTTCTTGAAGTAGAGGAAGAAAAGTACCGTATTATCTTGTAAACTCTTGTATAAGAGCTTCATTGCTTTTGTAACATTCATGAGAAAAGGCAAAATTTAACATTCCCTTTTCAATATGTTTAATTCCTTTTTGTACAGCACACTTTTATCCAAAAAAAAAAAAATTCTGGCAATGCATATTTGCATGCCAGATTTTTTAAAAATTCATAAATAAAATTTTGCGACGGCAATTTTACCGTCGCAAAGTTTTGGTAGCGGTAGGTGGCGTCGCCATAGATATTTGTGATGGCATTTTACAGTAGCATTTGCCGTTGCAAATACCAATGGAAACGCCCTCAACGACATCGGCGCAATTGTCGTCGCCATTGGTCTTTCGCGATGGCAATTTCATTTTCCGCGACAGTACATAGCCGTGGCAATTTGAATTTTTTTTTGTAGTGTACCTCACTAGGGCAGACAAGATACACAAGGTGTGCAATTCGGGATAGGGCCCACGTTACCCTAACACAGATTGACTAAGATTTATTTCTGGCATAAAGCCACAATCTACTAAATAGTAGCAATAAAACAAAGCAAGAAAAATAACAAGAGGCCAATAATGGCCCAATAACTCAGTCCAAGCCCCATCTCCGACCCATCCAACATAGAAATTGCAGGAGTCTACTTGCCAAGCCCAACAACACTCTTGACTACTTGCCACCGTCGCACCCTCATCTCCTTAATTCCCATTACCACCGCCGCTGCTCCGTCGCAGTCTCACCACCACCCTCCTTTCTCAGACCACATCCGCCCCCTACCATTTCGGTCACCATCGAAGCCACAGCCTACTCACCTTTACGAAGCTCGGAACGAAACTGACCTTGCAATCGCGGCCGCCATCCAAGCTACCCACCATTCAAACCATCGGAAGCCACTTCCACGACGACCCATTCAAATCCAGCGACAGTTGTTTGAGCCAAAAGTAATTTTAGCATAGCGGGCCTATACATGCCGGCCAAAATTAAGTCTACTTAGGGTCGGGTTATAGCTTCATCCATTCTGAGATCCATAAGGAAAATGAGCCCTTATTGGAATCAAGTAGCAGAGATTGAATAGGAAACTTCAGTCAATAATCCTTCTATGGCAAGGAACAGTCGAAACCCTAAGATATAAATACCAGATTTCAAGGACGAACAAACACACAACTCTTCAATCAACTAATCGCATAGATTATCAAAGCCTCTCCGGAGCAAACCTACCTGCAACCCAGTTGCAAACCAACAAAGCAAGGGTAACGCCCTCGCAACCCAGCGAAACTAAATATACGCTTTAGCAAACCCGTGCTTTCTCCAAACTTCCCAGTGATTGCTCTGCTTAACCTACAACGTTAAGTATCGATTCGGTGAACGCAAGAGATCACAACACAAGCCCTTACCAGTAAGGCAAAAAGTTATTTTCCGAAAGGCATAGAAAAGAACCTTTTGATGGGGTTGGTGCTCTCCTCGTCCACAGCGTTTGAGAAGAAGTCAGGTCAAGGGACTCCCCGACGACTGCACCCCACGGTGCTGGCACGCCTGCGCACCCTTAAAAGAGACTGTTTGCAACCAGACTGGTTTTGGAGCCAAACATTTTGGCAAGCCCAGTGGGACCTGCATAGTGTTTCTTTGCGATCGCCACCATTGGGAAGTCAAGCGCAAACCCTTACCAAAAGGTTTACGTTAACTGCCCGAAGCACAAGACCTCCAGTTACAGGCCGCACTCTCGTGCAGACTGTCGTGGTCTTTCCAACGAACAAGTGATTCAAAGGTTTTCTCTCAACCCACCATCACCCGATATGTCAACTGAACAGGGTGGAATTCCCCAGCCCGTTATTGAGGGTGACAACATCCCTACTGTTCAGCCTAATGAGACTGGCAACACGTCTAATGCTACCCAGATACTCGCGGGCGTGGGTACGACTGATAACTTTGTGCCTATTCCCGTTCTAGAGAATGCGAGCATAGAAGAGCAGCTTGATATCCTTCAACGGAATTCTGCCACATACCATGAGAAGATGGAAAAAGCCCTCGCGGAGGACCATTGACGGCTCGATGAGTTCACGATTTCGGTCAAAAGGCTTGAGCTGGGGGCATAGCCTACATAGGGGCGATTGGATGGCATGAACCAAAAAATGCAGAAAAACCACAACGAGCTGTTGGCCGCGAGCAAACACATCGCCACTGACGTCGCGGTCATCCAAAACGACGGTTCCAATCTCGCGACCCAGGTTGCCATGCAGAGAGCTGAGTTGGACCAGGCTAAAGAAGTTCTGCATAAGACGTTTGGAGACCCCAGTGCTATCTTGGGTTCTCTGGGTCAACCCTCCGGATCCGGCAAGTATATACCACCGAATTCTCGAGAGAAGTCTAGCAATAGCACCGCATCGCCGCCTACTACTGACGCTGTCTCGTCAACTAAGAATAAAGAAAAGGCTCTCGTAATCAGCAACAAAGAGAAGTCTACACCTCAGGCATGGCAAAAGAGTAGAACCCTGAAAGTCGGTGAAGGCACTCAGTCTGATCATATTGTGTTTACTCAATATGACAGCGATGGAGCAAAAAATGTGTACGAAGAACTCCTAGAAAATTACTATGGCATTAACCAGGCAGGCAATCTAATTAAGATAACGACTCTGGTAAAGGATGTGACCACGCCAGCTATGACCCTTCAGTAGTCTACTATTCCCTGGACAATTCGCCCTAGGGAAGGAACGGCGACTGCTAGCCAGGCCGTACCCCTGCAGACTGCTAGCCAGACTGTGGCGACACCTCCTCCTCCTGGTCCAGATTATGTGAGACGCGAAGAGGTTGAGGAGATGATCAGGTTGGCTAACCCAAGGGCCCACCTGGATGAGGTGTATGAGGGGCCTTTCCCGCCACACATAATGCTCGCGCCTTTCCCCAGAAGTTATAAAAATATCATATTTTCTACTTTTTCAGGGGAAGATACCGAGAATGCGGCAACCCATTTGGCCAGGATCAAGGTGCAATGTGGCCAGTACTAGAATGATGACAGTCTTAAGTGCAAGATCTTCGGCATTTCTTTATCCGGCGCCGCCTTCACCTAGTTCTCCAAGCTTCTGCCAGGGTCCGTCGCGAATTGGCTAGCAATGGAAAAACTCTTCAAGGAAACCTTTGGAGTGATAGAACCTGAAGTTGACTTGGCTTCCCTTACCCAGATGGCACAAAAACCTACCGAGTCTCCTGTTGCTTACCTTCAGAGGTTTCAGATTTAGAAAGCTAAGCTGGACATGATCTTGCCAGAAATGGAGCTGGTTAAGTTGGCAATCAAGGGCTTAGAGCCACGTCGGCGAAAGAAGCAGCATAGTAGCATGATCCAATCAATGGGAGACCTTATCACTGAGGTAGGCAGCTTTGAACACCTCCTCAGAGAGACAGATGCTAGGAAGAATGCTTCCAAGGGGACATACATTCAGGGAAAACACTGTATAGTAGCTGGATTGAAGTACCAGTCGGCCACTTATGATCCCTACTACCACGGAGGTGAAGAAGTTTTCCAGGACGAAGAAGAAGAGGAAGAAAATGATGTCTCCGCTTTTGAGCTGACTGGAAGAAAGAACTTGGCCTTGAAACAATTGAAAATAACTAAGGAACCAGTCAAGCTTAAGTCCGTAGCCTTTACCAAAACTGAATTCGCGACGTATACGTACGATGCCAATGAGGCACATGAGATTTTAGATGAGATGATTGCCGTGAAGATGGTGAAGACAAACTTTGGACCATTCCCTCGACCAGATCAGCTGAAAGGGAAAAAGTACTGCAAATTTCACAATCTGTGGAATCATAACACAGCTGACTATGTGAAACGGAAGGACCAGATTCAGGTATGGCTCAATAATGGTAGTCTGCAGGTGGAAACTCCGACAACCGCGGCAGCGCTGGTAGACCTAAACCCCTTTCCTGACACTAGGGTCAACATGGTTGATGTGATTTGGACCAAGAAGAGCCAGAGGAAACCAACCCTAAATTTGACTACCAGGGGTCAAGAAGAGGACAAGGATGAGGTCCCAGCAAAGAAGAAGGCCAAACCTATCGGCGAAGACTCACCAGTGGTCCTATGTTGGCGATGCAAAGAGGAATGTGGCATCCAAGTGTCAAATGAAGAGGTCGAGCAGACATTTTGCTTTGGCTCTTTCCTGCCGGTCAAGTGGGCTTCACCATCTCGAAACTATCAGCCTTCCAGCCCAAGGGCTAGAGACAAGTTAGAGTCACCGCCGTCGCCAAAGGATTCCAACTTGTTCAGGATATTGAAAGCGGTTGCAGCCGAACAAAAACAAGACAGAAAAGCCAGGAACGAGAGCAAAGATATCCTAACAAAACCCTATATATCGCCTGCTTCGACCTCCTCCATCAAAGAGGGAAAATTGTACACCAGGGAGAAGGGAAAGGAGGTAGAAATCAGTCCTTCTAAGAAAAGGAAGCTGCAGCGCAGCTTTGGAGAGGCCAAGCGAACACTAGAGGCTCTGGATCAGGGCCTGATCAAGCCTTCGTAATTGGTCAAATCTCCTTAACAATATCAGAAGGAAATGGAGGCGCTAGCTGCTAAGCCATTGGTGGCTCCCCGCAGCTTTCAAAAGTAAGCAAGCTAGGCGTCAAGGGCATCTAAGCCCAGTGTTTTCTGTAGAATCACTAAAGAAAGGACACCACCGCCAGCTAGGAAGGAAAGCTCGCCAACTAGGCAGCCACGTGTCAGGCGTAGGTTATTTCGCGAGGAGCCTGAAACCAAGCCTTCAGTTTTTGAAAGACTGGGGGGCAAGGACAAAACTTCAGATACTTTGCAGTGGAAACTGAAGACAGTTCAAAGTCTAGTGGCTACGCCCTCCAAACAGGTCCCAGCAGAGGAACCAGAGTTGGAACCACCAAGGCAAGTCTCCACGATACCAGAGGAAAAGCCGTCCCCCACGGAAGAATCGTTGGTGGCTAGACAGTTCAACACTGAAATCCCAATTGATGAACCCAAGCTTAACCTTGAAGATGACATGGATGAGACAGAAGTGGTTGACACCTCCTGCAACAAGGTTTATGTGCTTCCCACTAAATACGCTTTGCCAGTTGCCGCGCAGGAGTGTGTAGAAATTAAGGAAAGTGGCGAACAGCCACTGCAGATTACCTCAGCGGCAACAACACCTGTAGAAGAGGCGGTGTTCCTCGAAACTGAGGATGCCAATAACAAGAAATTCTTCATGAGCTTTACAAGACCCACACCTGCTATGGTTCAGCACATGCGGCCTTTGTATATCACGGCGGAAATTGGCGGCACCAAGGTTAGTAAAATCATGGTCGACATTGAAGCCGTTAATGTCATTACTACAAGGACCATGCAGCTCCTTGGAATCAAGAAAGAGAAGATACAGTCCACATCCCTCACGCTTAAGAACTTCGCGGGGACTGTAACGAAGACATTGGGCCTACTGTTACTGCGTATCAAGGTCAGCCCTACAGAGGGGGTTTATGCTTTATTTGTTACAGATTGTTACGCAGCCTACAGAGCTATTCTAGGCAAGGATTGGATTCACCGAAGCTATTGTATTCCGTCTACTCTCCACCAGGAACTAATTATGTGGAACAGGGTTACTGATAAGGCTGAGGTGATTGAAGCTGATCCTTACCCATTCCCTGTGTCGGCGAATTATGTAAATGTCAGGTACTATACTTGGAGCCAATCGCTCTATTACAGGTCAGTGGCATTGACAGTAAGGGCCGCCCCACAGGGGTGACGGCTTCTGAATTGGCATAGTGGGGGCTCACGCTCGCGAAAGAAGACCTGGAAAGGCCTGGCCATGCTGTGCCCAATACTTTGAATAGTTAGTAGATTACGACTTTCCAGAGGAAGGGATAGAGGCCTTCCATTCTTTGTACAAAAGTGGAAAAAGAGGCCTATGATCTAGTCGCGACCTTAGAAATTGTTAACGAGGAGTTTTCTGACCACGAAGAGGAAGAAGAAGAGATTCACCTCGCCCCAGCGGCATTAGATGACACAGCTCTGAAGGTTAGGGACCCTACTGAAAAGGTCAATCTGGGAACCATTGATGAGCCCATGGAAGTAGCCGTTAGCATAAATTTAGAGCTTAGAGAGAAACAGAGGCTCATTGACTTATTGCTGGAATACAAGGACTGCTTCGCGAAAAAATATGAAGACATGCCCGGCCTGTACCAGACTTAGTATGCTACCAGCTGCCAACGCTGCCTGATAAGAGGCCTGTGAAGCAAGAGCCGCGAAGAATGAACTCGGAGACCCAAGTTCTGGTCAAAGAGGAGGTCGAGAAAATGCACAAAT
Source organism: Rosa chinensis (assembly GCF_002994745.2). NCBI lineage: Eukaryota > Viridiplantae > Streptophyta > Magnoliopsida > Rosales > Rosaceae > Rosa > Rosa chinensis. The sequence continues at coordinate 77,707,066 of NC_037092.1, read as the reverse complement.
CCGGCATCATTAGGGTGGCCAAATACAATCAGTGGCTATCCAATATAGTGCCTGTTCGCAAGAAAATTGGCAAAATGGTCTGCGTGGATTACAGAGACCTTAATTTGGCTACCCCCAAAGACGTCTACCCCATGCCGGTCGCGAACTTGTTGGTAGATGCAGTTGCAAGGCATGACTTGTTGTCCTTCATGGACGGAACAGCAAGATATCACCAGATTCCGGTTGCGGAGGAGGATAGGCACAAGACCGCGTTTCGTTGGCCAGGGTTCGCGGGAGTTTTCAAATATGTGGTCATGCCCTTTGGACTGAAGAATTCTGGGGCCACCTATCAGAGAACTTGATCTTCCATGACATACTTGGAAAGATCTTAGAGGTTTAGATTGATGATGTGGTCGTGAAATATAAGAAGCGAGGAGACCACATTGCGGATCTCAAAAAGGTCTTCGAGCGCATGCGGCTACACAAGCTCAAGATGAACCCCTCCAAGTGCGTTTTTGGAGTTCAGGCAGGCGATTTCCTGGGGTTCATTGTCCATCAAAGGGGCATCGAGGTCCCTAAGGATAAGGCAAATGCGGTTATCAACACGTCACCCCCACAAACGAAGAAAGAATTGCAGCGGTTACTGGGTAAGATTAATTTCCTGCGACGCTTCATTTCTAATTCTGCTGGGAAAATCCAGCCTTTTTCCTCATTACTAAAGTTGCAAGGACAGAACGAGTTTGTATGGGAACCTAAACATCAAGAGGCTTTCGACAAAATCGAGGCCTATTTAGCGAGCCCGCCAGTGCTTGTTCCTCCCAGAGCCGGATTTCCATTAAAGTTGTATATTTCAGCAGCTAAGGCTTCCATTGGCAGCCGACTCGCTCAGGACAATGAAGAGGGCATAGAGCATGCCATCTTCTACCTCAGTAGGACACTCACAGATTGCGAAACAAGGTACACTCCAATGGAAAAGCTGTGTCTTACGCTATACTTCTCAATGTGCAAGTTGCGACACTACATGTTATCTTTTACTACTTGCATCATCGTCCAAACTGACCTAGTCAAGTATATGCTATCGCGGCCTATCCTAAGAGGTTGCAGTGGCAAATGGGTGCTCGCCCTGTCAGAATTTTCGCTTCAATACATCCCACAGAAGGCAGTCAAGGGGCAAGCCATCACAGACTTTCTGGCACATCACCCTATGCTGGACGTCCCCGCGGTGAGAGATTTAGAGGTTGCTGCTGAAACTTTAGATCGCCAGGACTTAGCATGTTTTCCAGAGTACACCGCACTATATCAAGCCACTGTCTCACTCCAACCCTGGATACTATATTTTGACGGCTCACAAATGGATACACTGGCAGGGGCAGGAGTCGTCTTGGAGAACCCAGTCGGCGATCGGTTTTCCTACTCTTTCCAGTTAGAGTTCCGGTGCACCAATAACCAAGCAGAGTATGAGGCCCTCATTATAGGCCTAGAAGTGCTGCTGGAACTAGGTATTAGAGACATCCAGGTCCGCGGAGATTCATTGCTCGTAATCAATCACCTGCGCGAGAAGTTTAGATGCACAAGCTACCTACTTGCACCCTATTTAGATCGTGCACTTGAGCTTTTGGACCAATTTGACGACGTGGACCTGGAACATATTCCTCGTGAAAGCAATTTTGGGGTCAATGAGCTCGCCCAGCTGGCTACAAGAATCACTTTGAAGTATGGTGTTCGCGAGCACATATCAAAAGTCTAGCGCCGCACGTTGCCTTTATGGCTCGCGCGGCCTGACCCACCTGATGAACCAACAGTGGCTGCTCTAGATTCTATTGATGTAGAATTGCGAGTTCCTCTAATCACCTACCTTAAGCAACTAGACTCCTCCACTGACAGGAAAATATGCTTTCTCGCGCTTAATTATTTTCTTAGGAGTGATGAGCTGTGTCGGCGCAGCGAGGACAACATCGATTTCAGGTGTGTATGGCCGCGAAGCCAAGTGATTAATGCGCAGGGCATATACTGGGTCTGCAGAGCCCATCAAGCAGGTCCTAAGATGCGATGGTTAATCAGGAGACATGGGTATTATTGGCCCAGTATTTTGAAAGACTGCATCGCATTCGCGAAAGGATGCCAAGATTGCCAGGCACATGGCCCAGTCCAGCATATTCCCAATATTCCCATGCAACCTATTATCAAGCCATGGCTTGCGCAAGGCTGGGCGCTGGATTTGATTGGCATGATTCACCCTCATTCATCCTTCCAGCATAAGTTCATCATCGTCGCTACCGATTTCTTCACTAAGTGGGTAGAGGCTGAACCCTTGAAGGAGGCCTCAGGTGCAACCATTCGCCAGTTCGTCTTCACTAATATTATCTACAGGTTTGGTGTCCCTGAGGTTCTGGTTTCGGATAGGGGGGCAGTGTTTATGGGGCGTGATATGCAAGAGCTCGTTGTTGACTTGGGTATCCAATTTATTCATTCTACCCCTTACTATGCTCAATCCAACGGCCAAGCAGAGGCCAGTAACAAGGTTGCCATCACTTTGCTGAAGAAGATGCTCGCAGAGAATCCTCACTAATGGCATAAAACACTGTATGAAACACTATGGGCTTATCGCACTTCTAAGCGGAACCTGGCTGCCACCACACCCTATGCTCTGATGTTTGGCCATGATGCAGTTTTACCTTTGGAGATCAATGTTCAGTCCCTACGCGTCCAGGATCAACATCATTTGATTGGTGAAGACTATGTCCAGGGTGTGTGGCAAGAGCATGAAGATCTTAGCGAGAGGCGCTTGGAGGCTTTGGACAGCCTGGTGATGGAGAAACAGCGCATCGCTCGCGCCTATGATAAGAGGACACGCCGGCGCAGCTACAAGGAGCTAGGGTGACCTCGTTTGGAAAGCAGTTCTGCCACTGGGCGAGAAGTTGACTGGTCGCGGTAAGTGGACCCCGCGCTGGGAAGGACTCTTTGTGATTCACAGAATTCTCGATCGCGGGGCCTTTCACCTTAAAGATTTGGACGGCGAACTCCATCGCAACCCAATCAATAGCAGGTTCTTGAAGAAATATTACCCAAGCGTTTGGGAATTTGAAGATCCCCCAGATCCACCTGTTCCTAGGACAGGGGGCCAAACATAGTCTTACTTTGTTCGCATCCTCCCTTACATTTAGGCCTCCTCAGTGGCCTCATTCACATGTATTCGCTTCACCTAGTAAGACTAGGGGGCAACACTCTATCTATTCAGGCTCTGTATTCACGGCCTTCAGATGTTCTTTGTTTTCTCTGTATTATGTTTAATTTTTTTCGAACTTTTTCAAATTTCTTCAATTCTTTTGACAATAAGTGTTAAGAGTATGTGTAACGAGGCCTATACCTGAGGCCTTATTATATAATAGAACAGTTGAAAATATCAAAAGAAATATATTCATATTTATAAAGCGGCTTTGCGGCCAAAAGCAATACAAGTATACTCGCGAAAGTTACATTTGCAGGATTTCAAAGCCAAAAGTGGCCGAAAATCATAGGATTTCAGATCTTCTAACAGTTTCTGGGTATTCTGGATTTTCCGTCAGGAGGGGGTCGGTGAGATGATTGCTCTTACTCTTCCTTTCTTCACCCTCCTTAAATCTGAGCAGCTGCTATCGTCTGTACTGCAAGGAGAGGGAAGGAAATAATTATCCCAACCCCTTCTGTCATCCATCCTCTGGGCCGAAAGTGGTCATCAGAGGAGAGCGCTGCCCAGTTGCTTCATCTCCCTCCTGGACAAAACGAAAGTTCGATCCTTTAAGTCCAGGAGGTAGGGTGCTGAAGAAGAGCGTACGGCCTTGGGTGGCCTCCCACCCTTCTTCGACTTGCTCCGCGCGAGGAAACTTAAGGAGAGGGACTCCCTAGAATGTGGTATCCCGCGTTAGGAGTGCCGCGTGTTCTTCAGCCTAACTGAAACCGGTGGATCCTATCCAGGATGTTAGAAGACCAAAGACACGAGGTGGACATGAGATTAAGCCATAAGGCTTACCCAGGAACTGAGATTTCTCCATAAGGCTTAAGATTCAGAGGCTAGAGGTGGAGCCGTGGGGGAAAGATTTCAAGAAAAGAAGATAGAGAAGTAGGGCTTGCAAGGTTATTTCTGGGTAAATCATGGTTGTGTGTATCTTCGTTTCCCCAAGTACAGATATTTATAGGGCCAACCTCAGTGGCCTCAGTCCTTTGATGGACGGTTGGAGTAGATTCAACGCCATCAATAGAGCCATCAATAAAAATTGAATGATATGATCTCGAAAATGAAGGAAGATTAAAGACGCGTGGGAAACGGTACGGTCTTCAAGGAGGTAACCGCTCCATTTCGAGATTATCTTTTTAAAAACTGTTTTAATGAGCAGATAAGGAAAAATTGAATGCTTAATTGCCTACAAAATTTAAAGAAGTATTTGGGCTAGTGAAGTGGGCTAAATAACTAAATAGTATTAATATTAATATTGTTCATACAAAATATTGGGCCTAATACTAGAGGCCTAGAGGCCCCGGCCCGCATAAGTTAGACGAAGGAAATGTTCATCCAGGCGAAAGCCAGCGTCAGCGGCAGCTTGTTGTACTTCTTCGCGAGCTTGGGCCAGGTTCTGAGACAGCGTCTCAGAAACGGCTAAGGGTTGCTCCAGTTGAGGTTCTTCATGGGCAAGCCTGGCCCTCACAGTGGTTAATTGGGCCTGAAGTTCCTGAATCTGGGACTGAAGATGATTCTCTGCGACCCTCAAATCTCTAATAAGGATGGCCCGCCCTCCCAGGAAATCTCGCAGGTTATCCATTTGTTGGGCAAGGGCCTGATAATGTGCCTGGGCTTGCCTAGCCTGCGTCGTCGCGACCGTTTTCTCATTAAGCCACCTTGGGAGATCATCTAGCAGCTTATCTATGTCACGGAACTGGGCTTCAGTGATGGCACCCTAGCGAAGAAGTACTCGGAGGTACTCTAAAGCTCTGGTGGGCGCGTCGGGCGTCAAAATGTTAAGGCCCAGGAGACGGTGAAGCCTTTCTCTAGTATCATCTACAACTCCAGGAGGAGTCACTTCAAGCACGCGAGCCAACATCTCCAGTCTGGAAGGAAGCACTTGTTGCAGAAGGGGAACAACGACAGGAGCCTCAAGAGGCTCCACGATAGGAACTGCCTCTGGCACTAGCTCAGGGTTCACTCCTTTCCTTGCTTCAGGTACTCTGGGGGCATGGGGGCAGGTTCCTAGTCAGCCACGTTTTCACTATCTGGCTCAGCGGGATTTTCGCCAGCCACCTCCTCGACAGCGACAAACACCCCCTCGTTTGGAGCGAGGTTCTGATCCTAAAAAGAGGTGTTAAAATATCAAAAGGATTAAGGCGGGAGTCAGAATAAAGGTGGCTATGAGAAAGCGTACCTCTTCAGCAATTGGCTCGCGGAGAGTTCCTGGAGCACTGAGAAGGGTGGGAGTTTCTGTTGCCATTTGTTCCTGGACGACCTCAACAGTGTCCGGAACCGAATCAGGGGCTACTTGCTCCAGGATATTAACTGCAGTTGGTTGCTCGCCAGGGGTATCAGGAGGCGGTATTCTTTCTTCAACCTCAGGCGAACTATCGTCTAGAATGTGTACTGGCACCAGAGCCAATTGCGAATGGCGCGCAACATTGATAGGAGGTGGAGAGTTGGCTGAATCAGGTGGCGCTTGGGCTTGCGAAAAGGTTGCTCCTCCGCCAGCGGTGGACTATCCTTCCCCAATTTGCCTCGAGGAGCCTGAGGATCTGTGACGAACCTGCAAGTTAAGAGTGTTATGGGTTTGGATATAAGGATATAACGAAGGTTTTAGTGCTCGCTGTAAGTATGAATTACCAGTCGGTCAGCGATTGGTTCATCTTCTGCCCAAGGATCGGTCCGGGGGTTGGAGCAATTGCACTTGCGGGCCAGAGCGGCGATAATCTATTAAGATTAAGGGAGTCATATTAGACTTTGAAAGAGTACATCAAGATAATAGGCTCTATGAGGGACTCCTTACCGTCTGTGGGTCTTTATCATCAGAAGAGTCTTTGACTTCAGGGTCCATCGCTATTGCTTTTTGTTTCGCGGCCTGACCAGTGGCCGGAGTAGCATCAATTGCTTGACTGTCGGAAGGAGGCATACTTCTCCGCTACAATAAAATATAAGTTAGAGGAATAAAAGAGTGAAAACAGAAGGAGAAGAGGGGAGAACATGCTAAGGGAATTACCTCTTGAGAGGGCTCGCGGATTACGATTTTGGCTTGAGCAGGACGCGGGTCGTGGAGCCAGCGGAGGTTGTGCTTCATCCTTAGGGAAGCAAGCAAGCAACTCAGTACAAGTCTTGGAAGAAGGTTGCGAAGAGCTCATCATCTCGCTGTTTCCAACAATTAATAGAAACTTCTGACCACCAGTGCTTGTAGTCCTCAGCGACCCCATCAACGAGAATGATCTCGTTGGCCCAGTTAGGGAGGTCAACCAGTGTGAGCATGCTTTGGGCTGGTGGAGGCCCAGTTATGGGGCCAATTCTACGCCAGGAAGTGTTGTAGTTCCAAGCATCATAGAGGGGGAATGGCACTAACTGGATCAGGCCGAGTTGGCGAGCGAAGTCATGATTGGGGCATAAAGCTCGTAACTAAGTTCATTAGTGGCGAGCCTGATATCTGAGCAGGAGATCGCGCGGTGGAAGGCCAAGCGCGAGAGATCGCTATAATTAGGGTCCCTAGGAAGGAACCCATGTTCAAGCAGGGGCGGGAATCTTCTACTAAGCACCAAATCCAAGTATGGCATCTCATCCAAGTGGTACAAATATGAGAAACATTCAGAATAAGGCGGGGATGTGTACCTTGTCTCGTGCCAGAGCTATTGACCAAGAAGCTCATCAGCCAGTGGGAGCAGTGGAATGTCTTCGCGGCGGAAATGCGGGAAATAAATTTGAATCCAGAAGTCGAGGATCCAAAAGGGGCCAGAAATGCCGGTCTCGAAAGGGTGCATGGTGGCTTGGTACAGAGTGCGGTAGAGAGCGCCTAGTACTGGTTGTCCAAGTCCTACACAGCGGCCGTTGTAGAGGGCCGTGGCCAGGGAAGTCCAAGGACTAGTGGGCTTGTTAGAAGAAGGGCAGAAAATGAATTTGCAGAGCCAATACTCCAAGAAAGCAATTCCACCTGTCGCATTGTGCTCTTTGCGGTAATGGGTCAGCCACCGTGGGTAGGAGCTGCTGTAGGAACCGCGGCAGGTTTGAGCCATTGCCGAGGTGAATGTGACAGAGTCAAATTGGCCATGCACGTAGGGCTCGCCGTCGATGGGTAGACCAGTGATGGTGAGAATATCTAACAATGTGATGCTCATCTGCCTAAATCGGAAGTCGAAGGTGTTGGTGGAGGTGTTCCAGAAGCAAAGAATGGCGGCCAGTGGTGAGCGATTGCCACCACGTGGAAGGCGAAAACACAGATCGATGGTATGGGTAATGCCTGCAGCGTTCCAGCGGGCCAGATCTCGCGCTCGCACTTCGCTATACTAAGAGATCTCCACCGAGCTAATGGTGGGCCAGAACCCTATTTTGGCTTTGTGCAGATGCGCACCCCAACTGTTGAAATCTCCGGGGGTCCTTTGGAGGACCGAAATGGGTCGACGGATGGGTAGACTGTAGAGGGCGAGAAGGACCTAGTCCGGCGTGGTGGTTGGGAAGTCTGAGTAGCAGGGGTCTCTAGACTGTGGTGTGAATGAAGCAGCGGGCACCGATGCTGGTTCCCCAGGTGTGAGCAGCCGCCTCGTTGATTTCCTCCTCCTGTTCGATGATGATCTTCTTGGGTGGAGCCATTTCTGGGTTTTTTTTCAAGAAGGTGGTGTGGAATAGGAGGGTTTCTAGGTCTAAGAGAGACTGGAAGAGTGTCTGATGTGACAGGTTTGAAATGGCTGCGGGTTTAAATAAGAGATTTTGTGAGGTAAAATATGCGACGAAAAGACATTTAGTAAGCGAATGGACGCGAGCCTTCATTAATGCCCTCGTTTCTGTCATCAAGCGTACGTGTCGTTTAAGTCCCCTTCGATCAGCTATATTTCCGCGAGCTTGATCTCGGGGCCTGGGGGGCAATGTTTGAGCCCAAAAGTAATTTTGGCAAGATCCCTTTAGGGGATTTAGCATAGCGGGCCGATACCTGCGGCCCAAAATTATGTCTACTTGGGTTTGGGTTATAGCTTCATCCAATCCGAGATCCATAAGGAAAACGAGCCCTTAACGGAATCAAGTAGCGGAGATTGAATAGGAAACTTCAATCAATAATCCTTCTATGGCAAGGAACAGTCGAAACCCTAGGATATAAATACCAGGTTTCAAGGACAAAAAAACACACAACTCACAGATTATCAAAGCCTCTCTGGAGCAAACCTACTTACAACCCAGTTGCAAACCAGCGAAACAAGAGTAAAGCCCTCGCAACCCAGCAAAGCTAAAGATACGCTTTAGCAAACCCGTGCTTTCTCCAAACTTCCAGTGATTACTCTGCTTAACCTACAACGTTAAGTATCGATTCGGTGAACGCAAGAGATCACAACACAAGCCCTTACCAGTAAGGCAAAAAGTCCTTTTCCGAAAGGCATAGAAAAGAACCTTGTGACAGGGTTAGTGCTCTCCTTGTCCACAACGTTTAAGAAGAAGTCAGGTCAAGGGACTCCCCGACGACTGCACCCCACGGTGCTGGTACGCCTGCGCACGCTCAAAAGAGATTGTTTGCAACCAGACTGGTTTTGGAGCCAAACAACAGTCACTAGTAGTGCAAACACAACTAACCAGCCACCAACCCGTGCAAGCCAGAGCAAAACCAAACAGACACTGTCGAGTCTCGATTCAGATTTAAAAGCACTAATCCGGCCACCCACCGCTAGTTCGGTGTTGAACGCCTGTAAGAGACACCCACTACAACTCAAGTCATCTGAGAGAAGCATCGGGAGGAACCTACAAGGCCTAGAAGCACAGAACCCGTTCGACTGCACAAGCCACATGCCGATGAGGCATTGGCGCGTGCAGCCGGAGGCCCACACCGACATTGGTGCGCCACCGGATAAGAGAAATTTTCGACCAGGGAAAACCCTAGCTATTAGAGAGAGAAAAACGAGAGCGGCTTAATTTCCAAATTTTCTTCGTGTCGACGTTTCAAACGTAATAATTAGCTTACATGTTCCCAGTATTGTTAAAGAATATGCTAATCTGGGGAGGCTATGCTTCTGGTACCAAGTGTAGACAAGTTCAAATTGAATATAAAATAGATGAAGTTTCAACAACTTCGAAGCCCAAAAGTGATAGCAGGGAAAGCCAATATAATCACAAGAACTTTATTTTTCTACGCCAAAAAATCTTGTCTAATTATATATATAACCCACGCGAATCACGTACGTGTATGCGGAACAAAACGAATAGAAACTAAAAAACAATTCATGTGCATGCTAATAAGGACTTCTCTGTGTGTTTCTATATTCACAGTTAATAGCTGTGCAGTTAGCACCTTCATCTTTAAGTAAACAAACAAAAATTAAATAAATAAATAAATAGAAACGTAATCGGTTAACATCTTTTCTTTATAATTAAGATTTAGAGTATTGACTCATAATTAACGATGTCGTCAAATCATAAGCATGCATGAGTAGTTTACCTGAAACATTAGTGATGCATGTCGGTCATACTTAAATTTAGGGCTGTCAATTCCGACACGACCCGAAAACACGACTCGAAACCCGCACGAAATAAAGCAGGTTGAACCCGCACGATTAAAAAGCGGGTCAGCCGTGGGTCAACCCTCTATGACCCATTTAATAAATGGATCGGCTACGGGTTAACCCACCAACACAAAGTGAACCCGTATAACCCAATTATGCTATACTTCTTCTTGAAATTTTGGACGTTGGGAGTATTTGATCATAAGATTAGACCATTTGAAATATTTTGCTTTATAATTATTGGATTTAATTATTTATGAATATATATATATAATTATTTATATTCTTAGTCTTGTTGAATTTTTAGTTAATTTAATCAATTTATGCATTTTTTTAGTTAAATGAGTTGCATTGTTGACCCTTAAATGAGTTATTTTGTCTAACATGACGCGACCTAGATATTTGTTAAATGGGTTAAGCGGTTGGAAATGGGTAACCCGTTTAATAAATAGATTGAGTTTGGGTTTAAATTTTTGACACGATTATTAAATGGGTTGGGTTTGGGTTTGTATATTGCGACACAACAAATACCTTGACCCGACACGAACCCAACCCGACACGACCCATTGACAGCCCTACTTAAATCGAGTTTAGGTACATGATATGATCATGACTGAAATTAAGGAGTACGTTTTTATTTTCACTGTTATACATACTTTTACATGAGTTGTTTACCTGAAACATTAGTGATGCATGTTGGTCATATTTAAATTGAGTTTAGGTACATGACTGAAATTAAGGAGTACGTTTTTATTTTCACTATTATATATACTTTTACATTGGCATTGTTTGATAGCAGGATCTTACAACCTCAATGCGCCAAACATGTCTATTGAAGTTTGGTTTGGTCTGGTACGTATGACAAGAAAGAAGAAGCTTAATTTGATGAACAACATCATTTGCTGCATTTGATCCACTGGTACTAACAATTAATATTAAAAATCAATCCATGCTGCCATTGTGCTATGTGTTCTAGAAACTCCGGCCGGCTCAGACACTCATAGTCGGCAGTAATAACAACCAAATTGTGTATTTGTTCCAAAATATTCTTTTAGCTTGTCTCTTTTCACAAATAATTAATTACTCTTCTTGTATAGCTAAAATGTTTCGGTTTCTCTAATTTGCATCTTTATTTACCCTAAATACAAAGAATATATTCTTTATACTTCGCATAACTAAACCTAGCATATACCTACAAAAAAGGACTCATTAAAGTGATTCTAGACATATCAAGAGGGAGAGCGCGCAAGAGCAACCCTAGCTTCGACGGCGGTTCTTCACGCTGTGTTTAGTGTCGACGGAGACATTGACGCGTTGGTGGCTTTTGGTTTGTGAAGGCGGCATGTGGTGTCGTGGATTGCAGGTGAGAGACTTGCGCTAGGAAGTGTTCGCGTCTTGCAGATCAGAGGCGGTCTGGTCTGAAAGCAGCAGTGACGGTGATAGCGTCGATCGGAGAGTGGTCGGCGGCGGTTGTTGCTTACTTCTAGTTGGTTTGGAGATTTCTTTCTGATTCCAGCCAGTTGGTTTTGTTGCTGGCCTGATGTAGTTTTCAAGGGTAGCGGTGGGTTGCTGGTTCAAGCCGGATTGTCGTCGTTGATGCAAGGCTATCTAGAAGGGCCGGCTGTCAAAAAGCTCGACGGCGACGGTGCTAGATTGACAGATGCAGGCTAGGGTTTTTATCCACTTTACTCGGTTTTGGGCTTGGGCCTTTTGGCCTGGGCTCAAAGCTGGGTTTTTAAGGTCTCTTTTGTTGACCTTTTAGGAGGGTGCCTTGCCATCCGCACTTATCACTTAGTGGTGAGGGTGGGCCTTGCCTAAGAGGTGGACCTTCTTGGGCATTGAGGCCTATGTATGGTCCATGACCAATCGTTTAGAATCAAGACTGCTATAGGAGTTGGTAATTATCTGGATTAAGATTGGCGTAGCGGCTTATGGATAAGGAGTTACTCCTATTTGTTTGCTAGGAAGTGACATTCTGTTAGTACCACAACTGCGTGATTGGCTAATAGGAGGCTAGATAATGATTTTGTCTTAGAAGACACAGAGTTGTTCTTTGTTTATAAGCTCGCTAAAATAGCAAGCTCCAATCAGACTAGTAATGAGTTACATTTACTTGATAGAGTTTCGGGATCCTTGTCTCTTTCCTATCCAAGTACATGTTAGACTCTAACCCATTTGAACGGCTATTAAATCTAATGCAATCAACATCCTTTCAAAAAAAAAAAAAAACTAACCCTAGTCTTATTCTCCTAAAACAAAAACTAACCGTACGTAGTCTATACACTAGAAAGTATAAATAACTGTGTGGCTATGGCAAAGGCCGCCAATCAAATAGCTATGGATGAGGAAGATAATTAAATTCAACCATATGGATCGGAGAATCTCAAACTCCTTGTGAAGGGCTTGTAGCTGCTGCCATTTCAGTATTTTATCTATGTTGTCCCTTGATACTTGTTCATACAATTCCAAATGTGTTTTAAAGAGTCATTTTGAAGGATAGTATCCAAAATGACATGATCAACTGCCTGAAACAGATATTTTTTTCGCTTTGAGATTCTAGCTAGAGTTTATGTTCATCAAGGCTCCTTTGTTGAGCCGCTGTCAAGACTATTCCCTAAACTACTTCACTGACACCTGTTTTCACAATGATTTAATACTCCTTGGACCGCAAAAAATTATTTATGAATCTATCAATATGCTCCAACGGTCATAGTACGTGACCAAGCAAGGAATCGAAGGCTGCACGAAATTGTTGTCGGATGTCATACGACGCTTGATGCAGCTTATATTCAATCAGGTCCAGTGACGGCTCTGATGCCACTATTACAAATTAAATAAACCTGATTGATAGTGTGCTTTGAGAAAAAAACTGAGAACTCAAAATGAGTTTTTCATCAACGGGAAGGCTGCTTATTTAGGGAATACAGTAACAAACATAACAGATAGTGAGCTACAACTAACTCGTGACTAATAACTCCTACTCCTAAGGGATTCTCCTAAAGATTGAATTGGTCAATACTCAATAGTAACCAACTCCCTGTAGAACAGAACTTCTATAATTATTCAACAGAAAATAAAAGATAACTCTCGACTATATTGCAATATTATCCCTACTATTCATACCCAGCAAACTGAGTATAACTCTATCCTCCATATATATTTTCCTAAACCCCAAAGGGTATTCTTGATAGTACTCCGTATAACCAACCATAGCCTACATACACGAAAAAGCATGAAAAAATATGGCCATGGCTAAGGCCGCCAATGAAATAGCTATGGATGATAAAATCCTCAATGGTTGCACGAGTAACTGGTCGGATCTCCCATTCGATTTATTAGAGTTGATCTTGAAAAGACTTGCACTCGTCGACCTCACATGCTTCAAGCTTGTTTCTCCATCTTGGTATGCGACTGCAAAATCTTATATCTCTGCCCCGTTTTACAGACCCTTGCTTCCTCAAACTGTATGCATGGCTCATGCTCCCTGGAGAACCCAAAAATATAAATGCCGGCCGCTTCTTTAGCCTCACAGAGAAAAAGGTTTACACCTTCAAAAACCTGTTTCGAGGCTTTTCTTATTCCGAAACATGTCTGAGTTCGTCACATGGGTGGCTGGTGATGTTTGACTCGACCACGTTCAGAGTCCATCTTCTCAATCCCATCTATAGGGTTAGAATTAAACTCCCATCTCTAGAGTTTGAGCTTCCCGCGCAGGGCTAGCAAAGTTGTACGTGCTCTCTTCGGATCCGTCTCGCAACAACAACTTTTACGTTGTGGTAAGCTATCAAAAACTAGGGCCAAGATCACTAGCATTCCACAAGCATGGTGATGATGGAGACAACACTTGGACCGACTTGGACACTACAGATAAAGATATGGTGAGATTATATTCCACAACAGCCATTTGTTTGCATTATGCTTGGACTCAAACATAATTGAAGTTTGGGACCTTGGGGGAATCTATCCCTTCATAGCCATGGAATTCCAACCTCCAGAGAGGGACGTAGAACATCTTAGTTTTCGGCTTTATTTAGTGGAATCACTGGGTGAGCTTTTGTTTGTGGAGAAATGTATGGTTTCTTGTGTATTCATATATGATTCATAAGTTAAACTTCACTGCCTATGTGTGGGAGAAATTGGAATGTTTGCAAGAGCAGGCTCTAGTTTTGAGCGAATAAGAATCAACATCAATGTCATTATCCACTAGAGATTTCCCGGAACTTGAAACAAACTGCATTTACATAATTACATAGCCAAAAGAGAGAGAGAAGAAATTCTGATGGCCGTGCTGTTTATGAGAAATGTCCGACAGTTGTAGTCTACAACTTGCAAAACAACGGTTTATACCAAGAGGATAAGCCCATATTGCAGTCACCACTTGTTTGGATTGTCCCGTCCGTATGAGGTATAGGGCATATTAGCTCAGGAAGATTATATTACAACTAGAGCTACAATCACCACAATTCTATTTTACGTATGGCGGAAGGGACACATCTCTATTTTGCAACTGTTATTGTATTTTTTTTTTATTATTGGATCTTTCATAATTTGATCTTGGTTCTCAATTGCACAAATTTCGTTTTTCATTGGAATAGTATAGATGCATCTACTAGGCTATGCAGTCTTTAGTTTAAGTCCATTTAGTAATCCTTTATATCGGTTGGTACGGTTAAAAAAAAAAGTTCAAATTTGAAACCAAAAATTATTAAATGTACTCATAGCATCAGTGCGCACTCACACGATACATTTGCAAGTGCATCCAATAGAGAAAACATATATGATGATTTGTTTTGCTAATTCTAACTTTATCAAGAGGTTTTTCTTCGCAGTTATAATTGTTCGTTAGCTATTACGTCTGACGTTCATCATGATAATGAACGGTTAAATAACTTTTCGATCTCACAAATTTATGCGGATATAATCCCCTAACAATCGACAAGACTGTTTTTCAAAAACATTCACACAGCTAGATATGTGCAAGTAGTATTGGCAACGCTTGCAATGTGTACAAATCATTAATTTCTCGTTGTACCGTGTGTATTGACGTATTCACACGAAAATTCGTATAGAAACTATGATTTCACACGGATTCTCATCCGTGTGATGGATACTTTTTTTTTTCTAGTAGTGATCCTTTACTAAATGAATCTTTTTAGCAAGCTTAATTTATTTGACCCGACTGAAAAGAAAAGGAAAAAAAAAGAAGAAGAAGGAGAGAATTTGTAATAAAAAAAGAAAAAGGAGAACTAAACGAAACCCAAGCCCAATACAATAGCAAGAAATGAACCCAAGCCCAAAGTATGTGGGCTAATAATAGGAGGCTTCTCTTAGTATTCCTAGGGCTCGATTGGTCTCCATCTCCCTCTCTTTCTTTCTGAAACTCAAATCAGAAACTCGAAGCTGCTCTCTCTCTCTCTCTCTCTCTGCGACCATGCTTTCAGGGGACATTCCACCAAACCAGACCATATACATTAAGAATCTCAATGAGAAAATCAAAAAAGAAGGTAATTCTCTCTTTCTGTTGCACCCTTTGTTTGGTTACTGAGAAAAAAAACCTGAGAATGCGACTATAACAGAACTAAATGTTGAATCTTTAACTCAATCTAAAGCCAAATTAGTACTAATCGGCTCGACTGAACTGGGTTTCCTTTGTAATTTTGTTTTTGGTTCTCCTTAGCTGAAGTAGAGGTTTAGGGTTTTAGTTTGAATTGGGGCGAATTTTGGGAAATTGGGGTTTAATTGATGCAGAGTAAGAAGGTATGCTAATGAATTTATGCTCGCAAGTATTGGAAGGACCATACTTGGTTGCCAATTGCAGGGATTGATACGGATGCTAGCATTTGGATTTGTGGATTTGAATTGGGGGATTTAGATTTGGCTATCTGGTTTGAACTATTTGCATTAGGGTTTAGGGATTTATAGTGTTGTGAATCGAAATGAAAACATTAGATGTAGGTGTTGTTGTCATTTAGTTCTTTTGTTTCGACTAGTCAACTCAAAAGCAGATTTTATCAACCTTAAAGGAACACTTTCAAGAGTCTCATTAAGCAAATTTACACGAATAGTTTGTTCTTCTGAAGCTCCTGAAACGATCACAACATTAGATTTTTATGTCGGGTTCTGAATGGTTCTGGTTAACTTTGGGTGCCTATTGGATCTTGAAACTTGAGGAAACAACAGTATATAGGTCATGACATTAGAGCTGACAGTTTTTTTTATCTTTAAGAGTCTTGGTATCTTTTTGGACTCGTCTTTCCGGTTGATGGCTTGTTTAACTGCTTTTCTTAGCTTTTGCATAGTTTTGTATGTAAAGTAGGTTATGACAATGTTCTTTTCTCTTTGCAGAATTGAAGAGGTCCCTCTATTGCTTATTCTCTCAGTATGGAAGGATTTTGGATGTTGTTGCCTTGAAGACGCCCAAGCTTCGAGGGCAAGCATGGGTTGCATTTCTTGAAGTGACATCTGCCAGTAATGCTGTGCGCCAGATGCAGAACTTTCCGTTCTATGATAAACCCATGGTGAGTCTGGATATTTGTTAGTTTATTGCGCCTATGTTGGACATGTTTGTTAAAGTCCCAAGCTTTCGTGCCTAACCTTTCTTCTTCCATTAGATCATAGACTCTTATGTTTGTTTGTGTGTATCTGTGTGTATCCATGTCATGTCTCTTTTGGCATAGGCATTACATATAATGAAAGATTAGGTTGTCAAATACCTATTACCTGGTCTCTTAAATAAAACAGTAAAAAATAAAAACAGAAAAAAAAGGGAATAGCATGGACTAGAAGATGTACAGCTGTTGACTGTAAATGTCACAGTGCCTCTGTTTTGACTTTCTGGCATAATGTTGCTTGATTACAGCTTTATACTTTTATGTTTGCTTTGATTGTTCTTTTTTCAATAAAAAAGCTAATTCTGATATTCTATATCCATTGAACTTTTTTATCTAAATATGGGAATTGTTGGTGTCATGCAGAGGATTCAATATGCAAAAACAAAGTCAGATTGCATTGCTAAAGTAGAAGGAAGTTTTGTTCCAAGAGATAAGAAAAGGAAGCAAGAAGAAAGAGGTGACTAAATCTTATTTTGAAATTTTCTATAGTCTTGAAGCTTTTAATAGCATTTCAGATGATTTTAATGCATAGCAATACTAGGGTTAGAATGAATAAATGAATAGTTTAAGAAATGAGAAGGGAAGGACCAGCTTACTTCTTTTTTTTTTTTTTTTGGGGAAGGGGTTATTTGTTAGAGTAAGGGAGACTGACTGTGTATATGCTGTCATTGATCTTGGGAGCACATTGCTTTCACTTGAACCAATAGAGGTTTTGACATATACTTCATGTTAGATGGGGAAATATGGTGTTGGGTAAGTGGATACTGATAGTGATTTTAATAGTTTGAGAGACTATTATCATTTGCTTAAGGCATGACTGAAGAAAAGGCAGTCATTTTGGCTTTGAACTTTGTCAAACTTAATATCTATTTCTGAATCATATATTGTGTTGTTTTTGAATGGTGATTGACCTAGGTTTATAGTCTAAATTTACCACGTGGCCTGCTACTGAACATTCAGATTTGTGGTTTATACTGTAAAAGAAAATGTTTGCTCAAATAGTTTCTTATCTTATATGCAAGTCATAATCTGAAAATAATTCTTTTGGTACAGCTGCTGATAGAAAGCGGCGAACTGAAGAAGGGCCACAATCTGCTCCAGCAAATGGTGGAGCTACTGAAAATGGAGGCAGAACTGTAAGTGTTTCCAATTTATTCATATAAATAACTTGCACTCCAGATGTTGAAAAATGAGTTCTTTTAAGTGTGGTTGATTTAATTAAATTTTGTGTGTTGCAATATCAGCAGACCTCATACCGCAGTGGTAATCCAAATGCAAACGAAACAGCAGCTCCTAACAATATTCTGTTCATAGAGAATTTGCCTCATGAAACCACTAGTGCAATGCTGGAACTGCTCTTCAAACAATACCCAGGGTTTAGGGAAGTTAGAATGATTGATGCAAAGCCAGGCATTGCCTTTGTAGAATTTGAAGACGACGTACAGTCATCCATGGCCATGCAGGCCCTTCAAGGCTTCAAAGTCACCCCACAAAATCCCATGGGCATCAGTTTTGCCAAGAAGTGACCAAAGAACCATTCCTATGTTCCTAACTGAAAATAACTCTTCCTATTTCCTGTTGTGAAGTGTTGTTTAAATTTGTGTTTCATTGCGGATATGTAATAGTTGAAGACTGAAGAGTATTTAGTCATACTGTACTCATGTTGATCTTCATGAAAATGCAGAAGCTATTGATCCTATGTTTGGAACTTCCGATTATCATGGAAATGATGCAAGATGAACACAATTTTCTCAGTCCCTTCCTTACGAGCCATTAACCTCTGAATTAAAAATAGAAAAAAACTATATGCAGTTCATTAAAGCAGAGGAGCATCACACTTAACATTTCAACAGCTAAATCAAAGTATAGCTCGTTTCTCAACCCCATTCTTCCTGAAGTTCATTGAGTAGCTCATTTCTCACAATCATACCTAGACTGACAAGCACAAATCAACAAGAAAAGTAGATCCACATTTGTAATCTTGGAATTGAATTTCTGGCAGGCTGCAGAGAATGTGCGCAGCAATCTAGTACCTTCATACATCACACGTATCTTGATGGAGTTGTGTTTAATCTTCGATGTTGTGTTTTCCGGTGATTTGTTGGCTCGATGGGTACTAATTACTAAGCATTACTTTACTGATTTTACCAACAAGAAGAGATCCAGTGGACAAAGTCAAAAACTAGGTACATGTTTCAAATCAAATCTCAGACTTGCTATGTACAAGAATAATTACAACAGTGAATATATGAGATTAATTATCAGCATTTTCTTCCTCCTCCTTCCTTTACTTATTTTTTTATTTTTTTATTTTAGCTAAAAGATTGTGGATAGGAGAGTGAAAGGCCTCCCTATTGCACCATTGTATCAATCAAAGAAGAAGAATGAAGGAGGGGGACCAAAACCAATACCTCGGAGAAAAAAAAAGCAAGCAACAAACTAACTAAAACGAAATTGAGGCAGATCTCTAATGTCACTATTACAATATGATACTATAAAAGGTGGAGCATAATCCCGCCACACCAAATTAGAACAAGACGTACCATGATTTGCCAAAGCATCAGCAATTTTATTTCCTTCCCGAAAAAAAAATAAGAAGCTCTAAAGATCATATGAGAGATTTGGTATAAGCAATTCAACCAACGAACTCAAAGAGACCAAGGGACAAGAGAAGGTGTACGGATATAATCAAGTACTAGAGATGAATCAACCTCCAACCAAATATGTTTCCAATCTCGAACCCAAGCAAGCTCAATGGCCTTTATGACAGCCATTATCTCCGCTGCAATCGAACTAGGAATCTCAAGATTTGAGGCAAAAGCTCCAAGAAATTGACCTTTATAATCCTGAAAAATTGCACCACAACCACCAACTCCCTCTTCATGTTTCCATGATCCATTAGAATTAATTTTCACCCAACCAAGAGAAGGTGGGAGCCAATTAACTTCAACTACTCTAGGAGGCCGACATGGGGCTCCAAAACACTTCAATATTCGTAGCTCTTGAACAGTACTATGCATGGGACTCGTTGTAAGATGACTAGTTGCTCTTATATGCCCAGATATAAGCCTACAAACAGCTTGAACTGAGAAGCAACGACCATCAAATCTGGTTTTGTTCCTCACATGCCAGACAGACCACAAAATGGAGGTGAAGCAAATAAGCCATAATTCCTTTAATTCTCCTCCTCCCCTCTCAAACGTCTCCCTTACTTTCTTCTTTTCACTCATCACTTCATTCCATTTCAGTGATTTCACAATTCACATCAGTTGTGTAGGCACTAGAACAGTTGATATGGTAGCCACACCAAAGAGATGAGCACAGTGAGCTCCGTGATAGAATTTGATATATCAGGAAGCGACCAAGACAACATTCTTAGAATCTTAGAAGCCTATTTCACCACCACCAAATCATGTTTCTGTTACGCTATGATCTCTATTCTTACCTATATATGAACCACAAGAAGAGCTAGTGTCTACCAACTGTTTTAAGTTTACCAAGTAGGGGTTTAGTAGCTATTGGCCATCGTAACAGATCGAGAAGCAGATTCAGGTACAAATTAATGTACAATAATGCATTGTAATGAAATAAAGGGAATCTAATTCATAGAACTAAAAGAACAACGAAGTTCTTTCTATACTTATTATTCAAGAAGAACTACATAGAGAATTCAACATAACAACTATATCCGCCCATGCCACGGTGTGCAATCATACTCCCTTCGTACGTTGTTAAAATAACAATATCCATCCCGCCTTATCTTCCACAAACAAATTCCATATTTACAGACGATGTCTATGATTGAACTCCTTTGGTTGTATGCAACCAAGTTGTGAACTACACCATCGCATTCGGCATCACACTCCAATATGGTATTCCTCCGAAGTATGCTTAGTGAAAAAACAAAGTCAAAGTATGATCCATAGGGAATCACTAGACCACCAAAATCGTGCTTCTGTGTTTTACAATGAATGTTGAGATCGATGGGAGCTCCACCAGATAGATCACTAGTGATGTTAACATGCATTTTTGCATTAGTAGCAGCATCACAAATAGTTAGGAACAGGGTAAGCAAGATTGACAGTATATCATTTCTTGCAAACAAGCTCATGATTGTTTTTAGGAGGGCTAAGGGCATGTATAGCAGATTCCTTATCATATATTGTCTCAATTTTTATAGTGCCTGATTTGTGACATTTAATTGTGTCTGATTTCACTTTTAGCAAATTAGAGATCTCTATATCAATAAGATCAAGCAATGTAGATTACACTTTCAGTGGCCATAAACCACAAGTTCCCAACTCCATATGTTTGGAACTTCCGATTATAATAGAAATGATGTAAGATGTGTTAAAATTTTATGGTATTTCAAAATACTTGTTAGTATTCCAATCCAACTGAATTCATCTGTTTCTTTCAGGCTGGAATTCAAATGATTATTCATATATTGATTGCCATAGATTTTCAGTTACATGAGTTAATGGCAATAGTGGTCTGTTACATGATCATTTGAATTCAATCATGCATTCATGTTCAATTGGACCATTCAAGTGGAATTCAAATCCATATTCAAAACTCAACAGGTCTGTTACTCTCCTTAATTGCATGAATTGGTCCTATATTGTGTTTGCATGTGTTGGGGTGTTTGAATAGTGTCAGTTACAAAGCTTAATTGTTCCATAATTAATTTCCTCTCATGCACTACTATTTATACCCTCCCTGACGAGCTCATCTACATATGAAAAAACTCAACATAGCTATCTCAATATCATGTCTTTGTGAGTCTCTTTTCTCTGTTCTTTGTTCCACCAAAGAAAGTTTCAAAGCTGTTCTACCAATCCAAGTATTGTGAGTGTACACATACGAGGATCAAGGTTGTTGTATCCTGGAGGGTAGGGCGCCTTAACCTGATACACCAAGACTTAGTCTTCGAGGGGCGGATCTACTCTTAAGGGCAGTGACTACACGCCTCAACCTAATAAGTTCTCATTCATTTGAAGCATCATCCATTTTTTCCAACAAGATGAACACAATTGTCTCTCTGATATTCTCCACTCCCTTCCACATAAGGCCATAAGCCTCTGAATTAAAAATCAAAAAACTATATGCAGTTCATTCAAGCGGAGGTACATCATGCTCTATCATTTCAACAGCTAAATCCAAATATAGCTCGTTTCTCAACCCCATCTCTTCCTAAAGTTCACTGAGCAGCTCATTTCTCACAAATCATACCTAGACTGACAAGCAGAAACAAGAAATGTAGATCCACATTTGTGACCTTGGAATTGAATTTCTGGCAGGCTGCACACAATGTGTGCTCCAATCCATATATCACACATATCTTGATGGAGTTGTGTACTAAAGATCACTTTACTGATTTTACCAACAAGAGGAGATCCAGTGGACAAAGTCTAAAACTAAGTAGATGGTTCAAAGGAAAGTTGGGCTTTATCTCAGACTTACTATATATGTACATGGAAGAATAATTACAACAGTGAATGAATGGGATGTTGTAGGGAATCAGAAATTGAGAGATAATCGCTGCATAGAGTTAGAAGCATACAAGGAAAGATAATCTCTAGATTATTCTAATTGAACCCTATTACCACTAGGTCAAGTAACCTAGAGTTTGGATTAAACACAAATAGAGATATCCTTAAACACTCCCCCTTGTGTTGTCCAAACGCGGTGCTTCTCTCGTTGCCTCGTTAAAAACCTTGCCGAGTAACAAAAACCCAGTGGGATAAAAATAACCTCGGTCGAAGGGGAAAAAGAGCACAACACACCCTTTAAGTTTCGAGGTGAACATGTAGACATCTCCCCCTGATGTCTGCGCCTCCCCCTGATGACTACGATCATGGGAGTTCAGATAATTTCCGCAAGCCAATTCTTGCCACATGTTTCTCGATCGTGGATTTGGGCAATGACTTAGTAAACAAGTCTGCCTCACTGTCCTCAGATTGAACCTAGTTCACTTTGATCTCGAGGAGAGTCTGTTGTTGCTGATTATGCTTGGTGTTATCGCTTTTGATGTAGCCTTGCCTCATTTGTTCAAAACAAGCAGCATTATCCTAAATGCTCGTAGGCTCATCTGTGGTAGACTTCAAACCATAATTGTTCGAACATGCGTAATTATGGATCCAATCCATATACATTCACAAACCACTTCGTGAAGAGCAATGATCTCTGCATTGTTCGAAGATATAGCGACTAGGGTCTATTTTGTAGACCTCCAAGATGTCACGGTCTTTTCCCATGGTGAACACTTGACCGGATTGAGAATGACCTTTGTGTGGGTCAGAGAGATACCCAACATCAGCAAAACCTTCCAAAACACATGTCGTTTTGGGATGGGGATAGTGGACGCAGTCCAGTGTTGGCGGCGTACCTGGTGTGTGATGGATCCGAATCCATCATCTCTTTGTAGGGATAGAACAAGCCCATATCAATTATACATCTCAAATATCGAAAGATATCTTTTACACCAATCCAATGGCGTCGCGTTGGCACATAGCTATATCTAGCTAACAAGTTCACAACATATGAGATGTCAGGTCTTGTGCATTGGGATAAGTACAATAATGCGCCTATTGTACTAAGTAAAGCATTTCTGCCTCCAGCACATCTTCGTCATCATCCTTTCGACGAAGAGGATCCTTTTCAGGATCAAGACTATGGACGATCATGGGGGTGCTTGAAGGCTTGACCTTGTCAAAATGCCTAAGCATCTATCGACACGATGCTCAAGTTCTAAACCTAGACATAATCGTGTTCTCCCAAAATCCTCCATCTCAAACTTGGATTTCAAGTGTTCAGCGGTTTCCCTTAACTCTTTAAGAGCTTCTAATGAAGATCATGTCCAACATGAACCGCGATAGAATCCGAAACTTGTTATAGAAACGCGTGGGCATATCCCTTCCCAATCAAGTAGTCACGTTAGTGAGCGTTTCAATCTTATTATAAACGCGCTCCGTGGTCTAGAGCCTCTTGACTTTGGTAAATGAAGTTCACCATGAACCTTCATGTATATTCGGTATCTAGATCCCCATAGAGATACGTAGTGACCACATTTGTAAGCTGCATGTTTAGTTATTCGGAAACTACCAAACTGACAAGGTAGTGGAGTGCAATGACATCCATTACGAGAGAATATGTCTCATCGTAGTCGATTCCAGGGCGTTTTGTGAGAAGCCTTGCGCCATAAGGCGAGATTGCCTTCTCTTTTTCTCATCACGCTTTCTAACGAAGACCCATTAGTCAATAGGTTTTATGTCAGGAGGTGTTGGCATTGCTGGCTCAGAAAACCTTCCTCTTCGTTAGAGAATCCATCTTAACCTGGATCGCATCTTTCCATTTAGGCCAAATCTCTCTACGTTGGCATTCATTCATCAACGGAGCGTGGTTCGACGTCATTGGACTCAACAAACTCATGCGCAACGAAATGCGCAACTGCATCATCAATCATGATGGAGTTTCTACCCAACGTCTCATGTACACTAGTGTAAGTTTCATAGAGCTCTATATTCTCAGGAATAGGTTCTGACGTTGAGGCGTCCCCCAACTCTAACCATAACCCGGAAGATACTCATGAGACGGATTTTGAGTGTCGATGATCAAAGCATTGGAATGTGCCAAAGTATCCTTCGAACTCACGGGCCTCCCACGCATCCTAGCTGGGGCCATGGCCTATAATGCCAGAGTGCCACTCTCTTTGGCATTGGTGCCATGCCTACCTCCGTGTAGGGTGGCGCTACGTCCTCTCGTAGGGACGTCCTTCCTTGCAGGCATGTTTGCAGCATATTTGTGTGATCTCGTCACTTTAATAGGGATCAAGATGAGACATAGTGGGGACAGACCACGACCATTCCTGTCGTTCCTGTTGAACATCTGTGTTCTTATCTCCCCCGAACGACGGGAAGACTGTTTCATCAAAGTGACATCCGCAAATCTAGTGGTAAGGAGATCGCCTTGCAAGGGCATTAAGTGGCGGACGATTGTTGGAGTCTCAAATCCAACTGAGTTGCCCATTCATCTGTAAGGACCTATCATAGTGCGTTGTGGCGGCCCAATGGGCACATAAATGGCTCACTCAAATGTGCGTAAGTACAAAATACTTGTACCCAGTCACTAGCTGTAACGCAGGGGTACAGTGAGTGGTGGTAGGTCGTAGACGAATTAGCATACCTGCATGCGATATTGCATCACCTCAAGCGGATATAAGGAGAGTGGTGCGCATTACCAATGTCCAGACTATCATCGTAGTCATTTCCGCGAGACCAATTGGGTGTGTACATGGGAATATGATGTCCAACATCAGTCCCAATGCAATAACCATCGAAAGTCTTCGATGTAAACTCTCCAGCATAGTCAAATCCAAGTGACTGAATATGATGATATGGGGAGTGAGCCCGTTGTCATATGATATGTGCTAGGAGTGTAGCATAAGCAGCATTACAAGTGGACAATGGCACGACACGTGACCAGCGTGTTTACGTGTTAACCAACATCATGAGATATTTAAACGTCCGCAAGTTGGTTGAATCAGTCCATAGAATCCCCATGGATTTGATGTAAGAACAGAATGAGTATTTTCATATCCTTTGCGTAGGACGGTCTCAGTCCTAATTTCCCGAAGGAACTGGCTTTGCAAAATGAGCGAGAGGCCTTAGAAGCGACCAATGAGGATTTTGGTTGGGCCTGAGCGTCTGTAGCGCTATTAGAAGCAAAATGTGTGACTACATCTCCCATCATGGCGTTGGAGCCATGGAAATTAGCATGTATGGCGTCATGGCCACAAGGAGGAACAACCATAGCGTTATGCTCATGGTTGGCGCCTTTTATGGCGTCATCTGATTCTTGCTTCGTTTTGCTCAAAAGGATGGATGTCCGAGTGAAGTCTTTAGTAGATGGATCATCATATCATGACCAGGATGACCTATCCTATCGTGACAAAGCCAATATATGTCTAAATCCAAGAGATCTTCTCTCATAACTTTATTGGATTTAATAGCTCGAATAGTGACATAGAGTCCACTAGAGAGACACATAAACTTCTCTAAGATGCGCCTTTGTTCGCAATCGTTAGAGGTATTTGCAAAGGAACTCATCTCCATTCTCTACATGTGTTTTCGCATGGAATCCATTGGCTATTCATAGGGCAATTTTCCCTAAGAGCGTAGAGAGTTTCTGTGACAGTAATTAAGGTGCTATTTGGCAAGTGGAACTTGGGCTATTCCATGTCCTTGAATTAATATTGATGGCCCAGCCATCGTAGTCACAAAGTAATATGCTCATAATCAAAATTGAGTCATAATGAAAAGAACTCGAAATTTTATTCATAAGCCAACGAAGTACATCATTGTTTATTTGATCAAAGAAAATCTAATCCAATAAACTAGTTAATGCAAAACAATGGTAGTCGTCTAACTCCTTTCGCTATTTCCAATGTAAATGTGACCAGGTGGGTAGAGAGATGTCGGTGGAGCAAAGCTCGCTTAAGTACCACTTATCTCAAAACCTTCCTAGACATCACACTTACATTGAGTATGCCTACTTTGAAGAAAGACTAATATCATTGGCATCTACTACAAAAGTAATATGGCAATCGCCTACATCTCTTGGAAAATAAAAAGACTTAATCAAAATCGCCAGTCTCTGGGTCTTGATCCTTGTAGTCTTCCACCCTTAGATTGAGATCGCCATCTTGATCTTCTTGTTCCATGTAATTTGCTTCCCTTGCTTCACGATACGTCTTGTATGCGTTTGCAACATTCTGGGGTGCTGTACATGCTTTGGCCCAATGTTCAGTTGATCCACATCGAAAACAAACATCATTATGGTCAGGCTCCCTTGATCGAGGCGCCATTGGGGCGCGATTTGGACAACCTATGCTCTTGGTGGCGTTACCACCATGGTCGGAGGCTCCGCCTCTCTCTCTCTTCACACGTTGACCTCCACGGTTCCGTGCACTCTTCTCTTGGCAATTTCCTTCCTCTTTAGGGCGAACGTATGGACCAGAATGTCCAGAATTGTCCCTACTCTTAGGGTTTCGCTCTTTGCGTCCTCCATTGGGGGCGCGACTATAGTTAGACTCCGGAATAGACTTAGTTCCCACGGGTCTAGCATTATAGTTCTTCACAAAAATATTGTCGTGCTTTTCAACTACGTTCATGGCACTAATGAGCTCATGAAACCTTGTGATACTCCTGCATTTACATCAATCCGATAATTCTTTGAAATCATCAGTGCAGAGACGGGGAAGGTAGAGAGACTCTTCTCGATCAACATCGTATCAGTTATGGCTTGGCCACAAAACTCCATCAGAGACTTGATACGAAGAGCTTTCGAGTTATAATCAAGCACAGACTTGAAATCACAAAAGCAGAGTCTATGCCATCGCACTTCTAAATCAGGAAGCAGGGAGTCACGAACGTTGCCAAATCGCTGCTCAAGTTCTACCCATAGCTTTCTTTGGTCTTCCTTATTGAGGTATTCATTTTGGAGCGCGTCATTCATGTGCCTTGTCATGAGAATTATGGCTTTAGCTTGTTTTGCTTCAAAAGCAGTAGCTTGCTCAATGGAGAGCACGTTCTGACTAGGCTCTTGGATGGCTCCCAGAAGTCCATCAGCCTTAAGATGTTGGCGCACATCTCGGACCCACCTATGGTATCCTGCGCCAGTTGTCTCTAGTGGAACGAAGTTAAACTTGTTCAGGTTACTCATCCTGAAAAACAACACAAGATTAGGGTTAGTTTCGGAGCAAAAAAGGCTACCACGAAAAACTATTAAATTTCTGAGCGTAGTCGCTTCTAAGAAATTAGGAATTTTCTGAGTGTAGTCGCTTCCGAGAAAATCCGATTCCAAGAGGGGTTTTGGATTAGATCGAAACAACGACGTATGTGGTCCATCGTTTTCTTCTCAACAAACTCTAAGTTTGGAGGACTCTACAAGCTCCAAGCTTGGAGTGAGCACGAACCCTCACAGTTCCGCTATTGGTCTCCCCTATGAAGAAGAAAGGGGGTAGGAGAAGGGATAATGGAAGTCCCCGAGAAAAGAAGAAGAAATTGAAAAACTTCAAAAACGGGAACTTTTAGAAAAGTTTACCTTGAAAAATTGCCTGAAATCTTGACCGGAAAAGTTGGCCGGAAAAGTGTTGACCGGCGTTGACCGGTATTGACTGACCATTGACAGGGGATGCTGACGTGGAGTCCGGTTGCTGACGTGGCAGATCGGTTGCTGACGCGGCAGGGCTGACTGGACTCCTGCGTGGACGCTGACGTGGTAGGGAACTTGGCTGCTTGGCTGGTGCACGTGGGCTCCGCTGGGGCCTGCTGCACGTGGGCTCGATTGTGGGTTCTTCCCTTTTTTTTTTTCTTTCTCTCTGTCAGTTCAGGTCAGCGGACGCCGGTGGCCGATTCGGTTGAATTTAGGCCGGTTCCAGTGGAGATTTTTCAGGTTTCGGATTCTGGGGACGAGGTGCAGCTACTGACAAAAGGTGGTAGTGAAGGGTGGACGGGAAGATGGCGAACCACACAAGAGATCTTCGGATTCTTCTTGGGAGGCCGATTTGAACACTTCCGGTGGCCGGTTCAGGTTGATTCCAGCCGGTTTTGGGGGTGGTGCCGCCGGTTCTGGGTTCCTGGGATTGAGAGCTTCAAGGTAGGCGGCGGTGGTTTCTGAGATTTGAAGGTTACGAATTTAGAGTTTCAGGGTTAGAGCTCGTGCTGATAACGTGTTGTAGGGAATCAGAAATTGAGAGATAATCGCTGCATATATTCATTGATAATAGGGGCCTCTTTATATAGAGGATTACAATGCATAGAGTTAGAAGCATACAAGGAAATATAATCTCTAGATTCTTCTAATTGAACCCTATTACCACTAGGTCAAGTAACCTAGAGTTTGGATTAAACACAAATAGAGATATCCTTAAACTTGGGATTAATTATCTGCTTTTCTTCCTCATCCTTCCTTCTCAAACGTCTCCCTTAGTTTCTTCTTCTTTTCACTCATCACTTCATTCCATTTCACGTCAGTTGTGTAAGAGCTAGAACAGCTGATTTGGTAGCCTCACCCAAGAGATAAGCAGTGAGCTCCGAGATAGAATGTTGTTAAACAACAACAAGCGTGGTCCGTGGCCCACCATTGTATTGATACTGACTTAAATTAACTACACGTTAAGTGTTGGGTTTTAATCACAAAAGACCTCGGTACAATTGGATGTGATCCACCCACTT
This sequence comes from Rosa chinensis, assembly GCF_002994745.2. Taxonomy (NCBI): domain Eukaryota; kingdom Viridiplantae; phylum Streptophyta; class Magnoliopsida; order Rosales; family Rosaceae; genus Rosa; species Rosa chinensis. Next base: position 77,678,544 of record NC_037092.1, on the reverse strand, counting down.
ATAGATTATATTTTATTTGTCACTTTTCTAATGTAAGAAATCAATTAACAATCCAATACCAACATTGGAAAGGAGAGTGAAATTCACTTCCAATTTTACAATTCACACTCCCAATTTTACAATCCACACTCCATGTTTCTTTTTTTAGTAAGTTAAATTTTTGTCTTAGTAACTTAGTTTTGTCTTTTTATAATTCAAAACAAAAAAAATGTAGATTGTAAAATGGGGAGTATGCATTTCACTCCCCCATTGGAAATTGGGACGCAAGTCTCATATCGGCAACTTGGTCAATAAAACAATCCAAGGCACATATCGGACACTTAGTAATCTAATTGCAATTTTCCGATGGCAAAATAAGGAACCCAAATTTGGCCCATAATGCAATTGGAGAGGGATCCGCTCTGATTCCATGTTACAGAGCGACAAGCGTGATCCACCATTCTACCAATATTGTCCCAATTCAACCAACCGTTAGGTGGTGAGATTTAATCACAAAAGACCTTAGTACAATCAGCTTGTTTGCAAGAAATGTATTATTGTCAATTGCCTCACTTTTTATAGTCGCCTCATTTAATTGTGTATGATTTCACTTTTAGTAAACTAGAGATATTTATATCAATAAGATCAAGCAATGTAGATTACACTTTTAAGGTCACTCTATTTAACTCGAAGGGTACCTTTCCAAAAGTAAGCGTAACCACTTGAATTTCCATGCTTGTACATGATTAAATCAATTAAGAACAAGTTCACCCGTTGAGTCACTGGGTCACCTACTATTAACTGTTTTTTAGTGTATATTTTCATTCTCTGGGTCACGAAATACACTGTGCCCGTGACCCAGGGCACGAAATACACTGTGCAGGTCACCATGGTGACCCAGAACACTGTACAGAGTGACCCGAGGCACGAAATACACTGTGCTCGTGACCTAAAGGGTGAAATTAACACTAAAATCAGTAAATAGTGGGTGACCTGATGACCCAACGGGTGAATTTGCTCTAAGTTCTAAACCTGTTACATCTGTAGGATTCGCAAAGGAGAGTAAATTTTTCTATTTCTTACTCAATTGATTTATGACCATCCATCTCAACAGTGATCCTCTTATCACCTTCTTTGATCTTCCCGAGCTTTACAAAACATCACCATATGTTCATTGAATTTCGGAGCTTCGCAAAACATTCTTCTATTGCCTTGCTCAGTTCAGGAAAATCAAGGAACTGACTGACACTGTTCTTCTTGTTTGGTCAAGACAAAACTCACACCCTTGACCAATATCCATTTTCTCTGCACAAATGAGAAATTTCAACCCAGAATGTCTCTCTAATGCCCAGGAAATAAAATGCTCTGCCCTCAAACAAAAGAAGAAAAACAGGGGGATGGAAGAAATCGATCACACTCAAAGGTCAAAGGCAAGCTTGCGTTGGAGAAGAACTATCATCTTATCATTCTTATGGACTTTTGTTTACCTGCAATTGAATCTTTTGCGTGTGAAATCTCTTCTCTCTTAAAAGAGTATTAATTGAAGTGACGAAAGAGGGAGGTAGTGTCTGACTCGTCTGACGTGAAGAATGTATGTGAAAGCTTAAATGATATGGGTGCTTATATCACCAAATCCTGTATTTTAAATTCAATAAAATAAAATAAATAAATGATACGATGACCTTTAAAGAATCAGAAAGGGTGAATAAATTGTTAAATTGTTTCTCCTCTCATCTTGTACATTTTCTCTTCATATTGTTCATAATTTCATAAACAGATATTTTGCACTTTAAGGTTCATGATCTATACTGCTATTTTGTGTATTGGCTGAAATGAGACGACTGAATAAAGCGAAAACTTGGTAAAAGAAGAAAATCTGTTCATAACATGGTCAAAAATTGTCCACCACCCCCTTCATCAGTTCCCCTTTCAAATCAAGCCCCATTATTGATGTCAATGAATTTGTAGATAATTTTCCTAACTAATCAAGTAATCATGACACAAGCACAAATCTACAACAATTGTAGATAATTATATATATATATATATATATATATATATATATATATACGGACGCGTTCTAAAGAGGACGTCCGCACTTTCGTTAAAGTGCGGATGGCGCTGCTGCAGCTCGGTTCGGGGTGCGACGGAGCAGCGGAGCTTGCCGGACGGACGCCACGGGTCAGACGGATGGGTCTGCAGTCGGTGGAGTCGCCGGCGACGTGGTTGCAGCCTTGCCCATAAACCTGCAGTTGCAGGTGAGCTCGCTGCCCAGAAACCTGCAACTCCGACCTCCTCCGACCTCGAACGCTGCCCAGAACCGTCCGCCAAGCCCCGAGCCGCCGTCGCAGCCTGGAACGCCGCCGCTGCGTCGCCGTCCGCACTTTAGCCAAGTGCGGACGTCCGCTTCAGAACCCGCCCCTATATATATATATATATATATATATATATATGTCTTTTGCATTTGAATTTCTTGCAGCTTACCAAACAATTAGTAAAATTTATAGATGTTCAAGCAGGGTAATCTTTGATGTTGTGCCTTTGAGTGACAAAAGAGATTGGTACTAATTAATCCCATTTTCTGACTATATCAACAAAAGCAGATTCAGGGGACAAAAGACATATCTACATGATTACGGGGAAATTTTGGGTCCTTTTAGGGGTTGCAACACCATTTTTTTCTTCTTAATTATCATGTATCTTTGTTCTTCTTAAAGTAGGCTGATCCAATTGGGATCTCATACATTATCAATCTTCGATCATCCGAATTGGAGAACTGATTCTCAAGTTCATCAAAATGTGATGACAAAGGTTTATCCACAGAACTCCTAACATGACACCAAATCTGATCAATTCGGTGCAGCAGCTGTACGTGCCAAGCCACTCGATCCATCAAACATGTAAGCAAGTTTTTTCCTCAAAAATATTGGGTACATCTCAAAAAATCGGTGAGTTTCTTCTGGAAGAAATACGGGTCACTACATGATCTATTCCAACTACATTCTGGTCAATACATGAACAAAATCAAAAGCAAAAGACAACAAAATGATACAAACGTTAATCAGAACCAAAGCTGCTTGTTTCTAAAATCCAGACGGTTGATGTTGAAAATTAAAAACACTTGTGCGTGCTTCAACTCCGTGGTACTTCGGATGTTGATGATGTTGAGGAACTCGAATAAATCAAAAGCATAACTCCAAACATAATTGGAAATGGACCTGACTTATAGGAGACTCAAGAAGGAGGATCCCGCCAGGGGTTCAACGATGGCTTCAACAATATTCTTTGATCTTTTCTGAGGATCTGACTCCGAGCAACATCAAGAACATAGTTTTGACAGAGATCCTCCAATCACTTTCTTTGACCTTCCCGAACTTTGCAGAACATCACCATAAATTCATTGATTTTCCGAGCTTTGCGCGCATTGGCACATTGTTCTACTGCCTTGCCAAGCTTGGGAAAATCAAGTAAACGAACACAATGTTCTTCTCGGAGGCTTCTTGTTTGGTCAACACAAAACTCAAACTCCTCACCAACAACATCCATTTCTTTTGAACTTGCCAGGAGACAGAACACTCTTCCTTCAACAAAAACCAAAAACAGGGGATTGAAGAAAACTGAGATTAATGGAATACTGAAAAAGAAGCCATAAACTAACACTGGAGCTTGTGTTCGAGGGCTATCATTTTATACATTACTCAGTGTCTCAGTATCATTCACTTGGTTAAATTGACTTTTGAAGAAATAGACAATATGTCACTTAATGATCGATCTGCTCGAAAATGAAAGAAAATGAGAAACTAAGAGCTGAAATGAAAATGAATGGAGAGTCGGAAACGGATTCGTTCTCATAAAGAGCTGGATGGAGTTATCTATGACAGATTGAAGGAATTCACTCCTCCCAAACGGGTTTGGAGAAGTGATTATCACAGATATATATTTTCGGAGCATTTAATAACCTTCTTTGATTTTCCCAAGCTTTGCAAAACATCACCGAAAGTTCATTGATTTTCCGAGCTTTGCATTGGCATAATCTTCTAGTGCATTGCAAAGCTCGGGAAAATCAAAGAACCGAAGACAATGTTCTTCTTCGAGACTACTTTTTTGGTCGAGACAAAACTCACACTGCTTACAAATATGCATCTTTTCTGATCTACTGAGACATATCAAACCCAAAAACCAGGAAAAAGCTGAAACACTCTTTCATTCCACAAAAATGAAAAACGGGGGACTAAAAATCAAGAGGCACTTGCCTAAAACTGTGGTCTCAAAGCCTGTGCTCGAGGATTATCAATTTATAGTCTTGCTTGCTTGCCCGAACATATATAATATCTGATCTGCTGCAGAGACTCTGTCCAAAAATCTTTTGCGTGTGAAATTTCTGGGTCATAATTTTTGGAAGCACAGACTGTATAGTCTGACTCCTTTGAGTGTCTCGGAAGTCGGAAGTAAAAGGTCAAAGTGACCACAGTTTGAACTTTGAAGCAACATTGATTACAAAGTTACAAATAACTGGTCCTATATTCAGAGTTTCTGACCAAAAAATAATTGGTCCCATACCCAAATCTTTTTGGTCGATGATTCAAATCTCCAAACTGTAATGTTCTTCCAAATAGTGAGCTTTGATTTTCTAACATCAGATTACACATTTATAAAAACAGAAACAGATTCAGTGGAAGTACTGGACTTCATTGTGCAACATAATTACAAGGGTGCAAACTTTTAATAATTTGCTTATAATGAACTAATCATTTGTCTATCTAAAAAAAACCATCTGTATTGCTAATGTTGTCTCAGGAACTCTGTAGGTAGCTCATTATCTTGATTAATTGATTGTTTTGGACGCAGCTTAATCATATTGGTTGAATCATCCTGCACACTGAGGCATTTCCATTTATACTACTCAAAATTGATATCAATGGTGAAAACAGCAGAACACTACGGACATATGGTTAGATTATATTAAATATACTCTTAGGTTATTAATAAAAATATTAATTATAAATATCAAGGGTTGAGATCATCTTATAAGTGTTGGGTCATTTGCACCGTCGGTGCATAGAATAATTTCCACAAACATAAAATACAGAGGCTGAGGCATTTCATCATCGGTTTTATGTTCCCCCGGTTGTATGTTTTGATTGAAAATAATAAAGGCGTAAAGATGAGCCTCTCATTGAGTTCCAAACTTCAAAAAAAAAAAAAAAACATATATATGTTGAAAGATATTCGATTTATGTGTGCCTTACCATACTAGGATTACTTTCTATAGTTGTAAACTTGTTATAGGAGAGAATGTTCTAGATTCCTAGTTCTAATTAGAATAGGATTCCTTGTACTCAAAGATTATGTACTTGTATCCTCTATATATATAGGCTTCTATTATCAATAAAAGTTACAACTATTCTCTCAATTCTCTCTATAGTTCTCTTTTCCTTAAACACGTTATCAGCATGAGCCCTAACCCTGAAATCAGAAGCCAAAATTTTTCTGCAAAGCATCCTGCTGCGTAACATCAAACCCTAGAACCCCAAAACCCGTGCACACCACCCTTGGCTGCGCACCACCTCCATCGCCGCAAGTCCTCCTCCTCCTACACACTCATGTGCCATCATCTTCGAGTTCAAGATCAAGACCAAGAAGAAGAACAAGAAAAGAAATCCAAGTAAATATTTAAGATTAAAGTTCCTGTTTTCTGTCTTTAATTTCTTCTTCTTTTTCTTCGGGGACTTGCAACCTCCCTTCTTCTACATCCCACCTTTCTATAACGTGGGTTCGATTCTATAAAAACAGAATCGTGGGGATTCACGCTATACGAACGCTCTTAGTTCGTGAAGCATTGAAATATTACGGACTAAGAGTGTCCGTGAGCGTCAAAATTTGACCATTCAAACATCATTGTTTCGGTCTAATCCAAGTATTCTTGGAAATCGATTTCTTGGTAGCATTAAGGCTTAGAAATCTTATATTAGTTTTCGTGGAAGCATTGACTTCGAAACTAATCCGTTCTTGCTTTCCTTTTTAGGATATCAAACTTGAACAAGCTCGATTTTACTCCATTGAATTCTACGGGCATGGGATATTTCATGTGGGCTCATAATGTTGAGCTCCACCTAATTGCCCTTGATTTATTGCCTACAATCCAAGAGCCCTGTTCTAAAGGAACAGCTCAAGACTCTCAAACTGAGATAAATAATTCCAGGGCACTTACCCTGATGAAGCGCCACATAGAGATGGCACACTAGTTTGAGTACATGAATGAGGATAGCATTAGAAACCTTTGGGTAGCGCTTCCTGAATGTTTTAGTTAACATTCAAGATCTTCCGAACTTAGAAGCACGATGGAATAATCTCTGCTTCTCTAACTTTGAAATAGTTATGGAATATTGTTCGGAAGCATAATTGATTGAGAAAACCCTAACTACCTTCCCCGTCACTGAATTAAGATTCTCTGAATTCTATCAAATCTTAATCAATGAAGGACGAATCACAAATCTCCATCAGCTAATTGGAGCTATTGTTTGTGTTGAAAGGCACAACCACGAATTTGTGAATATCGAATTTGGTAGGCCTCAAGATGGCTACCATGAGCATCATTCAATCGCTAGAAGAAGTCGCCATAGATAATATGATCCATATGATCAACCTGCTCAAGAAGGTAATCGCCAAAATTGGCGAATACATGACCAATGGGGGTCATGAAGTTGAGGGTATAAGGGTTGGACACCATGGTGCCACTTTTGGCTATGGTGATGTTATTCCAATGCCATTGGTCCTAGGGACCATATGTATTGTGACAATACACCTCAATCAACGGTGACTTCTTCTAGCCACCGAGTTAAAGGAGACTTTAAATCTAGCGATGAAGATAAAATGCTGCAGATTTTTCGTATAGTCTTTTATTTTCCAAGAATTACGTAATGGCAATTATGCCTTAAATCAATAAATGACAATTGTCTTAACTCTTTCTCACTAGGCTCACCCAATTAAGTATGATGTCTAGGAAACTATTTGAGATTAGAAGTACTTAAGTGAGCTTTGCTCCACCGACATCTCTTCTTACTTTCCTGGTCATGTTTAATTGAAGTTACCGAAAGAATTGAGTAATTACAATTTGTCTAAATTTGATTTTTACTTTAGATTAGATTTTGGTCCAGAAATTTTGATGTAATCATTGGCTATTATTAATAAAGTGTCGATTCTTTAATTCGAACTTTATTATTCTAAAGATATAATAGCCAATGGTTTTTATGTGGAAACACATAGTAAGAATGGACATAAGTTCCTTTGCATTACCTCTAATGACTACGGACGAAAACGAGTATTAAAGAAGCTTATGTCTCGCTCTAGTAGGTTATATGTAACCACTATTCAAGTAATTAAGTCCAATGACATCACAAGAGATGACCTTTGGGACACCGACACATATAGGCTTTAGCATGACCGTTTGGGACACCCAGGTCATGATATGATGATCCATAATACTAAAGACTTCACACAGACATCCCTTCTTCAGAACGAAGAGAAGTAAGAATCAAAAGTCAATTCAAAGAGAGCATTGCCTTGGGAACCGCCGCCATACACCACCGGCTGGCCAACGCCGGCGCCGTGATCCCCCTGAGGCAAAATTATGGCTTTGACACCATGTATGGAGACTTGGCTTTGACGCCATGTATTGAGACTTGACTCCTCTCTCTACTTCTCAAAGTCAATTGTGACATTGTGGCTCAACCAAAACCTTCATTGGTTGATTATAAGACCAATCTTTCATTTTATAAAGCCTGTTTTTTAGGATTTGGACCATCCTATGCAAAGGATACTAAAGAAATAATTCCATTCTTACATATAATCCAAGGGGATTCTGTGGATCGATTCAACCAACTTGCAGACTGCTTAGATGTTTTATGGTGTTGGTTGATGTGCAAACACGCTGGACACGTGTCTCACTATCGTCCACTCGTAATGCTGCTTATGATAAACTCTTGGCCCAGATCATATGGCTACGGGCTCACTACCCAGATCATCTCATTCAGTCAATTGGACTTGATAATGCTAGAGAGTTTATATCAAATTTTTTTGATGACTATTGCTTATTATTGGAGATTGATATTAGGCATCATATTCCCATGTACACACTCCAACGGTCTCGTGGAAAAACCACCATTAAACGACTACGATAGTGGCCCGGACATTGGTAATGCGCACCAATATTTCCGCTTGGGGTTATGCAATATCGCATGCAGCTATACTAATTCTTCTACGACCCATAGCAACTCAACTGTTATTTGCGTTACAGCTAGTGACTGGGTGCGAGTCTAATATCTTATACTTATTCATATTTGAGTGTGCGGTTTATGTGCCAATCGCGCCGCCACAGCACATCAAATGGGTCATTGCAACAAATGCATATTTGTATTGGATATAAATCTCCAACTATAAGTCCGCTATATAGAACACCTGACAGGCGATCTTTTTACCGCTAGATTTGAGGATTATCACTTTGATGAGACAGTCTTCCAGTCGTTAGGGGGAGATTAGAACATCAACGTTCAACATGAATGACCAGAATTGTCGTGGTCTGTCCCCACTATGTCTCATCTTGATCCCCTAAAAGTGACTAGATCACATATACCTGCTGCAAACATGCCTGCAAGGATGGATGTCCCCACAAGAGGACATGGTGCCACCCAGGGGAGATGGGTACGGTACCACCACCATGGATGGTGGTATGGTGACGCCACAAGGTGGCATAATGGTGTCATAGGCCATAGGTTTCACTAGAGAGGGTAGGAGACCGATAGGTTTGATGGATTCTCACCCTAGAAAGAGAGCGAGTTTGGCACAACTTGATCCATTGATCATTGATATTCAAAATCCACCTCATAAGAATATTCTGGATTGTGGTTATGTCCAAAAGACATCGTTGAGGAACGCCTCAATGTTAGAACCAATTCCTAATAATATAGAGATCTCTACAAACTACACTAGTGTACATGAGTACGTGAGATTATTGAGATCAATTACATCGGACCTTACTCCGTTGAAGAATGCCAGCGTAGAGAAAATTGGCCTAAATGGAAAGATGCGATCCAAGTTGAATCGGATTTACTAACGAAGAAGAAGGATTTCGGGCCTGAGATGCCAACACCTCCTAACATAAAACCTATTGACATTAATAGGTCTTCGTTAGATAGCGTGATGAGAAAAGAGATGGTAATCTCGCATTATGGCGCAAGGCTTCTCACAAAACGCCCTGGAATCGACTACGAGAAGACATATTCTCTCGTAATGGATGTCATTGCACTCCACTACTTTGTCAGTTTGGTAGTTTCCAAATAACTGAACATGTAGCTTACGAATGTGGTCACTACGTATCTTTATGGGGATCTAGATACGGAATATAATGAAGGTATTTATGGACTTCATTTACCCAAATCAAGTGGCTCTAGACCACGGAGCGCGTTTGCAATGAGGTTGAAACACTCACTACAGTGATTACTTGATTGGGAAATGATATGATGAACTATGCCCACGCATTTCCATGATAAGTTCCGGATTTGCAATTTTCACGGTTTATGTTGATGAACATAATTTGAACCTTTGAGAGTTAAGGGAAACCGCTAAACAACTGAAATCCGAGTTTGAGATGAAGGACCTTGGGAGAATACGGTTTTGTCTAGATTTAGAACTTGTATACCGTGTCAATGAATGTTTTAGCATTTTGATAAAGTCAAGATGCACTCCCATAGCCGTCTGTAGTCTTGACCCTAAGAGAGATACGTTTCGTCCCAGGGATGATGATGAAAATGTGTTAATTGGCAGAAGTGTCTTACCTAAGTGCAATAGGCGCATTATTGTACTTAACACTATACAAGACCGAACACCTCATTTGTTATGAACTTATTAGCTAGATGTAGCCCTGGGCCAACGCGATGCCACTAAAATAGTGTAAAGACAATCTTTTGATACTTAAAAAGTACGCTAGATATGAGCTTGTTTTATCCCTACAGAGAGAAACGGAAGAATGGGATCGGACCCTATTAGGCATAATGCTACCGTCCCCATCGCTGTGACCGGCGAGATGGTCTGCGCCGGCACCACCAGAGTGGCCAACGTCACCCTCCTCCCCTCTGTCAAAATGATGGTGATGTTTTGATGCGTTTTGCTGATGCATGGTATCTCTCTGACCCTCACAAATGTCGCTTCCAAACAGGTTATGTCTTTACCATGGGAAGCACCGCGATATCTTGGAGGTCTACAAAGCAAACATTTGTCGCTACTTCCTCGAATCATGCTGAGATTACTACTCTACATGAAGCCGTGCATGAATGCATATGACTAAGGTCTATAATTCAACATATTTGAGGAATTTTTGGTTTGAATTCTACCACAGATGAACCTACATGCATATATAAGAATAATGTAGCTTGTATCGAACAAATGAAGTTAGGTTTTATCAAAGACAAGAGCACCAAGCATATATCGCTTAAGTTCTTTCATTATCAGCAATAACATACACTTCTAAAAATTGAAGTGACTCAAATCCGATTAAAGAATAATGTAGCCGACTTATTTACTAAGTCGTTACCTAAATCCACTTTCGAGAAACATGTAAAGAGTATTGGATTGAGAAAGTTATCCGAACTCCCATGATTGTAGCAATCAAGGGGAGATGTCGACATCAGGGGGAGGCATGATGTCTACATGTTTGATCTCGAATAGTGAATGGCGTGTTGTACTCTTTTTCTCCTCCTCGAGGTTGTTTTTGTCCCACAAGGTTTTTATTACTTGAGCAAGGTTTTTAACGAGGCAACATTTGAAGCGCCATAGTGTCATGATGACATCACGTTTGGACAACACAAGGGGGAGTGTTGAAGGATATTCGATTTATGTGTGCCTTACCAAACTAAGATTACTTTCTATTGTTGTAATAGGAGAGAATGTTCTAAATTCCTAGTTCTAATTAGAATAGGATTCCTTGTACTCAAAGATTATGTATTTGTATCCTCTATATATAGAGGCTTCTATTATCAATAAAAGTTACAACTATTCTCTCATTTCTCTCTACAGTTCTCTTTTCCTTAAACAATATATATATATATATATATAGAAATTCAAAAATTGTTGTGCATTTAGATCAACTCCAACAAATTCCCCATATTTTGATTTTTCTCTAATTTAGGGAAAAATGAGTCTCTTTGAGCCTCTTTTGCTCCAATAGATTCCTTATAACTATCTCTATTTTAGGAAAAATGAGGAAAGAGAAAACCAAATTCTCTATATTTACAGCAATCTCCAAAATTTTAAAGAAGAATATAGAGATTTTAGAGATTGCTGTAAAATAGAGAATCTGTTGGAGTTGGAGAAGAAAAAATGTTAAAGCTTTGAATTTTGCTTTCCTATTATATAGAAATTATAGAGAATTTGTTGGAGTTGCTTATAATTAGCCTAGACGGGTTTCAGAACCTGGATCCGCCACTGATTCCTGGTGCTGAGAAACTGCATTAGAATAGTCGAGAGAAGTTTCAATCCTAAGAGTAGCCAATAGTATTAGAGCACCTATATCAGACTGCAAAAACAAAAGTCCCTCAACAAATTAGGCATATAAGCAACAAACAAAACAAGCAGTTGGTAGGCTCATTCTAGATTCATAGGCAATTAGTCAATGAATGACCTGCTTTGGCAATATATTAGCAAAATGAAATATAGAACTACAAGGAAACAATCATGTATTAGGACTTCAGAAACTTTTAATTGAATCTATTACCTTCTTCTCGAGTTTTTTTTTTTTTTGGAGGCAAATCTTCTTCTGGAGTTGGTAGGACTTGTTAAAAGTTAAAAGTCCTCACAGTTGTCTGGCTTTGACCACCAGTGAAAAGCATAAGCTTGAGGATAATTTGACGATGAGCCCTGTTCCACATCAGAAAATGCAATAGGTCATGAGCGTCAGTGTTAATCCAAGATTTAATGCTATTTTGTAACAAACAAAAATCAAAAACACAAAAGAAAAGGAGAAAGCACCAAATATTGCTGAAGTTGAAGTAATGAGTCTACCTGAAGCTCATATAGCGTCAACTCAAGTTAATTGTCTAGCCAAATTCTCCTAATCTGGACAAGAGAGAACATGGAAATCAGATTGGTTCAGATGAATCTCTCCTGTCGGAGGAATATGACTGTATCCAAATTGATGGACATTCTCTAATCTCCTTCTTTGATCTTCCCGAGCTTTGCAAAACATCACCATAAGTTAACTGATTCTCCCGAGCTTCGCATTGGAGTATTCTTCTATTGCCTTGTAAAGCTCGGGAAAATCAAACAACTGTGGACAATGTTCTTTTTCTCCGAGTCTTCTTGTCTGGTCAAGAGGAAACTCACACTCAGTCCTCACCAATCGCCATTTTCTCTCCTCTATTGATACACATCAACCCAAAACCTCTCTACATGCCAAAACACTCTTCATTCCACAAAAACCAAGAACAGGGGATGGAAGAAAACTATGGGATTTAAAGAGTCTTGCTTGCCCGAATGGATGTAATATCTGCTCATACAGAGACTCTAAATCGGCTATCACAGAGGAACTAATATCGTATAATCCTCTATTTAATTTAATTTTTTTTTAAAAAAAAAAAAAGGTCGAAGAAACCATAATTGGGTCCTATATTCAGAGTTCCAGACCATGAAATAATTGGTCTCGTATCTTGAGCGATAATTCAAGTCTCCAAACTAAACTGTTTTTTCAAACAGTGAGCTTTGGTGGTTCTGTATATATTGAGAGAAAATTTGTGCTTTGATAGTTCTGTATATACAGATGGTTGGTTTGGGTTTCTTCAGCGTGGCGAGCTTGAAGGGATAGTTTTGCGATGGTGATCTGCCAGCGGAGCACCTTGGGAGATGGAAGATGAGTGTGACGGCTCCCTTTTGTTTTGGTTAGAGTTTTGTATTTGGTTAGGTTTTTTTGGTCAATAGTATGTCCTTACTCCTTTGAGCTAGGGTTAGGTCAAATGGCTATGCCATGGATGTGGACATGTGGTGTCATTCCTGCCTGGGGAGAAGTTGGTTTATTTTCAATTTTATCTTATGGTCAATGTGTTGACGAGCGATTCTTGCACGTGGTCTAATGTTTTTGGGATACGGTGTGGAAGAGAGCGTTGGTTTTTCAAGCGGTTGTCTATGAGGTGGTATCGAGATTCTCGAGATTCCATGTATCTCGAGAGATTTGGCGATATAGGTGATTAGCGGTTAGGCCCTTTCGGCTCATGGAGGTCATTCATGATGATGTACGGACCCGTAACTGGTTTAGATTTTAGGGAGGAGAGTGGGGAGTTTATGTTCACCACCAGTCATTTCCGTGTTATGTAATCTTGATTATTTTCAATAAAGATTTCTAAAAAAGAAATCAGTTAGACGGATTTGGTAACAAATGAGAAGAAACTAAATCCCCTTATATGTGTTATATCCAATACAAATCAAGATGCAAATATCCCGCAATGTAGAACCACGGAGCCAAGATCCAATCTTTCAGCAACTCTAAAGCTAAGACGCTTTCTCGACTATAGATACGTTGTTTATAACTATAATTTCCATCACATATATCCCAAAGGTTCCTTTCGTCTACCAAATTAATATATGATTTTTTGACCATCAAATCCGATAAGCAACACACTTCTTCAACATAACAATCAAGAAAGTGTAGCATAGATCCTCACGACTACAAACTCCAACCACCTTCGGAAAATCCGGTCAAATCCATCGGAGGAGAAAAAAGGACCCACTCAAATTTCAATATTCGGTCCAAGGAGAACCTAAAAACTTTAATGCTCCAAAATAATAATTGCAAGTTGAAAAATTAGATTCTTTCAAGAGAGTCAGTTCCACACTCCTGAAATATTGTCCTATACGTACGTAACCTTTTAAATATTTTGCCGTACCATGTGCACCTGTCCTAGTGTCCTTCCTCATATGTTCCTTCCCCAAATAGAATGAATCGTAAGATCACAAAATTACCAACCACACCCCCCATCCATCGCTCTCATTCGTTGAGACCCACAAGCCCATACTCGTAATTTCATCCCCATTTCTTCTTGTTCTTCGCCAACAACTTCTTCTTCTTCTTCCCCAAGAATTTATAGTGGTTCACTTAATCATTCTGATTGAGCTACGTCCACTTTCGGAGACGGCGAGAAATTCCACTATAATCAATTGAAGAGAATACAATTAGAGTTTGATAATAAACTCTCTACCCAAACCCTAATTCAATCAATTCCCTAGTAAAACTGAGAATAGGCTATTACTCTAGGTTAATTTTTCTCTCACAAAAAACAATCCCTGCGGCAGCAATACCTTGCTATATATATTCTCTAATTAACTTAGGGATGCATATTTAACCTAATTAACCTAGGCAGCGCTATATATATTCCCTAATTAACTTAGGGATGCATATATAACCTAATTAACCTAGGCAGCCCATGGGCCCTTCACATTTGATTTGGTCCACCAATCAAATTAAAACCAATATTCAATAGCCTCCTCATCGACCGTGGCTCTCTGCCTCATCGACGAGTGGTGGGTGTTGCCGGACAGGTTCGTGGGGTCTATGCGCTCCTATTATTGTTCTCTTTCCATCGTTCTGGGCTATTTACAAGTCTTCTCTTCTCTCAGGGGGCGGCGCAGTGTGGATGAAGGGTGAGTGGCAATCGGCGGCAGCGCCTGCATGGAGCAGGTGGCCAGAGGCCAGATCATGGCGACAGTGTGCCATGGATATGGCGTTGCCTGTTTCTCCAAGATGGGTCGCTATGTCGAGGCTGCAGTGATGGGATCGGGCTCTCATGCATATGGACACAGATGGTTGGTTTGGGTTTCTTCGGTGTGGCGAGCTTGAAGGGATAGTTTTGCGATGGTGGTCTGCTGGCGGAGCACCTTGGGAGATGGAAGATGAGAGTGACGGCTCCCTTTTGTTTCGAATTTTGTTTTTTGTTAGGTTTTTTTGGTCAATAGTATATCCCTACTCCTTTGAGCTAGGGTTAGGTCAAATGACTATGCCATGAATGTGATGTCATTCCTCGAGACAAGTTGGTTTATTTTCGTTTTTATCTTATGGTCAAGTTGGTTTAATTTATATCCCAAATGTTCCTTTTGTCTACCAAATTAATATATGATTTTTTGACCATAACATCCAATAAGCAACACAGTTCTCTTCAACATAACAATTAAGAAAGCGTAGCATAGATCCTGACGACTACAAACACCAACCACCTTCGGAAAATCCGGTCCCATCCATCGGAGGAGAAAAGAGACCATTCAAATTTCAATATTCGGTCCAAAGGAGAACCTAAAAACTTCGATGCTCCAAAATAATAATTGCAAGTTGAAAAATTAGATTCCACTGATATTCTTTCCGGAGCGTCAGTTCCACGCTCCTGAAATGTTGTCCTATACGTACGTAACCTTTTAAAATATTTTTGCCGTACCATGTGCACCTGTCCTAGTGTCCTTCCTCATATGTCCCTTCCCCAATTAGAATTAGAATGAATCGAAAGATCACAAAATTACCAACCACACCCCCATCCTTCGCCCTCATTCGTTGAGACCCACAAGCCCATACTCGTAATTTCATCCCCCCATTTCTTCTCGTTCTTCTTCAACCACTTCTTCTTCCCCAAAGCCAGCCACTGCTCTGTTTTCCGTTATTCAGTTAATTAGTTAAACTCAACAGCCTCCGTACTCGGATGAAGAAACCCGCAAACGACGCCGTTATGACCAACCCACTCGACCTCTTCACGGAGGAGATCATCCACGCGATCCTCGACCACCTAAACGACGACCCGTTCTCCAAAAAGTCCTTCTCCTTGTGCTGCAAGTCGTTCTACTTCATCGAGTCCCGCCACCGCAAGTCCCTCACTCCCCTCCGCTCCGAGCTCCTCAACCGCGCCCTCCACCGCTACCCCTCCATCTCGCGTCTCAACCTCACTCTCTGCCCGCGCGTCAGCGACGCCACCCTCGCCTCCGTCGCCGCCACGTGGCGGGCGACTCTCCGTTCGATCAACCTCTCGCGCTCCCGGGACTTCAGCGGCATTGGTCTGCGTGTTTTGTCGGGGAGCTGTTCGGGTCTGGTGGAGATCGACGTGTCGAACGGGACGGAGCTGACGGACACGGCGGCGAAGGCGATCGCCGAGGCGAAGAATCTGGAGAAGTTGCGGATGGCGAGGTGTAAGTTGATTAGTGACATAGGGATTGGGTGTATAGCCGTTGGATGTAAGAAGCTGAAGGTGCTGTGCTTGAGGTGGTGCTTACGTGTCACGGATTTGGGCGTTGGATTGGTCGCTGTGAAGTGCAAGCAGCTGAGGAGTTTGGATCTCTCTTGTTTGCCGGTAATTGTTTGCCTTTTTGGAGCGATTTGATTGTGACATTGTTTTTACTGCAGTGTTTCACTTTGTGCTGAGCTTGGAGTTGAGTTACATGTTTTTGATGTTGTTATTAAAGGGTACATTTTTTTGTTGGTGGATCATTATTCTAAAGTGTTTTTACTTTTTACTGTTGTTGATAGAAAGGGTGGTTTACTGTAAAAGACTAATGGAGTGACATATTTGACTAATATAGGCTAGTAGTTAAGGTGATATATGAAGAAGAAAATGCATGCCTGATCCACCTGCTTGGGCTGTTTATAGTTCTAATTAGGTTGCTTTTGGAGATTAAAATTTGGAATTGTTTGATCAAGTTTGAAGCTTTGTACGATTTTAACCGCAGATCACGGAAAAATGTCTTCCACCTATCCTGCAACTGCAACATCTTGAAGATTTGGTTCTTGAAGGATGCCTTGGAATTGATGATGATGGCCTTGTTAGCCTTAAGCATTGTTGCAGCTCGCTCAAGGTACATTTCATTAGCCTGCTGATATCTTACACAAGTTCAAGACAATTCCTTTCAGCAATATATGATGTTTTCAGCTTCTCTGATGCCCATCTTTCTAACAGACTTGGTGATGTATCCCCATTTCTTAGCCATATTCAATTTTTTCCACTGATTATTCATGACTTCTGAGTGTTAGTTAACCCTATTGATTTCAACAGTAATCATAATCAAGTTCGTTAATGTGCTACTGTACAGATGCTTAATTTGTCGAAATGTCAGAATGTTAGTCATGTGGGTTTGTCTTCTCTGACAAATGGTGCTGACAACCTAGAGCAGCTTATCCTATCATATGGTCCTTCTGTAAGTCTCAAACCCTGTGATCACCCTAGTAATTTTTTTTTTCCTACACTTAGCAAACTCTTCATTGACATTTATAACTGTGGTGTAGGTCACCACTGACCTGGGGAAATGCCTCCTTAATTATTCAAGGTTGAAATCGATTAGACTAGATGGTTGTTTGGTCACATGTTCTGGGACTAAAGCAATTGGAAGTTGGTGTGCCTCGTTGAGAGAGCTGAGCTTAAGTAAATGCACTGGAGTGACAGATGAGTGCCTCTCCTTCCTTGTGCAAGCGCATAGGCAGTTGCTGAAACTCGATATCGTCTGCTGCCGCAAAATAACTTCGGTCGCTATAGATTGCATAACAAAATCTTGCACATTCCTCACTTCCCTGAGGATGGAATCCTGTAGCCTGGTTTCTAAAGACGCATTCCTGTTGATTGGACAGCGCTGCCAATTCTTGGAGGAATTAGATGTCACAGATAACGAAATTGACGATGAAGGTTTTGATTTGAACTTAACATTCTAATCCACCTGAGTGTTTTCGTTTTTTGTAATATAATTTTCTATCTGCTAATATGAAATGCTGCTAAACTTGTGTAGGCTTAATGTCCATCTCAAGATGTTCCAAACTTTGTAGTCTAAAGCTGGGTGTCTGCTTGAACATTACTGATGAAGGACTTATGCATGTTGGAAGCGGCTGTCGAAAGCTGAAAGAGCTTGATTTGTATAGGTTAGTGGCTTTATGCAGATTAACATCACCTATATCGGGTAGACATTTGTTTTGATTTTTATTCTATATGACATTGGCTATAGTTTCTAAAACAAAAGTCCTAATGGTATTACCTCAGAAACTAATCTTCTTCAGGATATTCTGCTAGCATGTGGAGTCAGTAGCTCTGAATCAATGATGCTATGTTAAACTCTCTGCTCTTTGAATAGTAATCTTATGGGGTTCTTATTGTCTTCTATAGGTCCTTGGGAGTAACTGATGTGGGCATTGCAAAAATAGCTCAGGGCTGTCCTGATCTGGAGATGATCAACATTGCTTATAATAATAAAATCACAGACTCATCTTTAATATCATTATCGGAGTGTTTGAGATTAAAGATACTTGAACTTCGAGGATGTCCTTGTGTCTCAACAGTTGGACTTTCAGCAGTTGCTAGGGGATGTAGGCAACTTGCAGTTCTGGACATAAAAAAGTGCGTCAATATCAATGATAATGGCATGCTTGCACTTGGTCAATTTTGCCATAATCTCAGACAGGTAGGTTTCCTTTCCATACTTTCTGGAAGATCTAAAGTCGATGCCTAACTAAAACCTGGTGTTCATTTCTTCATGTTGCAGATAAACTTGTCCTACTGTTCGGTCACAGATGTGGGGCTGTTATCTCTCGCCAATACCAACCGCCTACAGAACATGACTATTTTGCACTTGACAGGATTGAGTCCAAATGGCCTTGCTGCTGCCCTATTGGCATGTGGAGGCTTAACAAAAGTTAAGCTTCACACATCCTTGAAACCGTTGCTTCCAAAATATATTTTCGAGTACATGGAAGGCCGTGGTTGTGTGTTTCATTGGAGGGACAAAGCATTCCAGGTACTTCTATTCCTTCCATTCTAGTACAGCAATATCATCATGTTCAGCTAATGAATAAGTTCCATGAAATTTACATGTTATTGAGAAATAATATTGCCCCTCTTCCTAAGCTCACATTGTTATTCCTCATAATGTTGTTAATAACTTACATTTGCTACTGTAGTTTGGTAAGCATTGTGTTTAGTACCTCACATAAAAAATGGCAGTGAAAACAATACCGATCATAGGTTCCCCTTGATGAGTTTTCCCCTTACATAGTATAACCAAATTCCCTCCTACTTTGTTATTGTAAATGACGGTTAAATTATAGGTGAATGCAATCAGCTGAAGAAGTCTTTGAGATATCCATTCAAACTCATAATCATCACGCACCTTGCATCTGTTAGAGATGAGATAGGAACTGAGCTTGCTAGAAAACTTTGACTCTTAGGCAGATGATCAACTATTGAGTACAAACGTTTAACAGTTATTGCACAGTTAGTGTATTGGAAGGGCATCGGCAAATTGCTTCTGAATGACCTGGAAGATTGCAGTGAGATCATTCATATAAATTCGTGAATCCTGAAACTATTCCTTCTTGTGTTGTTTTCAGGTGGAAATAGATCCAAAAGGATGGCAACTGCATGTAGGAAGATCTCCTGAACGCTGAAGAAAAAGAGACATGCAGACAAATGTTAGAAGGCTGAAAGGCCCAACAAGTTCAAGCCTTGCAAGTCCTTTTAACCATTTGACTATTGGACTAATTTGAAAGAGTCCATGATGTGTATTTCATTGGAGTTTTTAAGTGTGACAAACCATTCCAGCTACTCTACCAATCTTTCACCAAACACTATCCAATGTTTGTTGAGAATTATATGGGTGAAATTGAAATAAGATACTCCCACAGTAGATTGCTGAGCACGGCATAGTACACTGCCTTAAGTTGATCTAGTTTTGTAGGGAAACTAGATAAGGATTGGTGTTCAATGCTTCTATTATCTAGTTATAATTTTTTTCAATGTAATCATTTCTCATTCTTTCTTATATGTGTGTGTGTGTTTTTTTTGCCGTAATATTAGTAATATCCTCTATCTCATTCCAAGTTTATCAGAATTAGTCATGTCTTGTATATGAAGGTGAAGTAAAGTTCCGTAGTTTTTTGAAAATTTTCTTGAAAATTATTAACCATTAAAATAAAATTTCTAACCATCTGGTGTGGTAAGGTTGGTCAAGCTACCTAGCATGAAATCTTCATGTCTAGCGTCCGAGTCTCAACTCCTACCAATTATGGTCAGCAAATTTGACGAGCTTTTAAGTCTGTGCGCTTGCGGTGAAAGATTAGTCAGACTCTGTTAGAATACTCTCATGAATCTCAATTCTAATACTGACGAGATAGATATGTTACTAACTTGCTAACGTAATTTTCAATAATTAAAAAAAATTATGAAAAATCTTAAATAGAGAACCCCAATGCTCTTCTCAATATTGATTTTCAGGAAAAAAAAAAACATAAAGGTGGAGAGATTTCTATCCATTAGTACACGAGTGGAACAAAAGATCACAAGAAATGCAAGTATTAGCCACGGATGCCAACTGGCCAATCAAAATCCTCCGTGCAGTTGACGCACAGATCGCGGGCGAAATGTGCGAGCGATCCACGGCAGTGCACAGTAGTGACTGGTACACGTACACTCTTTCTCATACGTCAGCATGATGGGGCAGGGACGTACAGTCAGTCCCTGAGAAAATATTGACTTTGACCGCAATTTTGTCGTATTCGTTTATTCCTTTACCGCCAATTTTCCGTCAACACAGACCTATCCCTTTCGATTTTTCAAAACTCTAAGTCTCTAATATGCTCCGGTATCAACTGATTATAATATTAGAGACTTTGTTTTGCTCCAGATTCTCTTAGCATCTTCAACTTATCTGCGACTGAAGTTCATGATAGTGAATTTAGGCACTTATTAAACGAGAATTATAGTACGAGTCATGCATATATCAGATGCTATTTCAAGCTACCAACCCATTAATAGAGGGTATAATTATAAAAGGTCAAAGTTGAACGTTGATTCCACGTACTGACTGTTTAGGTTAGTTACTTCTCTTTCTGCGTTTGGTCTTACTAATTGGTTTTTTTGTTATATCGAAGAAGATCTCATTTTCGATATATTCAATATAGTATAATTTTAACTCAATTGTTCACATTGTTTCATCATTGGTTTTATCGTTAATTGTACTGATGTTAAGTAAATAATACGTGCATTTATTGAGGAGAAACCAATTTATAATTGATGTGTTTTAGATAGCTTCAAGAGTGTTCTAAGTTGTGTATTTCAAATTTTAGAAATTCTGAGAGGTGTTACAAAAGCTGAAATTTTTTTTTCCTTACCGTAAACTATAAGTGTGGCATGATACCTTACAAGGCCACAATAAAGCTTACAGATATGGTCTGTCCCCTCAATTTTACCCATTGTTTTTTTAAACCCTATATATATAGCAATTGGGTAATAGTTTAGGAATCGGTTTCTACTTCTACATGCAACAAAGAGCTTATTGTGTTAAGAGTTTGAGGGTAAGTGCGACTAAATTTTTTCATAGCAAGATTTGGTACTAATAAAACATCAATTATTATGCGAGTCAATAGCATCATATACCATGCACTTATAGCTACCAAACCCATTATAAGATATAAGGTCAAAGATGAAGAGAGTTGATCGAGTTCATCCATCACTAACTATAAGTTAATTATTTTCCTTGGTTAACTAGGTCAAACCATTGTGCTTAGTGTTTAATTACTAATAATATCAGTGAACTTGCAAATTATACTAGACTAGGTTGCTGTTTGATTTCTTAGCACGTTCACTATACGTGTGACTGATCTCTTTGGTATCACATTCCGTACTAGTTAAACCACTAATTATGTCACGCCCCGAATTTCAAATAAAAAAAATTCAAATCAGAAACGCGATAACTCAACAAACGCCTAAATGCTTAGAAATTTTTTCATTTAAACTAAACAACAAAATAAACTAAGTCCGCACATGTCAACACAGACTCAATCACTAGAGTCAAATATTACTTACCAAGTGTTTACGTACATAACTCGAAAGCATCCAAAGTAAAAATGTAAATGCTCACTAAGAGCATACTACATATAGCAGTATAATAACAAAACATGTCATGAACCTAACACTGCTGCAACTACATGCCACAGTCTCAACTCTGGTCGTCCTGACATGCAGGAATAACTTTTACACCATGGAATAGTGCATCGGATTGCAACAACAAACCTGATAAGATTTTTAAGCTCGTATGAGTAAACTCAATTAAAATTACACAAACAGTTCATGCTTAACAATTCCACAGCTCATGAATAAATTAAGCAACCAGAACAACTCCACAAATTAGTAAGAACTCAAGTCCCTCATGGAAAATAAAAGAAAGAAATTAAAACCCGAAACTCTCTTTTACAAACATGTACTCATGAGAACGATAACACAAAGTTATCCCCCAATTAAGTAGTACATTGACAAATAGACTAGAGCTCTAACTAATCATAACTACTCACCCGGCCAAAGGTGTGGTTCCCGATTTCTTTGCCTCGATCACCAATGTGACAATAGGTCCTCAGACCGAAAATATTTAAAAAGTTCCACATGACAAAAAATGTTACACTCAACTCAAGGTACTCTTTCAATACAATATAAATCAACAATTGCATGATGTATTGCATTCCCGAAAAGAGTAAATGCTCAAAACAATAACCTGAATAAAATCACAATTATTATATTTCTCACAATGCCACACCATCAAGATATATATTTCACGTAAATATATGTATACGTAATCATCAACTCAAGAATGTCACTAATACCAACAATAGTCCACAATTGCAAAAATCGAGAAAAATTATTTTTATAATAAAACCTCATTTTAACTTATGTATGAACCGTAGAGGATCAATTTCATATAATTTAAAAATAAATATTTATTTTCAGAAAATAATTTCACAATTTAGTGATTAAACCGAACAATAAAATAAACTTTGTCATAAATGAACCACGTGAGATTTACTCAACTCTAAATCCCGTTGCGTCTTCTCTTACAGTCAAGATAAAGTACATAATACTCTTCATCAATCACCTAAGTAAAATAAGGTCTCAACTTAGTACACGATTAAAATGAAAGCGGTTACGGTTCGAACCGAGCATTTGAACCAAAAACTGAATATTTCATCAATTGAGACAAAACTTCCTCCGAGACCTCCCAAGGTCTCTGGAACACTTCTAGGATCAATTTAAAAAAATTATACGACAATCCAATGGTCGGATTCTCAAAGATCGCAAACCGACAAAACCAGCACTATGCTAAACCTAACATGCTTCAAATGATCACAACATGATCCCATAATATATCAACATGCTCATATCAACGAGTACGAGATGAGACAATTATGAAAACAGAACCCCAAAAATGGCCAAACGAGCAGCCAAGTGCTGCCGGCAATGGCTGAGCGTGGGCTCCACATGCTGCCGACATGAGATTTATGCCAAAATTTTTCCACCAACATGCACAACAACTTTCATAACTACCATGACGTCCAGAAATGAAGGGATTTGCCGCAATATACCTCAAAATGTCAAAAACTCGGTGAAACCCTAAAATCCAAATCTGTTCGATTCTCCTTCCTCGCTTCAAATTGGTTCAAGATACTTTGGGAGACATGATCAACATCTCATGGGCTTGAAAACCCCTCAAGAATTGGCACCAGAGGTGGCCGGAAACGTGAGAATTTGCAGGCAACCCGAAAACGCACCTCCAATTGGATTCTTCCTTGCTGCGCCACCTACATGTCGAGATAGGTTATAACACCACCCTAGATCGATGGAGAAGGAAGTGGCAGTCCAAATGTGACTGGTGGCGGCCGGATTAGTGGTCGGACGGAGGACAATCGACCAAAAAATGAAATCCGGCTATTTCGGCGCTGGGGGGGAGGGAGGGAGAGAGAGACTCGGGTTTCTATTTTTGGAAACCTAGGGTTTTTCTTAGTTTTTCTTAAATTTTTCTATTTATCCAAAATTAGAAACTTTTTTCGTTGGTCATAAATTCTTCATACAAACTCTGATTTTTGCGTTTCGCATGTCACAAACTTGTATCGACACACTCTACGATTTCTGTTAAGGAAGTTTTCACAGAATCATAACGTATAAAAAATCAACCCTTGAATCGAAACATTCCGAGCAAATAATTGTTCAAAATAATTTCTGTTTCACAATTAACAACCAAATAATTCGCACTAACCGAGACTTTTATTAATTTGAAGAAATTTACTAGAAATTAACATGAAAATTCAGGTCATTGCAAATTATCATACAAGTCATGCATCAAATACCATTTCTAGCTACCAACCCATTTAAGGGTATAATTTAAGGTCAAAGTTGAAGAATGTTGATTTCAATTTCCACAACTGACCTTACAGGTTAGTTATAGCTAGTTTCCTTTGTAACTAGCTAGGTCATACCATATTGCTTTCACCTACAATATCATATCCAACTTCTATTCGATCAGTCACCGGTAAAAAATGAGAACCCGTTAACAATTGAAGTACTAGTTAACAAATCACTTTTTACGATTCAAGTAGATTAAGATATTTAATACACAAACATTGATAGGAGTTTCTAATTCTAGAAGATAGTGATAGGCATGCAAAAAATCCGATTTTCTGCCCTAAATCCTAGATTAATTAGTACCAACTTTAGAATGCATTCTACTTTTTATCCGCTCCAGAGCTCTAAAATCAACTACGAGAGATGCTATCGATTTGTTTTCCTATTGTTTTTTGCATTTCTCTATATAATACACTGTTTAATTATGTTCATAATTCAACTTTTACATTACCTTTCACCCCGATACTTAACATTTAACAATTGGATAAAAGCTCCGTTAGATTTACGAGGATAAGTACGTGTGACTGAGTTGCAACTTAATTTAATAGCAACTCATACATATGCCAGATACCATTATACTGCAGCTAGGCCTGGCAACGTGCGGGTATAGTGCGGGTACGGTGCGGGTTCTTAACGGGTTAACCCGATAAGAACCCGTTAGCTTAACGGGTTTCACGGGCCAAACGCGACGGGTTTGCGGATTTTCCGTTGGAACCCGTTAAAACCCGTTAAGACCCATAAACAATTTTTTTTTTTTTTAAAAACTTTTTATCAAAGCAACTAAAACCAATTAAGACTTATGTATATAACCCCTCATTTGCCATTTTCTCTGTATGAACTTTTTTAGTTTTCTATTTTGAAATTTTTTATTTTCTATCTTTTTTGGATTTTTTTTTCCTTTCCTTTTTTGACAAAAAATGATTCACAAATCACAATTATACGACGATCCAACGGTCGGACCCTCACAGATCACCTAGAGGATCATCTTTACCGATTTATACGATGATCCAACAGTCGGATCCTCACGGATCGCCCTTAGGTTCATTCTCTCATAATTATACGAAGATCCAACGGTCGGATCACCTAGAGGATCATCTTTACCAATTTATACGATGATCCAACGGTCAGATCCTCATGGATCGCTCTTAGTTTCATCCTCTCAAAATTATACGGCGATTCAACGGTCAGATCCTCATGGATCACCTAGATGATCATCTTTACCGATTTATACGATGATCCAACGGTCAGATCCTCACAGAGCGCCCTTAGGTTCATCCTCTCAAAATTATACGAAGATCCAACGGTTGGATCTTCCCGGATCACCCTTAGAATAATCCTCACAAAATTATATGACGATCCAAAGGTTAGATCCTCACGGATCCCCTTTTGAATCATCTTTGCACAATTATACGAAGATCCAACGGTTGGATCGTCCCAGATCGCCTTTAGAATCAGCCTCACAAAATTATACGACGATCCAACGGTTGAATCCTCACGGTTCTCCTTTTGAATTGTATTTTCACAATTATACGAAGATCCAACTGTCGGATTCACATGTGGAATAAGAAAAATTATAAAAATGCCCTAGTTGACAAAAAAAAAAAAAAAAAAAAAAAAATTGGGGAACCCGTATGGGTAATGGGAAATGGGTTTTTGGGAAGGATTTTGAGTTAATGGGTTCCAACGGGTTTAGCCCGCAAAACCCATTAATTTGCGGGTTTTTTGCGTGCGGGCTTTTTTTAGCCCGGATTAATAAACGGGTGGGTTTGTGCTGGTTTTTAGCTTGCGGGTTTGCGGGTTACGGGTTTGAATGCCAGGCCTAACTGCAGCTACCAATTAACAAAATAAAAGGTAAAAGGTCAAAGATGAAGAAAGTTGAATTCATGAGCTAGGTTCATTACTTAATTTCGTTGGTTTATTAGGTCAAACAATTAAGTGTTTGTTAATATTATTAGTGAACTTTATATACCTTAATCTGTACGTCTAATAGGAGACAAATAACCGAGTAAATGTAAAAGTGATGCATGAAGAACCCATGAATTAAGTAGATTATCATAGTTAAAAGAACTGCCTTGTTGCTTCCCCACTCCTTATTCATTTTTTCAAAAAGAGACAAACCAACGAGAAAATCTTCGATACGATTATTAGATTATTAAATCGCACGCTATTCTTTCAATTATTGAACTATATTACATAACAACATAGAAAAAACAAACGGTTTTATTTCTACATTTGAAATCGGCCACTCCAGCTAATTCCATCTTTCCTTAATAGATTAACTAATTCGATTGAGTGTTTAATGACATGTGAAGTTAAATAGAAATTTGAAACAATTAGTAGTTACTTTGAACTCATTGCATAGTTTGAAGAATATGTAACCTCAATTTGGGTCGGGTGCTGTAAGACTTGGTCTCACATTCCCACGTAAGGTGTATTTTTTCCACAGAGATTTAGATGCTCAATCACTTCTAGATGGGAAATGTCCTTTTAACACGGCATATACCAGGAGGCATGCATCTTCTAGATGACATGTACTGTTAGCTAGATCTTCAATAAATATCTCACCATACCTATGCCACTTGCCAGCTTAAAAGATAAAGCTCATGATGCCGACACTATTTTCTAATTTCTACAATTATTTAATATCTCATTCATATTAAGTGTAAACTTAGGTTAAAAGAAATTTTTTTTTCTTTGAACAATGGTTAAAAGAAAAGTTTAAAGTGGTGATTCAAATATTAGTGTCTTTTTTTTTTTTTGAATTAATAATTTAATATGACTTGTGTCCTTAACACCCAAGGATTTGTATCATGATATACCGGCCTAGTGCAGTAAGCTCATTAGAAATCTGGAATATTTTCTCTTAATTACTAAATATACCTCAGAATATTTTGCTTACTGAGATAAGGGGATGTGAACTTTTTGTGTTTTTCTCATTACTCAAAATAAGGTACTCAGGCCAAAATTTTCAAATCAAAAATGACTTGCTTACCTCATTTATAAATTATAATTAATGAATATTAGTTTTACAATTTCGTAATTAAAATCATTCATGTTTTAAAAGTCTCATTATTTATAAATTATATTTACAAAAAATCGATCAATAATGCATGACACATTCAATAAATGGACGGTTCATCATCATAAACGTGTCAACACAATATATATATATATATATATATAATT
Organism: Rosa chinensis; assembly: GCF_002994745.2. Classification (NCBI taxonomy): domain Eukaryota; kingdom Viridiplantae; phylum Streptophyta; class Magnoliopsida; order Rosales; family Rosaceae; genus Rosa; species Rosa chinensis. The sequence goes on along the minus strand of NC_037092.1, from coordinate 77,651,161 downwards.
TTTTTTTATAAATAAAATCATATCGATTTTTTATTTAACTAAAGCCAGAATGACCGTTACATACCCTCTCTTTGCCATATATAAACAAATAAGAAGTTATGATGGTACCATGCGGTATATAGAAATAGGTCTACTCATTGAACACTCCAGACTCACTTAATAAAAGCAAGCCCATAAACTATGAACCTATATGACATAGTAATTAGCCGAAGTAAAAAAAACTTAAATAAAACCTAACCCTAAAAGGCTAGCCGAAGAGAGCAAGCTAGCCTTTTAGGGCTAGGTTTTATTTAAGTTTTTGGAGGGTTCAATGCGGCTAGGGTTCAATGCCATAAGTTTTTGGAGGGTTCAATGGCTTCTACTCCCTTAAACCCTAGCCGCATTAGCCCAAGATGAGGCCATATCTCAGCCCGAAGAGAGCAAGCTAGCCAAATAGGCACATGCAAGCTTGGCAGTAGCATTGACCCAACGCTGTCAAGACCACATGGAAGTTCAATTCTTGGTAGTGTCAAGGTACTGCACCTCCACCATAGATCTGACTAGTGCTGCCCTAAAAGGGAGGGTTCAATGCGGCTAGGGTTTAAGGGAGTAGAAGCCATCGAAACTTTGTTTAATTTTCTCTTGGACTTGTTAAATAGTATGACGATCCAAAATACAATTTATATTTGTTTAAACAATCCAGCAATTGACAAAAGTAAATACATTTTAATTTGATTATTTTTATACAAATGATGATTTTTTAATGACAGTTTATAGAATGAACAATTCTATTTTTGAAAGTATGAGGTGAAGATTCGTTAATAACAATTAAGATGAACAAGCAAATACACATTTAAGGCAAATCTAACATGTATTAATAATAACAACCAATTAGTCAAACTGCAATGTGTTACACATCATTTAGCACAAAATTACAAGTTGACGTTACTGAAAAAACAACTACAAAGGGAACTCATCTTCATTCCCTTCTACATTACTTTCTATTATTTTAAGACTATAATGATCCTCATTATGGCCTCGCATTTCATGTGCAGCTCAAATTTCATACCACAATCACAGAATTCTTTGTTACTGAAAACCAGCTAGTCCACCTTTCACTTTTCAATAATAGAAATAAAAAAGTGATCCAAATTAAGTGAAGCTGTCTAAAAAATAACTGGAAATGATATCTAATTAACCAATGCTAACTTACAGAACTTTGGTTCTTAAGTTTTAATATCAACCGGCTGATATTATATTGAACCAAAAACTGTTACTTTCGAGTTCGAGGTTTGAACATAAATGATATATCCCTTCATTTCTTGTGTAGTATCGTACAAAATATATGTCCCTCGTATTTAACTCTTGGCACCTACGTACCCCTATTAATACATCAAAATAGTATTTATCTTAATTTTCCATTGACGTAAAATGTAGCTTATTATCAAACTCTTCTCTTCAATTGTAGCCTTTAAATTATAATTAGGCTTAGGTACCTAAAGAGAGATTTATGTGAGTTATTAGTTATTGAACCCCAAAAAGAATACATCATAGATTTTAGTAGAACAGATATTTATGTAAATACATATGTATTGCCAATATTTGAATGGAGGAGAAAGTTGCCAATAATAACATACGCAAATGAGTAGAAAAGTTAATAAATTTGAAGGCATGATTACGAAAAGACTAAGAAAGAAGGTAATGCATGAATATGAACTTTATATTTTACACGTGAATGCTCCTTTTGGGGTTGGATACATATGAAGATTATGTATCTTAAAATGTCACTTTTTTTTTGTTGGATTTTTTTTAAACATGTTTCGATAGATGGTTTGAATCTCATTTCTCATCATTCGAATATAAGAAAAATTAAGCATTTAAACGCGGGATTTAATTTTCATTAAAATTAGAAGATGATTGAATTTAAACTTTGTTTATGAACTAGGTATATAGTAGGGCTGTCAATGGGTCGTGTCGGGTTGGGTTCGTGTCTGGTCAAGGTATTTGTCGTGTCGCAATATACAAACCCAAACCCAACCCATTTAATAATCGTGTCAAAATTTAAACCCAAACCCAACCTATTTATTAAACGGGTTACCCATTTCCAACCCGCTTAACCCATTTAACAAATAGGTCATGTCGTGTTAGACAAAATGACCCATTTAAGGGTTAACAATGCGACCCATTTAACTAAAAAAATGCATAAATTGATTGAATTCACTAAAAACTCCACAAGACTAAGAATATAAATAATTATATATATATTCATAAATAATTAAATCCAATAATTATAAAGAAAAATATTTCAAATTGTCTAATCCTATGATCAAATACTCCCAATGCCCAAAATTTCAAGAAGAAGTATAGCATAATCGGGTTATACGGGTTCACTTCGTGTTGGCGGGTTGACCCGTGGCCGACCTATTTATTAAATGGGTCATGGCGGGTTGACCCATGGCTGACCCGCTTTTTAATCGTGCGGGTTTAACCCGCTTTATTTCGTGCGGGTTTCGAGTCGTGTCGGAATTGACAGCCCTAAGTAGCATGTTATTTGAAAAGACCTATGGAAGGATGGAGCTACACAAGGGCTCGTCCCGAGTTTATATGGAACGTACCTACCTACTTGAATCTTTCACCACTTAATTTTTTTATTTATTTTTTTTCAAAATTACGACTAGTTGATTCAAGGCTCTTTAGCTACTCAAAAATACAATGCTCTAATTATGGCTGATGCTCCCTCCTTTCTATGAAAATAATTCTTAACAGATCGCATATAAGTACATAATCAGCATAAATGAATTATTAGTGTAATAACATTATTTTCGTTAAAAAGATGTTCATAACTCAAACACTCAGTAACTGAATATAAAAACAAACTATCCTAAATTTCAAACACAAGAGTTTAGTTTCAACTAGGTCTTATCTAGATTACAGAAACCCAATTTTCTAAAAAAAACTAAGCATGGAGATATGGATTAGTTGATAAGTAGGATATGAAATTATGAAACTAAGCCGCCAACCATTCAAACGCACGAGCTTTGACCAGGCAAAAAAAGAAAATATCCCAAAACAAAAAACACTCTTTATTTCTTCTTTTTTTTTTTGACAAAAAGCTCTTTGTAAAATGAGGGAAAAAAAAAAAAAAGTGGGCACAAAAAAATATTCAACGGTCAAACCTCCCCCATGAGCCCCAGCTTCTCAGAAAGCTCCACAATACAAAGAAACAGAGCTAGAGAGCCTAGCTTGTGCCATACGTGACCCTCTTTCTTCTTCTTCCTCCTCTCCTCTCTCTCATATTTATTCATAGTTTCAGACCCAAGCTCTCTCTTTACTAAACCCACCTCTCTCTTTTCTCTCTTTCATGGCCTCCTCTTCCGGGAGCTTAGACACCTCCGCAAATTCTCACCCGAGCAACTTCACCTTCTCCACCCACCCATTCATGACCACCTCCTTCTCCGACCTCTTATCCTCGGGCGCCGACACCACAAACCCAATAGCCACCGTAACCCGAAACTCCGGGTACGGGTTATCGGATCGTATTGCGGAGCGAACGGGGTCGGGTGTCCCCAAGTTCAAGTCCCTCCCGCCTCCCCAGCTCCCCATTTCGCCTCCCTCTGTTGTGTCTCCCTCTTCCTACTTTGCAATCCCACCTGGGATGAGCCCCGCCGAGCTTCTCGACTCTCCTGTGCTTCTCAGCTCTTCCAACGTGAGTAGAATTCTCGGAAACTGTTGTTGTTCCATTTTCGTAATAAGAGTTGGTTGTTGTCAATGACAACATATTTGGTTTTGGAACAAATGATGGGGGAACAACATATCATATATGGGGTTTTGGTTCATAGTAAAGTCAAAGTTTACCTGTTTTTGAGTTTGCTAAAAAAAGGAGGGTAGGCTGATTTAGCTGCTTTATTGTTGGGGGCTAATTTTGTCTGGGATTGAATCTTACCATATATGTTTCTGAAATTTTGTTTCTTCATGATTTGTACTAATGAGATTTTCCATTTTTGTGGTTGTGGTCTTGTTATTATGGGCAGATTCTTCCATCTCCAACTACTGGGAGTTTTGCAGCTCAAGCCTTTAATTGGAGGACCAATTCTGGTTCTGGTACTAACAACAATAACAACAACCGGAGTGTTAAAGAGGAGCACAAGAACTACTCAGATTTCTCTTTCCAAACCCAAACCAGGGCCCTTCCTACTTCATCATCAGCAATTTTCCAATCCTCAAACAGCTCAATTCAGACTGTATGTAATGTGTTTGATGAATTTACTTATATATCTCCTCTGTTTTTGTTTCTTGACTGGCTTATTTTGGCTAATGTAATTGTTTTGTTCCAGGCACAAGAGCAGGCATGGAATAACTATCTAGGACCTCCCAAACAAGATAACTTTTCTTCAGGGAAGAGTATGGTGAAACCTGAGTATGGTTCTTCAGTGCAGAGCTTCTCTTCTGAAATGGGGACTAATATGCAGAGCAATAACAATGCTCAGCCCAACAGCAGTGGTGGTTTCCAATCAGATCAGTACGGCAACTACAATAACAACAGCAACAACAACCAGCTGCAATCCCATCAGTGCTTGAACAGGAGATCAGATGATGGGTTCAATTGGAGGAAATATGGCCAGAAACAAGTGAAGGGAAGCGAAAATCCGCGGAGCTATTACAAGTGTACTTATCCGAATTGCCCAACTAAGAAAAAGGTTGAGAGGTCGTTGGATGGACAAATCACCGAGATAGTTTACAAGGGTAATCATAATCATCCCAAGCCACAGAATACTAGAAGGTCGGGTTCATCAGCGGCTTCTTCCCATGCAATCCAGGCTTCCAATCACACCACCAATGACATCCCGGATCAGTCTTTCGGCTCTCATGGTAATTCACAAATGGATAACTCCATTGGAACACCGGAGAATTCATCCAATTTTTCAAATGGGGATGATGAGTTAGATCAGAGCTCTCAGAGAAGCAAGTCAGGAGGAGGGGATGAGTATGATGAGGATGAGCCTAATGCCAAAAGATGGTAAGTTTCGAGTTTGCTTAGTTTAATATTTATGTTTTGAACTCTATCCATCGAGTCATTTGGATGATTTTGTGTGATTAATAGGTCTTGATTTTCATTTTATGTACAGGAAAAAAGAAGGTGACAATGAATGTATTTCAGCACCTGGTAGTAGAACAGTGAGAGAACCAAGAGTTGTAGTTCAAACAACAAGTGACATTGATATTCTTGATGATGGGTATAGGTGGAGGAAGTATGGTCAGAAAGTAGTAAAGGGCAACCCAAATCCAAGGTAAATTTTGCCCCCTTTAATCATGATTTTCTTCAAAACTTTTTGAAAGATAGATTGCTTTTAGAGTTCAATAATATTATTGAAGTAAAGAATGTAAGCCTTTTCTATATCAAACTCTCATGCCCCATACTCTTTTCTTGGAAAATAAATAATCAATATGGTCTCATTTTATAAGACCTACCTTAAAAAGTGGGTTCTTTTCTTGTTGACAAGACACATTCATGTAAATAATTCTTGCTGGTATTTGTTTACTTTATACTTTGTATTTGATCAAATTGGGTTCTTTAAAGTTGCAGATGAGAAACTAGAGTCAAGTGTTATAATTTTTATGAAATACTGAAATGCTTGTCTGCTAAATTAGAGTGTTTTTTTTTTTTGGTCACATTGCAGGAGCTACTACAAGTGCACAAATCCAGGCTGTCCAGTGAGGAAGCACGTAGAGCGAGCTTCACATGATCTTAGAGCAGTGATCACAACCTACGAAGGGAAGCACAACCATGATGTTCCTGCAGCCCGTGGCAGTGGTTCTGCCAACAGGCCTTTACCAAGCCACAATACCAACAACAACAACAACATGAACAACAACCACAATGTACCCACAGCAATGAGGCCTATGACCCATCACAGTACTAACAATGCTGCTAACAACAACCCTCTTGACAATCTAAGGCTACCGACATCAGAAGGGCAAGCACCCTTTACTCTCGAGATGTTGCAGAGCCCAGCAAGTTATGGATTTGCAGGGTTTGATAACCCCATGGGGTCATACATGAACCAAACACAGCTCAATGACAACAACATTTTTTCTAAAACCAAGGACGAGCCAAGAGATGACGCATTTTTTGAATCATTGCTGTGTTGATCACCCTGCAATCTACATCAGTTGCATAGTTTTGCAAAGGTTTAGAGCATAGGAAGGAGATCGAAACTCAATACAATAAGCACACACAGAGCCATTCAGGTTCATTCCATTCATTGCCTTTTGTTAATTAATTTGTTGTGTTTTGTATATTCTTTTTTCACGGGGATTGCTTTCTGTATATTCATAATTGTATGTCATAGAAGAAGTTTCGCAAATGGCTTATTTTTTCGTTGATTTGAGGCTGGCCTCAAATCAATTTATTTGTACCCCCATATGTTTCATTTTTAGTGAATTTTGGATCCAAAGTTTCTATCCTTCTGTGCTTTTATGTCATCATACTTCTGGAAGCTTTTGGGATATGCAATCGTCACCCCTTACAACATTTCAAGGTTGAAACGGTCAAATGTGTGGAGCTGGAGATTACTTGGTGCCTAAGTTGGTCAAGGTCAAATGTGCATTTTTATTTTTTTATTTTATGTCCTTCACACATGGACTCTTCTGGGTTGGTCTCTCTGGGGAGCCCACTTGCAGGAATCTGCATTCATCGTATTGAGTCATGGTTCATGGATATTGATAGCCATTCTTGTTCATTCTGTTATTATTATTATTATTATTTTTAGGGTTTTCAATCATGACGGTTGATGGGAAGAAATTATTAGATGTATTCTATAAATAGTATTTTGTTTATAATTTAGATTTATGAAGCGAAAATTTAACTTTAAAAGTCAGACGATTAGGTTTCGCGAGTACAGGGTCGTTCTAATACCAAGTTCGTTCAAGTAAATTTAAATTAAAAATTAAAAATATGAAATACGAAATGGTGCATTATTGCTAGTGTGTTTGCATTCATGTTGGAGTTTTCTACTCTTTATTTATATATAATTAAGATGATAAAGGTTATAATATATACACAGTAGCAATGCAGTGGAGCTCTGTGAACATAGCAATTCAGCGTCATGGACGACAACTGGTGATGAAGGTTGTGCTAATCTTGAGTTCTATTTTGATATAGCTTTTAAGAAGACGAGAAATATAACTAAATTAGAGCTAACTAAAATTTAATTTATACACGTGACAGACTTGAGCGCCAAAACACAAAATTGGGGGAAGATGATTGCGTGAGCCACACGGCATACATGTAGAACGAAGTTGAGGGCGAATGGGACCCTGAGGCCTGCCCAACACCCAAACCGACCAAGCAATCACTATCTATACTTGTATGGTGCTTCTTGATCTGTTTTTCTATTATTGATAATTTGTTAATCAATATGCTTGCGGCTACTTGTTCCCTTTGTTTAATCTCCTCTTATCTATTAACGCGATCCTGTTTTTCATAGATATGCTTCGTTTGTCCTCTTCTCAGTTCTAGATGGTAAAAGGGGGTTTTCATATTTAAACACAAGCAACTCACGTCTCTAATCTTGCTTATTCCATCTTATCAAAAACAAAAAAAATCTTGCTTGGTTCATGTGTGTACTCTCTCTAGGATTTCATACACATGATGAGAGATCTTGGATAGAAAGGAACATTGTCCACTTTATCAGGATTAAATTGTTTAAAGGATCTTTTTGAGTGTGATGCCAAAAACTTGTGACATCGTTGGGCTTGTACCTCTATGCTGGAGTTGCTTTATTTTATATTTTATGAGGCACCGTTAATTTTTTAAACAACGAAATTTGATTGCCATCGGTTGATCTAAGATTATACATGCAATCATTATTAGACTGGTAAGTGGTAACCAGAAAACATGTTTCGGGAGTGACACCTTCCGCTTTTACAAGTTGAATTTAGTTAAGGTACCCAAAGGCTTATTGATACCTATAGTTAGGGCTCATTATTTAACCTACGGATCAAATAGGTCGATGGAGGCCCGTAAATCCGGCCCGCCCAGCATAAAAGCCTTCAAAAGGCCCGCCTCTGTGGGTAGAGGGCCCGACTTGGTTTAGGGGTTTGAAGCTCAGCCTGGCCCATTAAAGGCCAGTAAAAGCTCGCCACCAGGCCTGTAAAAGCCCGTAAATTAATATATATTATTTTAATATAGTTAAATATAAAAAGAAGGCAATTTGTATATAGATATACTATTTACTATATATATATATATATATTAAATAGAGCGGGAACTCCACTTTGTATTAGGCCTGGGATCGGTTTGGCTCGGCTCGGTAACATGCCTATACCGATACCGATACCTATTTTAGAGTCGGCTCGGTTCGGTTCGGGACACCGGAAAATCAGCTGCCATACCGATTAGGCCCGAATCCAATCGGTTTGGTACCAATCGGTACCACCTGCTTTGCATAGCAAAATTTTCAGAAACCTGATAAAATGCAGCATTGTAAATATTGCAAACATCTCTAATTAGTTCTCCAATGAACTTCATGCACATTTCTGTCCAAAATGCAAATCAAAGCAGAACTTGGAACTACAAGTTAAACCACAGTAGCAAGTTCTGCTTAATATAGAACTTAATATTACATGTTCTAAGCCTATCAGCTTAATATTACATGGAAATGTTCAGAAACCAGTTAACCACAGTAGCAAACTAGCAATTGAAATAAGTTCATGAAAATATGAAAGAGTCCATCCTTGCAGCATAAACCAAAAAGTTAGAAACTGATCACATCAAGGCATCAACTGTTTTCTGAATCATCAGACACCATTTCATCCTCGGAGTCATCTTCACTGAGTTGAACAACTTCATCATTAGTTCCAATACCATTCTTTCCCTTAGCTTTTGGAGGAGGACAAGAGGTTGAAGAGGCTGAGGTTACATGATCTACATACCAAAGTACAAAACACAAGAAACTATAGTCAGAATGTAAAAAATAAATGCAGAAACTGAAATGTAAAAACTAAAAGCGAAAACTGAAAACTAAAAAACCAAACACACAAAGTTAAAAATCTGCACCTTTCTCACACTTTTCATAGAACTCATAATCTTTGATGCATGGTTCATCTTCTATGCAGCTAATGTCAGGGATTGAGGGAGAGGTACCAGTTGAAGAAACAACTAGACTAGAATCTCCTCCTTTCTGTACTTGAGCTTTCTTCTTACCGCTTTTAAACTTAAACAAGTAAATTACACAACAGTCAGGTTACTCGATTACACAACAGTCAGGTTATTCATATGCAATGCAGCTTATGAAGTTATGAACACGAAAACAGAAAGTACAGAGCCTCAAACCATTTGTGACCTTGTGACCCGCAGACAACCACAAATGAGGCATAATCAATAACTAAGACCATCTTATCATTGTCAATTTCAAATCAACAGAATCCCAATTTCAAATCTACAGAATCCCAAATTCAAATCTACAGAATCCCAATTTCAAATCTACAGAATCCCAATTTCAAATCAACCCCAAATTCAAATCAACCTACACAATCATGCTGGGCAGAAGACCAAATTCAAATCAAGCTACATAATCCCAAATTCAAATCAAGCTACACAATCATGCTGCTACACAATCCCAAATTCAAATCAACCTACACAATCATGCTGCTACACAATCATGAAAACAGAAAAATCTGAGAAAGTGAGAGACTTACTCCCAGTTTTCCCATCGAGAGCCTTCGAATCTTCGAGGAGGGCAGAGAGGAGTGAGCGAAGAGCGACAGCTTCCGATCTTTGATGGAGTAGAGGAGTGACAGAAGAGCGAGAGCCTTCGAGTCTTCGATGGAGGAGACTTAGATCGAGTAGGTTGAGCTGTTGTTTCGGTCTCGGTTCTTCGATGAGGCTGAGAGTCTTCGATGGAGGAGAGCAGAGACGAGTGCGAGGTTGAGAGGCTGGGGCCTGGGACTCTGGGAGTCTTCGATGGAGGAGTGAGAGGCTGAGAGTCTTCGATGGAGGAGAGCAGAGACGAGTGCGAGGTTGAGAGGCTGGGGCCTGGGACTCTGGGAGTCTTCGAAGGAGGAGGAGAGAGGCTCGATTTAGGGTTTGCGAATTGGGAGTGTTCGATGGAGGAGAACTGGAGAAGAGAGGCTCGAACGGCAGAGCTGTTTAGGGCTGAAATCAACGACAAGTCGTGCGCAATATTAGAACATCGGGTCGGGTCGGTCAAAACGGTTTGTATTTGACCCATACCGAGGCCGACCCGTTTTCATGCTATTCGGTTCGGGTCGGATCGGTATTATGTGGAATTGAAGTTTCAGACCGACCCGATCGGTATCGGGTCGGATCGGTCGGATTCGGTTTCGGTATTTCGGTAAGCAATTCCCAGGCCTACTTTGTATGTTGTTTGATATATATAGGAGGATCAAGAGAGGATATCCTTATTTTAAGAATTTGAGGATTTTTATTATTTTACATTAGTATATAATCTAATTCAATGATTTCAACCGTTGATCCTTTAGATTCCTATGCAAGAATTATGTCTACAAAAAATTAACCAAATCCATAATCATTTGGTTACTCAAAATTGTGTAAACAAATGTAGTCCGTTAGGTAAAATTAAAACGATAATTGTGCTAATAAAATGGTTAAATTTTTTTCGATTTGGCTAAAGAATGAGTGGTAGTGATTATTAAAATACATCCTAAAAATAAAAACATCCTCACTTTAAGAGTTTAAGCATGTATTCTCTTGATCACACACACACACACACACACACACACGGAGTAGTTCAGAAGAGGATGTCCGCAACCCAGCACACACACGCATGCACGCACACACACACACACACGCACGCACGCACGCACGCACGTACACACACACGCACGCACACACACACCCAGCACACACACGCACGCACGCACACACACACACACGCACGCACACACACACGCATGCACGCACGCGAGCCCACGCACACACACACACACCACACACACACACACCCAGCACACACACGCACGCACACACGCACGCACACACACACACACACACGGAGCAGTTCAGAAGAGGATGTCCGCAACCCAGAAAAAGTGCGGATGTCCCTCCTCTGGCCTCGATGAAGTAGTGATGAAGGCACTGCGGTTGCTGTTATTATTTAAAAATGTAGCAAGACTCGGCCCGGCCTGTTGACGAGGCATACCTAAAATCTAGTGCAATTTTTTACTCTGTTTGAGCCCAAAAGTATTTTTGGCAAGATCCCTTTGGGGGATTTAGCGTAGCGGGCTGATACCTGCGACCCAAAAATAGGCCTACTTGGGTTTAGATCACGGCTTCACCCATTCCAAGATCCATAAGGAAAACGAGCCCTTATTGGAATCAGGTAGCAGAGATTGAAACTTCAATCAATTATCCTTCTATGGCAAGGAGCAGTTGAAACTTTAGAGTATAAATACAAGGTTTCAAGGACGAAAAAAAGACACAACTCTTCAATCAATCAATCTCAACGATTATCAAAGCCTCTCCGGAGCAAACCTACCTACAACCTAGTTGCAAACCAGCGAAGCAAGAGTAACGCCCTCACAACCCAGCGAAGCTAAAGTTATGCTTTAGCAAAACCTGTGCTTTCTCCCAACTTCCCAGTGATTTCTTTGCTTAGTCTACAACACTAAGTATCGATTCGGTGAACGCAAGAGACCACAACCAAAGCCCTTATCCGTAAGGCAAAAAGTCCTTTTTCGGAAGGCAGAGAAAAGAACCTCGTGACGAGGTTGGTGCTCTCCTCGTCCACAACGCTTGCGAAGAAGTCAGGTCAAGGGATTCTACGACGACTGCACCCCAGGGTGCTGGCACGCCTGCGCACACGCTCAAAAGAGACTGTTTGCAACCAGACTGGTTTTGGAGCCTAACATTTTGGCATGTCCAGTTGGACCTGCATAGCGTTTCTTCATGATTGCAACCATTGGGAAGTCAGGCGCAAACCCTTACCAAAAGGTTTACGTTAACTGCCCAAACCATTGGACCTCCAGTTATAGGCTGTCGTGGTCTTTCTGAAGAATAGGTGATTCAAAAGTTCTCACATAACCCATAATCATCCAACATGTCAAATGAGCAGGGAATAAATCAGCTGCCCGATACTGAGGGCGAAAGTTCGGCTGCTATCTAGATGAGCGAAGTAGTCAATGCTCCCGCGACTACTGTGGCCATCGCGGCTGGCCAGATAACTGAAGCTAGTGAGTTCGAAGCCCTCGTCATCCCAGAGGATGCTAGCATTGATGAGTGACTCCACATCCTTGTTGGATCATAATTCATATACATATTTGTCCCCTAAAACATGGAAATTATTTATTCTAAAGTCCAAATTTAATGTTAACTAATCCAATTTCATTATTTCCCTAATCTTATACTTTTGCTTAACCTTTGTGTTTATCTATATATATTTATTATGTTTTCCTTATCATGCTAGGAAATGATGGAGAAGAATGGAAATGCACTAAAAAGTCAACCTTAGAACATTTTCTTACTCCGGCGAGGAGAAAGTGAGCTAGACAAGGAAGAAGGAGCGGCCGCCTGAACAAATAAACTCTAAATGAGCTGAAACTCTGCAGATCAATTCTAGACATCCTAAGAAACATTTCTTATGAAGAGTGCAAGAGCCACATAGAAGTGGAAGGCCTTCAAACAATCAGTCCAATTTTCTGCAGAAGTAAAACTGGAAAACTGGACCTGTAAGGAGTCCAGTAGCATTTCCGGCCCAACCACTATTTCAAAAACTCTGAAATTCTAGCAGGATGATCTACACTCATAAAGAAACATTTGTTATGAAGAAGTCACGAGAAAAATCTGAACTTTTAGTGGAGAAATAATTGAAGGAATAAAGGGGCAGAAACTGACCTAAAACCAGCTCAATATTCACATGTTCATGTTTCCTACCCACATGAAGAAAGCTAGATGCTTTTCTCTTTTTCCTTGGATATATTTTTCTACTTCATTCTGTTTAATAAATCATCATCACTTCCATGTTTCTGCACCTTCATGCTTTGCTTTCATTTCATCATTACCCTATCTTTTACTTATTTTCCAAACCATTCCCATACTCCACTTTCATTATTTTTCTTTCTCTCATCATTTCACTCTTTTTTTTCTTCCCTATTTAAACACATTCTCCTCTCACTCTCAAGCACGAATTTTCATCCCATTACATCTGATTTCTCTCTTCATCTCCTTCACAAAAACCTCCATCTCCACCTCCAAAAATCCAAAGCCACAATACCCAATCTACTCCATCTCCATCACCACCTCCAAAAATCCAAAGCCACAATACCCAATCTACTCCATCATCACCACCACAACTACCATCTTCCACCACCATAAACTTCATCACCATTTCATTCATCATCACCATCAAGAAGTTCATTATCCATCCATTCCACCATCAAGGAGGATTCAAGGAGCATTGAAGGAGAAAAATGAAGGAGAAAAATGAAGGAGAAGCTACCCATTGATTTGTCAAGCTTCAACTAGTTCTTTCTTCCCTTAACTCTTTAATTTACCTTGATTTACTTTATAGATTTGATGCCAATTTGTATGATTATGAGTGAATAGTTACTTTGTTGGGGCTAGGGTTGAAAGCCGTAGCCAAATTTGTATGAATTGATGTTTTAATTGACATTTGTTGTTATTTGTGATTTTCATCTTCATATGCTAATTCAAGAAGTGAATGCATTCATTCAAACTTAACTATTTTGAATGTGTTGTGTTTGTCATCTCATGAAAAAATGTTTAGGGAGTAGTTAACCTTGAACATTAATAGCATGATAGCATCCTCTATGTGCATGTGAGGGTAGTGAGTTAAAATCACCTAGATCTAGGATTGGTTTGCTTGCTTGATTATCTAAACTCAAATCTTTATGCATCTAGGAGCAAGGAATTGATACTTATCCGGTAATATAACTTGTTCTTGGGTAGTTAGTTTTGCACTTATCCGGTGGAAATTGATAAAATAAAAGGAGTTTAAGCCTTTGTAGTCTTATCCGGATGCAAAGAGGGTAATTGGAAAATTAGAATAGCATCACTTGTATTTAAACTTCAATACTTGCAAGGGAGGTTAGTGGTAGACAATCCAAACCTAACTTCATCCATTATATTACTAGTTTAGTTTAGAGTAATTTAGTTTACATTTGAGCATTTAATTTAATTTGGTTCACTACTCTATCCAACAAACAATTTCACTATCACCACAATGCACATACTCACCATGAGCCTAGATTTCCTTGTGAATTTAGGTTTGTGATTGTACATTTGCATATTCTAGCTCTCCTTAGGTTAACACCCTAGCTAGTGAAAGGAATCCAATCCTGGTGGGTTCGACAACCTTTCTTAAATCCCTATACTATTACTTGTACCCCTTATACTTGAGGGTGGCTATTTGGCTAACAATCCTTACGGTTAACAGTGACAATTATCGAAGACAGTTAGCTTTTTCGATCTCGAGGACGGAACAGTGTCTGCATGATTTTGATCAGTGAATGAAGCGGAATGCCTCAAGAGGCCAAAGAGCATGCAAGACACCTTGCTGATGAGGCCAAAGTGCATGCTAATAAGATTGCTGACAACAACCTTGCACAATATCAGGAACTTCTGAATGCTGTTAACACCCAAAGCAAGGATACTGCGGCTGACATCGCGGCCATGAGCAAAGATGGTTCCAACCATGCGACCCAAGTCGCCATGCAGAGAGCTGAGTTGAACCAGGATAAAGAAGTGCTGAATAAGGCTTTAGGAGATCCTAATACCATTCTTGGTTCGCTTGGTCAACCCTCAGGCGTTGGTAAATACAAACCACCTTATGCTCGCGAGAAGGCTAACAACAACACCGCTACACCATCTGCAACCGCTGCGGCTTCGTCAACTAAAAACAAGGATAAAGCTATGGTAATTGGAGGCAAAGAGAAGTCTACACCTCTGGCAGCGCAGATGAGTAAGACTTTAAAAATCGGTGAGGGTACTCCTGATCCTGTTGTGTTTACTCAATACGACAGTGACGGGGCGGAAATGTGTACGAAGAACTTCCAGGAAATTACTATGGCATTGATCAGACAGGCAATCCAATCAAGATAACAGCTCTGGTAAAGGATGTCACCACGCCAGCGGTGACTCTTCCGCAACCCACTATCCCCCGGACTATCCGTCTGGAGGAAAGAACGATGACCGCTAGCCAAGCTATACCCCTGCAGACTGCTCGCCAGACTGTGGCGATACCTCCTCCTCCTGGCCCAGAGTATGTGAGACACGAAGAGGTTGAGGAGATGATTAGGTTGGCGAACCCTAGGGCCCACCTTGATGGGGTGTATGAGGGGCCTTTCCCACCTCATATAATGCTTGCGCCCTTTTCCCAGAGGCTACACAAATATCATATTTTCTACTTTTTCAGGAGAGGATACTGAGAATGCGGCGACTCATCTGGCCAGGTTTAGGGTGCAATGCGGCCAGTATCAGAATGATGACATACTCAAGTGCATGATTTTTGGCACCCCTCTTTCAGGTGCTGCTTTCAGATGGTTTTCTAAACTCCGACCAGGATCAGTAGCAGATTGGCCTGCAATGGAAAAACTCTTTCGAGAAACTTTCAGGGCTATTGAACCTGAGGTTGACTTGGCTTCTCTCACTCAGATGGCCCAACAGCCCATCGAATCCGTTGTTGCTTATCTTCAACCCTTTCAGATTCAGAAGTCCATGTTGAGTATGGTATTGCCTGAGAAAGTATTGGTCAAGTTGGGAATCAAGGGCTTGGAGCCATGCCAGCGTAAGAAGCAACATGGCAACATGATCCAATCAATGGGAGAGCTTTTCACGGAGGTGGGGAGCTTCGAGCATCTCCTCAGAGAAACCGACTCTAGAAAGAATGCGTCTAAGGGTACCTACATGCCTGGAAAACATCGTACAGTGGTGGCCCTTAGTTATCAGCCGACCACATATGATCCTTATTATCAAGGTGAAGAAGTTTTCCAGGATGAAGATGATGAAAAGGAGAATGATGACTCCGGGTTTGAGCTGACAGGAAGGAAGAACTCAGCCTTCAAGCAGTTGAAAATATCCAAGGAGCCTATCGAGCTCAAATCTGCAGCCTTCACCAAACCTGAGTTCGCGACACACATATATGATGCCAATAAGGCACATGAGATTTTAGATGAGGTGATATCCGCGAAGATGGTGAAGACAGATTTTGGACCATTCCCTCGACCAGATCAGCTGAAAGGAAAAAATTACTGCAAATTCCACAACCTATGGAATCATAACACAGCTGACTGTGTGAAGTTGAAGGATCAGATTCAGGTATGGTCAATAATGGTAGTTTGCAGAAGGAAGCTCCAGCGACCGTGGCAGCACTAGTAGACCTGTACCCTTTTCCTGACACCGGGGTCAATATGATCGATGTAATTGGACCAAAAAGAACCAGAGGAAACCAACCCTGGACCTGACTACAAAGGGTCTAGAAGAAGATATGGATGAGGTCCCAGCAAAGAAGAAGGCCATACCTGTCAGCGAGGCTTTGACAATGGTCTTATACTCGCGATGCAAGGAGGAATATGACATCCAAGTCTCCCATGAAGAGGTCAAGCAGACATTTCGTTTTGGCTCTTTCTCGCCAATCAAGTGGGCTTCGCTATCGTGAAATTATCAACCCTCTAGTCCAAAAGCAAGGGACAAGACGGAATCACCACCATCCCCAAAGGATTCCAACTTGTTCAAGAGATTGAAGGCGGCTGCAGCCGAACAGAGCCAAGAGGGAAAGGCTAGGGACAAACACAAAGACATCCTGACCAAGCCATACATTTCACCTTGTTCGACCTCTTCCATCAAGGAAGGCAAGTGGTACACCAGGGAGAAGGGGAAGGAAGTAGAGATCAGCCCTTCCAAAAAGAGGAAGTTGCAGTGCAGGTTTGGAGAGGCTAAGCGAACACTAGAGGCTCTGGATCAGGGACTGATCAAGCCTGCCCAACTGGTCAAATCCCCTGAACAATATCGGAG
This sequence comes from Rosa chinensis, assembly GCF_002994745.2. NCBI lineage: Eukaryota > Viridiplantae > Streptophyta > Magnoliopsida > Rosales > Rosaceae > Rosa > Rosa chinensis. The sequence goes on along the minus strand of NC_037092.1, from coordinate 77,634,171 downwards.
GGAAATGGAGGCACTAGCTGCTAAGCCTTTGGTGGCTCCCCGCAGCTTTCAGAAGCAAGTAACTTCGGAGTCAGGGGCTTCTAGGCCCAGTGTTTTCTGCAGGATCACTAAAGAAAGAATACCACCGCTAGCTAGGAAGGAAAGCTCACCCACTAGGCGACCATGTATCAGGCGCAGGTTGTTTCGCGAGGAACCTGAGACCAAATCTTCGGTCTTTGGAAGATTTTGGGGGGGGGGGGGCAAAGACAAGCCTTCAGATAGCTTGCAGTGGAAACTTAAAAAAGTTCAAAGCCTAGTGGTCGCGCCCTCTAAGTAGGTCCCAAAAGATAAACCAAAGTCGGACCTACCAAGACAAGGCACCGTGATAACAGAACACGGCCAAGAACAAAAGACACCCCTCGTGGACGAATCATTGGTAGCCCTAGTGGCTAGGCAATTCAACACTGACATACCGGTCGCTGAACCCAAGCTTAACCTTGAAGACGACTTGGATGACACAGAAGTGGTTGAAACCTCCTGCAACATGGTTTATGTACTCCCCGCGAGATACGCTTTATCAGTCGCCGCACAGGAGTGTACAGAAACCGAGGAAGGGAATGATCACCCTCTGCATATTACCTCAGTGGCAACAACACCTATAGAAGAGGTAGTTGTCCTTGACATTGAAGAGGCCAGTAGCAAAGAGTTCTTCATGAGATTTGCAAGAGCAACACCCGCTATGGTTTAGCACATGCGACCTTTGTATATCACGGCGGAAATCGGCGGTACCAAGGTTAGCAAGATAATGGTCGATACCGGAGCTGCGGTTAATGTCGTTACTACAAGAACCATGCAACTGCTTGGACTCAAGAAAGAGAAAATCCAGTCTACGTCCCTCACGCTTAAGAATTTTGCGGGGATTGTAACAAAGACATTGGGCCTATTGTTCCTACATATCAAAGTTGGCCATGCAGATGGGGTTTATGCTTTCTTTGTGACGGACTGTTACGCAGCCTATAGCACCATTTTAGGACGAGACTGGATTCACCGGAGCTATTGTGTTCCGTCTACTCTCCATCAAGAACTGATTATGTGGAACAGGGTTACTGACAAGGCTAAGGTGATCAAGGCTGATCCTCGTCCATTCTTTATTTCTGCAAATTATGTAGATGCCAGGTACTACTTGGAGCCAATCACTCCATTGTAGGTCAGTGGCATCGAAAATAAGGGTCGCCCCGCAGGGGTGACGGCCTCGGAATTAGCACAATGGGGGCTCACACTCGCAAATGAGGACCTGGAAAGGCCCGACCACTCTGTGCCCAATACTTTAAGTAATTAATGGATTACGACCTTCTAGAAGAAGGGATAGAGGCCCTCCATTCTTTGTACGAAAGGCTATCCTCGTAGTTGGTGGAAAAAGAGGCTTATGATCGAGTTGCGACCTTAGAGATTGTTAATGAAGAGTTCAATGACCAAGAAGATGAAGAAGAAGAGATTCAGCTTGCTCCAGCAGCTTTAGACGATACACCTCCAAAGGTTAGGGACCCTACTGAAAAGGTCAATCTCGGAACAACCAACGAGCCTATGGAAGTGGCTATCAGCGTTTATTTAGAGCCTAACGAGAAACAGAGGCTCATCGACTTATTGCTAGAATACAAGGATTGCATGGTGGAAAGATACGAAGACATGCCAGGCCTGTCACCAGACTTGGTATGCCATCAGCTACCAATACTCTTCGACAAGAGGCCTGTGAAGCAAGAGCCGCGAAGAATGAACTCTGAGACCTAAGTTTTGGTCAAAGAGGAAGTTGAAAAAATGCACAAGTCAGACATTATCAGGCTGGCCAAGTATAATCAGTGGCTGTCCAATATAGTGCCTGTACGCAAAAAGAATGGCAAGATGAGGGTTTGCGTGGATTATAGAGACCTTAATATGGCTACACCTAAAGATGTCTATCCCATGCCGGTCGCGGATATGTTGGTAGATGCAGTAGCAGGACATGAGTTGTTGTCCTTTATGGACGGAACCGCAGGGTACCACCAGATTCCCGTTGAGGAGGAGGATAGACACAAGACCGCATTCCGTTGCCCGGGATTCGCGGGCGTTTTTGAATATATGGTCATGCTTTTTGGACTAAAGAACGATGGGGCCACGTATCAGAGGGCCATGAACCTGATCTTCCATGACCTACTGGGGAAGATCTTAGAGGTCTACATTGATGATGTGGTCGTGAAATCTAGGAAGCGAGGGGATCATATCATAGATCTCAGAAAGGTCTTCGAGCGCATGCGACTACACAAGCTCAAGATAAACCCCGCTAAGTGCGTCTTTGGGGTTCAGGCAGGCGATTTCCTGGGATTCATTGTCCATCAAAGGGGCATCGAGGTCCCTGAGAATAAGACAAACGCGGTTATCAACGCATCTCCCCCGCAAACTTGCAGCGACTGCTAGGTAAGATTAACTTCTTGCGACTATTCATCTCTAACTTTGCAGGTAAAATCCAGCCCTTTTCCCCATTACTGAAGTTGCAGGGACAAAATGAGTTTGTGTGGGAACCTAAACATCAAGAGTCTTTCGACAAAATCAAGGCCTATCTGGCGAGCCTGCTAGTGCTCATTCCTCCCAGAGCTAGATTTCCTTTAAAGTTGTATATTTTAGCAGCTGAGGCTTCCATTGGCAGCCTACTCGCTCAGGACGATGAAGAGGGCGTAGAGCATGCCATTTTTTTACCTCAGTAGGACATTCATAGATTGCGAAACAAGGTACACTCCAATGGAAAAGTTGTGTCTTACATTATACTTCTCAACGTGCAAGTTGCGGCATTACATGTTACCCTTTACTACTTGCATTATTGCTCAAACCGATCTAGTCAAGTATATGCTATTGCACCCTATCTTGAGAGGTCGTATTGGTAAGTGGGTGCTCGCCTTATCAGAATTCTGGCTACAGTATGTCCCGCAAAAGGCAGTCAAAGGGCAAACTATTGAAGATTTTCTAGCACACCACCCTATGCTGGACGTCCCCGCAGTGAGAGATTTAGAAGTCGCCGCTGAAACTTTAGATCGCCCTAACTTGGCGTGCTTACCGGAGTACGCCGCGCTATATCAAGCCATTGTCTCACTGCAACCCTAGGTACTATATTTCGATGGTTCGCGCACGGATACGCTAGCGGGGGCAGGGGTTGTTCTGGAAAACCTAACAGGCGATCGTTTTTCATATTCATTCTAGTTGGAGTTCCGGTGCACTAATAACCAGGCAGAATATGAGGCCCTCATTATAGGCCTAGAAGTGTTGCTGGAACTCGGAGTCAGAGACATCCAGGTACGCGGTGACTCTTTGCTAGTGGTCAACCAGCTTCGCGAGAAGTTCAGGTGCGTCAGCTATTTACTCGCCTTCTATCTTAAGCGCGCTCTTGAGCTTTTGGTCCAATTTGATGACGTGGACTTAGAACATATTCCTCGCGAGCATAACTTTGCTGCAAATGAACTCACTCAGCTGGCTACAAGCATTTCCTTGAAATATGGGGTTCGCGAGAGAATTCTCAAGGTTGAGCGACGCACGCTGCCTTCGTGGCTTGTGCGGCCTGACCCACCTGATGATGTAACGGTGGCTGTCTTAGATCCTATTAACGTGGATTGGAGTATACCTTTGATCGCTTACATCAAGCAGCCATATCCCACTGCAGATAGTAAGATCCGTTTCCTTGCACTAAATTACTTCCTCCGAGGTGATGAACTGCGACGACGTGGCGAAAACGGTATAGACTTCTGATGTGTGTATGGTCGCGAAGCAAAGCGATTAATGCGAGAGGCATATGCCGGCATGTGTGGAGCCCATCAAGCGGGTCCAAAGATGCACTGGCTAATCCGGAGGCATGGGTATTTTTGGCCTAGTATTTTGAAGGACTGTATCGCGTTTGCGAAAGGATGCCAAGATTGCCAGGCACATGGACCAGTCCAGCACGTTCCTAATATCCCCATGCAGCCTATTATTAAACCTTGGCCTGTGCGACACTGGGCATTGGACTTGATTGGAATGATTCATCCTCGTTCTTCTCTCCAGCACAAGTTTATCATCGTCGCTATTGACTTCTTCATGAAGTGGGTAAGGGCTGAACCTTTGAAGGAGGCCTCCGGCGCCACCATTCGCCAGTTTATCTTTCACAATATTGTTTGCAGGTTTGGCATCCCTGAGGTGTTGGTGTCCGACAGGGGGGCAGCATTCATGGGCGGTGCCGTAGAGAAACTCGTCGATGAATTGGGCATCCAGTTTATCCATAGCACACCCTATTACGCTCAATCCAACGGTCAAGCGGAGGCTAGTAACAAGATTGTCATCACCTTACTGAAGAAGATGCTTGTTGAGAACCCTCGCCAGTGGCACGAAACACTGTACGAGACACTATGGGCTTATCGCACTTCCAAGCGAAACCCTACTACCACCAGACCCTATGCTTTAATATTTGGTCATGACGCAGTTCTACCTTTGGAGCTCAATGTTCAGTTCCTACGCGTGCAGGATCAACATCATTTGATCGGTGAGGACTATGTCTAGGCTATGTGGCAGGAGCACGAGAATCTTAGCTAGAAGCACTTAGAGGCTTTGGACTGCTTAGTGAAGGAAAAGCAACGCATTTCTCGCGCCTATGATAAATGGACGCGCAGCTGCAATTACAAAGAAGTTGAGTTGGTTTGGAAGGCAGTATTGTCGTTTGGCGAAAAGTTAACCGGTCGCGGCAATGAACTCTGCGCTGGGAAGGACCTTTTGTGATTCACCGAATTCTCGATAGCAGAGCTTTTCACCTTAAGGATATGGACGGCGACCTCCATCGCAACCCAATCAATGACAGGTTCTTGAAAAAATATTACCCAAGTGTCTGGGAATTTGAAGACCCCCCCGATCCACCTGTATCACAAGGGGCAAACATAGTCTTACTATGTTCGCATCCTCCCCTACACTTAGGCCTCTTCAGTGGCCCCATTTTCATGTATTCGCTTCACCTAGTAAGACTAGGGGGGCAACAGTCTATGCCTTCAGGCCTTGTATTCGCGGCCTTGTTTTCTCTGACTTAATTTTTCTTTAATTTTTTCAACAATTTTACATTTAAATCTAAGAGATTTATTTGAGCAAATTTTCAATTCTTTTGATAGTAAGTGTTAAGAGTTTGAGCACGTTTAACATGGCCTATACCAGAGGCCTTACTATATTATGAAAAGTAGCGAAAGAAATAAGATAGTATTCATAAAGTGGCTTTGTGGCAAAAAACAATACAAGTACATTCGCGAAGGTCACATTTGCAAGACTACAAAGCCAAAAGTGGCTGAAACATTGGACTTCAGATCTCCTAAGAGTTTCTGGATTTTCTGCTAGGAGGGGCAGCGAGATGGTCACTCTTCCTCTAGCTCTATTCACCGTCCTCAGATCTGAGCTACAACTGCTATCATTTGTACTGCAAGGATAGGGAAGGAAATAATCCATCGCAACCCTTCCAGGTGGTTATCCTTTGGGATGAAGGTGGTCATCATGAGGAGAGCGCAACCCAGTTGCCTCAACTCGTTAGGAGCACACCGAAGAAGAGCGTTCGGCCTTGGGTGGCCTCCCACCCTTCTTCGGTTTGCTTTGCGCGAGGGAACCTAAGGAGAAGGACTCCCCAGAATGTGGTATCCCGCGTTAGGAGCGCCGCGTGTTCTTCAGCCTAACTGAAACTGGTGAATCCCATCCAGACTTTCTGAGGCCAAAGACATGCGGCTGGACCTGAGATTAGGCCATAAGGCCTACCCAGGACTTGAGATTGAGCCATAAAGCCTAAGATCTAGAGGCTGAGAGAGAGATTATGATGGGAAGATTTCAGAAAGAGAAGGAAAAGAAGTAAGGCCTCGCAAAGTTATTTCTGGATAAGCCATGGTTACGTGCATTCTCACTTCCACCAAGTACATGTATTTATAAGGCCAACCTCAGTGGCCTTAGCCCTTTGATGGACGGTTGAAGCAGATTCAATGCCGTCAATAAGAATTGAATGCCATGATCTCGAAAATGAAGGAAATTAAAGACGCGTGGGAAACGGAACCGTCTTCAACCGTCCCTTTTTGAGATTATCTTTTCGAAACGGTTTAATGAACAGATGAGGCAGAATTAAGTGCACACAAAAACGAAGTGAATGGGCTAAATAGATAACTAATATTAATACTGCTTTTGTTAGTACAAAATAATGGGCCTAATACTAGGGGCCTAAAGGCCTCGGCCTGTATAAGTTAGGCGGGGAAAATGTTCATCCAAACGGAAGCTGGCATCAGCAGCGGCCCGTTCCGCTTATTGGGTTGTTGCGCGGGCCTAGGCCAGATTATGAGATAATGCCTCATAAGCGGCTAAAGGCTGCTGCAGTAGAGGTTCCTCATAGGCAAGCCTGGCCGTCACGGCGGCTAGTTGGGCATGAAGGTCTTGAACTTGGGACCGAAGATGATTATGCGAGAGCCTCAAGTCCCTCATGAGGATGGCCCGTTTACCCAAGAAGTCACGCGAGGAGTCTGTCTGTTAGGCGAGGGCCTGATATTGTGCCCTGGCCTGCCTGTCCTGGGCCATCACGGCTGCCTTCTCATTTAGCCACCCGGGAAGATCCTCCAGTAGCTTGTCTATGTTGCGAAACTGGTCTTCAGTAATGGCATGCTCGCGAAGAAGAACTTAAAGGTACTCTAAAGCTCTTGCAGGCTCGCCAGGTGTCAGAATATTAGGGCCCAAGAGGTGGCGAAGACCTTCTCTAGCATCATCTATGACTCCAGGGGCAGTCACTTCAAGCACACGTGCCAATCGCTCTAATCTTGAGGGCGGAGCTTGCTGAGGAACATGAACATTGACAGGAGCCTCAAGAGGTTCCGCGATAGGGACTACCTCCGGTTCTGGCTCTAGGTTCATCACTCTCCCTGCTTCAAGTGCATGGGGGGCAGGTTCCTGATCTGCTATGTTTTCACTATCCGGTTCAGCGGGATTCTCGATAGCTACCTCCTCGACAGCGATAGCCACTTCCTCATTTGGAGGGACGTTTTGACCCTAGAAGGAGGCGTTATAATGTGGAACGGTTAAGACGGGAGTCGAAGGAGAAATGGTTACAAGGAAATGTACCTCTTCAGAAAAAGTCGCGTGAGTCACTGTTGCCATTTGTTCTGGGGTAACCTCAGCAGTGTCTGGAACCGAATCACGCGTTTCTTCCAGGGTGAGTGCGCGGTTGGTTATTCGTGAGAGGTGTCTGGAAGTGGCACTCTTTCCTCAGCCTCAGGAGAGCTGTCATCTAAAATCTCCACTGGTACCAGAGCCAACTGCTGGTCACTCGCGACTTTAGCAGGAGGTGAAAAGTTAGTTGAATCAGGCGGTACTTGGGCTTAAGAAGAGGCTTCTCCTCCAGCAGCAACAGATGATCCTTCCCTAACTTGCCTTGAGGACCTGTGATGAACCTACAAGTGAAGAGCGTTATAGTTTCAGACATAATGGTAAAATGAAAGGTTTCAATGCTCGCTATGAGTATGTACTACCAGGCAATCAGCAAGTGGTTCGTCTTCTTCCCACGGATCAGTCTGGGGGTCAGCGCGACTACGTTTTCAACCCAAAGCGGCGGCAATCTGGTAAGAAAAGGAGTCAATGTAGACTTTGAAAGAAAATGTCGAGGCATTAGGTTCTAAGAGGAACTCCTTACCAATTCCGGATCTTCATCATTAGAGGAGTCTTCGATTTCAGGCTCCGTCGCTATTGCTTTTTACTTCGCGGCCTGACCAGTGGCCGGGGGAACAACAACCGCTTGATTGCCGGAAGGCGGCATGCTTCCTTGCTGCATTGGAGTTCGAGTTGAGAAGATAAAAGAGTAAATAAAAAGAGGGAAATGGAGAACAGGCTGAGGGAGTTACCTTGTGAGAGGGCTCACGGATAACAATTCCGGCTTGAACAGGACCAGAGGCTTGCGCAGGTCGAGGAGCCGGCTCAGGTAGTGGGGAACGTGCTTCATCTTCAGGGAAGTGGGCAAGCAACTTAGTGTCAGCGTCATAGGGATACCTCAGATCTTGGAAGATGGTCACGAAGAACTCGTCATCCCTTTGCCTCCAGCAGTTAACAGAAACCTCTGACCACCATCGCTCATAGTCCTTACAGGCCCCATCGACAGGGTCGAGTTTATTGGCCCAGTTAGGAAGGTCGACCAGCGCGAGCATGCTTTGGGCTGGCGGAGGCCCGGTTGTGGGTCCAATTCTGCGCTAGGAAGTGTTGTAGTTCCAAGTATCATAGAGGGGGAATGGTACTAACTGGATCAGACCAAGTTGGTGGGCGAAGTGGTTGGGTGCGTAAAGCTCGTAACTGAGTTCATCAGCAGCGAGCCTGATGTCTGAGCAGGAGATTGGGCGGCAAAAGGCTAAACGATGTTCAAGTGGAGGCGTAAATCTTCTACTAAGTACTAAGTCGCAGTAGGGCATTTCGTGCAAGAGATACAAATATGTGAAGCACTCGGAGTAAGGTGGGGATTTGTACCTTGCTTCGCGGCTGAGCCATTGACCCAGAAGTGCGTCATCTGGTGGAAGTGGTGGGATATCGTCCCAGCGGAACTGCGGGAAATAGGTTTGAATCCAGAAGTCAAGGATCCAAAAAGGTCCAGAAATGCCAGTTTCGAAAGGGTGCATGGTGGCTTGGTATAGAGTACAGTAGAGAGCGCCTAGCACTGGTTGTCCGAGCCCTACGAGGCGGGCATTGTAGAGGGCTATGGCTAGGAAAGTCCAAGGACCATTGGGCTTGTTAGCAGAGGTGTAAAAGATGAATTTGCAAAGCCAATACTCAAGGAATGCAATCCCATCGGTCGGATTGTGCTCTTTGCGATAATGGGCCAGCCACCGTGGGTAAGAGCCGCTATGCGAACTATGACCAGTTTGAACCATTGTTGAAGTGAAGGTGACAGAGTCAAATTGGCCATGCACGTAGGGTTCGCCATCGATGGGTTGACCGGTGATGGTGAGAATATCTAGCAATGTGATGCTCATTTGACCGAATCGAAAATTGAAGGTGTTGGTGGCGGTGTTCCAGAAACAAAGGAAGGCGGCTAGAGGTGACCGATTGCCGCCGTGCGGAAGTTGAAAGGATAGATCGATGGTGTGGGTAATACTTGCCGCTTTCCAGCGAGCTAGATCTCGCGATCGTGCATCCCGATACCAGGAGAGCTCAGCCGCAGTGATGGTAGTGGGCCAGTTCCCTATTTTGGCACTGTACGGATTTGCACCCCAGCTTATGAAATCTCTAGGGGTCATTCGGAGGATCGGAATGGGCCGACGGATATGTAGGCTGTAGAGGGCTAGAGCGTCGTCTGGAATGGAATCTCGCGGCTCTGGACCCAGTCCGGCATGGTGGTTTGGAAGTCTGAGAAGTAAAGGTCTCTGAACATTAGTGTGGATGAAACAGCGGGCACCGATGCTGGTTCCCCATGTTTGAGCGGCCTTCTCGCTGAGTTCTTCCTCCTGATCGATGATCAACTTCTTAGGGGGAGCCATTTCTGGGTTTCTGTGAGGAGTATGTAGTTTCTGGGTTTAAGAGACTGGAAGGGTTTCTGATGTGACAGGTTTGAAGTGGTTGCGGGTTTAAATAATATATTTTGTGAGGAAAACGATACGACGAACCTACGTTTTGCAAAGCGAATGGACGCGACCTTCATTTATGACCTCGTTTTGGTCATCAGGCGTGTCGTCTAAGTCCCCTTCAATTAGTTACGTTTTCGCGGGTCTGATCTCAGGGCCTGGGGGGCAATGTTTGAGACCAAAAGTATTTTTGGCAAGATCCCTTTAGGGGATTTAGAGTAGCGGGCCTATTTCTGCGGCCCAAAAATAGGCCTACTTGAGTTTGGGTCACGGCTTCACCCATTCCAAGGTCCATAAGGAAAACGAGCCCTTATTGGAATCAGGTAGCAGAGATTGAATAGGAAACTTCAATCAATAATCTTTCTATGGCAAGGAGCAGTCGAAACCCTAGAGTATAAATACCAGGTTTCATGGACGAAAAAAAGACACAACTCTTCAATCAATCAATCTCAACGATTATCAAAGCCTCTCCGGAGCAAACCTACCTGCAACCTAGTTGTGAACCAGCAAAGCAAGGGTAAAGCCCTCGCAACCCAGCGAAGCTAAAGTCACGCTTTAGCAAACCTTGTGTTTTCTCCCAACTTCTCAGTGATTGCTCTGCTTAGTCTACAACACTAAGTATCGATTCGGTGAACACAAGAGATCACAACCAAAGCCCTTATCTGTAAGGCAAGAAGTCCTTTTTCGGAAGGCAGAGAAAAGAACCTCGTGACAAGGTTGATGCTCTCCTCATCCACAACGCTTGAGAAGAAGTCAGGTCAATGGATTCTCCGACGACTGCACCCCACGGTGCTGGCACGCCTACATACACAATCAAAAGAGACTGTTTGCAACCAGACTGGTTTTGGAGCCAAACATACTCCTCAAAGAAAAACAGTTGTCTAGTATTCTTTCTCCCATCTTAGAACACCATCAACAGTGTGCTAAGGATATGAGTTGTTTAAACTGGTAGTGATGAATGTAACCGAGATCTTAAGTTTGAATTGTTTGACTATTAGAAAAGAGAGAACCGAGTCCAAAACCATTAGTTCCTGCTGGGCCCATCAAGCCCATACAGTAGGCAAGCCAGGTCTACTTAGTTACACGCAACGGCTATATAATACCGGCAAATAGCCATTAGCCACTTGTACAACAACATCGTCTATTTTCCCATTATACCCTTCAGAGACTTTCCCTCTATTTTTTCCTTTCACAGTCTTCTTCCCTCTCGGAAACACCGTACTTGGAATTCTCTGGTTCTCTTCTTGATGGATCCTCCGACATTGAAACCCAACCAGCTAAGAAACATCCTCGTCCGCCTCCTCACCTTCGGCGTCCTCGTCCTCGCCGTCCGTTTCGCCTACGTCATCACCCTCGCCGGCGAGTCTTGCGGCTACAACGACTTCTGCTTCTTCCCCGACCACCTGAGACTCCGAGGCAGCGCATCGTTGGACCAAAACGCCGCCGTTTCGGGGTCCAAAGATCCACTTGGCGTCGACCTCTGGTCGACCAAGAAGTGGCGCAGAACAGTGGATTACTACTCCGCGATTTTCCAAGAACTCATCGCCGAGGGCTTCCTCGCCCCCAATTCCAAGGCCCTCTGCGTCGGGACCCGCGCCGGAGAGGACGTGCTGGCACTTAAAGAAAACGGCGTCGTTAATTCAATTGGAATCTCAGGCACCGCTTCTCCGCCGTTGATCCTCCCCGGGGCCCCTCACCGCCAGCCGTTCGATGAAGCCAGTTTCGACTTCGAATTCTCCGCCAACGGCTCCCTGGACCGGTCGGGTCGACCCGCGGATTTCGCGAACGAGGTCTGCCGGACCCTCAAACCGGGAGGGTTCTTCGTGGCCCAAATCTTCGCTAAAGACAATTACAGCTTCAACTCCTTTCTCGATTTGTTCAATTGCTGCAGACTCATCCGCACCCGCGACGTCGACGGCGTCGATACGACGTCGGTTCGCGAGGTCGTGCTCAGAAAAGAGGCGCAATTTCTCAACCCTAGTAAATTGGGGCTCGGTGGCAATTCCAGTAAAAGGTGCTTAATTCCGGGGTATAAACGGGAATTGATCCGGAAAGCAGAGCCGTTGATAGAGCAGGAGCCACTGAAGCCATGGATTGCTTGGAAGAGAAACTTGAAGAAGGTGAAGTACTTGACTTCAATGGCGGACATTAGCTTTAAGCAGAGGTATGTTTACATTGATGTTGGAGCTCGTAGCTATGGGTCTAGTATAGGAAGCTGGTTCAAGAAACAGTACCCAAAACAGAGTAAGAGCTTTGAGGTTTATGCAATTGAGGCTGATAGGGTTTTTCATGAGGAGTATAGAGATAAGGAAGGGGTGAGTCTTGTGCCTTACGCTGCTTGGGTGAGGAATGAGACATTGTTCTTTGAGATTACGAGGGATTCGGGTTCGAAAGATGTGGAGATGTCCAGAGGAATAGGGAGGAGGATTAATCACAATGTGAGGAGTTCTTCGAGTTATGGGGAGGAGGTGGATAAGATTAAGGGGATTGATTTTGTGGAGTGGTTGAAGAGGAGTGTTTCGGAGAGCGATTTCGTGGTGGCGAAGATGGATGTGGAGGGGAGTGAGTTTTATTTGGTTCCGAGGTTGATTGAGAGTGGAGCCATTTGCTTGATTGATGAGGTGTTTATGGAGTGTCATTACAATAGGTGGCAGAGGTGCTGTCGCGGTCAGCGGAGCGCCAAGTTCAAGAGGAGTTATGGTCAGTGCTTGGAGCTGTTCACTAAGCTCAGAGAGGCTGGAGTTCTTGTGCATCAATGGTGAGTGGTGAGTGGTGACCAGTGAGTATAGTAACTAGTTGTTGACTTGTAGGAAGATACTTTAGAATTTCCTAGTGTTCTTGCTTATTCTTTGTAGGGAGTAAGAGATTCAGAGCTGTTTATATGTTACATCCTGCAAATGTGAAATATTCAATGAAAGGTTCATTCTTTTTCCTCAATTTGGTGTCTTAATTTTTGCAGATATTGTACTCTGTTGAAGTAAATTGTTGCTTCAGATTGTACTACTTATTTTGGCTCATAATGCTTGGGTACTGCTGGCTTAGAAAGTAGTTCGGCACTTGTGTCACTATTAGGAGATGAGGAGAGCTACTCACTCTTCCCTACAGTATAAGTATTACTATGCTGGAGTGTAAAGTGTATATGCTCCAGATTGGAGTGCTAGAGTGCAGTGGGACAATTTCCGATTGCGTTCGTGCTCCCTTAAAAACTTATCATATTTGATGAGCAGCATGTTTCGAGGAAGCTTCTCTGGAAATGATGTTTTCCATTGTCTAAGGGAGTTAAAAAGCATTTCCTTTCAAGTACAGCATGTTTTGAGGAAGCTTCTCTGGAAATGATGTTTTCCATTGTCTAAGGGAGTTAAAAAGCATTTCCTTTCAAGTACAGCATGTTTTGAGAAAACGCAAAAGCACACTAAGATGCCTTTTTTAGCATTTGAGGATTTGTACCGAAACAGACTTGGAAGTTGCTCAGATAGATAATCCAACTGGTAAAAGCACAAAAAACATATAGAAAGTCAAAGTATGATGGAGCTCTTGGGTCTGGGATTGGGGTAAAAAGCAATATTTGCACATGAACAAAAGAAGCACAAGCAGCGCACTTAGTGTTGCATACATGTGGAGGATCTATGGAATAATGTGATGATATGTACACCAGGTGAGATTGATCATAATAAAAGATATGGGACTTAAATGTTTGATACAGAACGTCTTTAAAGACAAGAATCATAATTAAACTAGGATGATTATTTCCTAACGTAATCATGCAAATAAGTAGGAGGTAGTCCTTGAGTTGTCTACTTGGGCCTTCCTTCCTCTAAGTTGGAGGATACACCCGTACCATTAGGTTTCGAATTACTTTCCACCTCATCAATTTTTTCATATCAAAAGTTAGGGGTCATCATAGGCCGGGCTAGGGCCGGCCCTACCCTAAATTTTAGGGCTTAGGGTCGGGCCGGGCCGGGCCAAGTCAAAGTCAACAAAATTTAGGGCCGGGTAGGGTCGGGCCGGGGCTTAAATATGCTAACCCTTACCCGCCCGAAAAGTCCGATCCGTTAGGGCCGAAAGGGCTGGGTCGGGCCGGCCCTCAAATAGGGCCAAATAGGGCCGAAATGGGCCAAAAAGGGCCTTATTTTGTTTAACAAAAAAAAAACTTTATTTTTTTCTTCTCAAAATATGGCTTAATGGTATATATTGGTGATAAAAGACTCATTGTTTTTTATTGAACATAATTTATATTCATATAATACTTGTAACTTATAACATTTATTAATATTACTTAAGGTGGTTATATTCAATTAACTATCTATATAAATCTCCCAATATTAATTGTTGTGTAACAAAGAAAATAGAAATTAAAGAAAACAAAACTTATGAAATCAATTACAAAGAAAGAGATAAATTGCATATTATAGAAAAAAGAGAAACGTAATTAAAAAATAGAAAAAATATAAAAAAATTATGGCTTATTCGGGCGTGCCAAAAATTTCGAAATGGAAATTGATCAATCTGACAATGCTCATGGAGGGTAACAAGCCTAATAAACTAGTTATACTACATTACAAGGCATATAAGGATTATGTGCGATCCAAAAATTTTGAAATGAAAATCGACCAATCTGAAAATTCTCATATGTTTATACAACATTGATAGGCATTGTGTAAAGAAATTAGGCCGATCTGCCGTGAATAAGGCGTCCAACATAGCGGTCAACGCTTTACACAAGCAAACTTCCCTAAGGGGAGCGGCACCATGCGCGGACAAACGTTGCGGAATTTTGACATCCGTAAGTAGACCCCCTACCCATGAGAGTGTGGGAGCTAAAAGATAAAAAAAAGTGAATTGCCAAGGACCGGTTAAGAGCATATTTGTTTTATGTTCTATTTAGGGTTTTGAGTTGACAGGGTAGATCGAGGTCCAGCCGAAGGCGGAAATTGCTGAAATTTCTACCACTAACATATATTCATATGAAAAAAAACATCCAGCGGTTCATTTAAAAAAATTCCATTTCGTCCCCCATTTTGCTCATGGAGGGTAACAAGCCTAATAAACTAGTTATACTACATTACAAGGCATGTAAGGATTATGTGCGATCCAAAAATTTTGAAATGAAAATCGATCAATCTGAAAATTCTCATATGTTTATACAACATTGATAGGTATTGTGTAAAGAAATTAGGCCGATCTGCCGTGAATAAGGCGTCCAACGTAGCGGTCAACGCTTTGCACAAGCAAACTTCCCTAAGGGGAGCGGCACCATGCGCGGACAAACGTTGCAGAATTTTGACATCCGTAAGTAGACCCCCTACCCATGAGAGTGTGGGAGCTGAAAGATCGAAAAAAGTGAATTGCCAAGGACCGGTTATGAGCATATTTGTTTTATGTTCTCTTTAAGGTATTGAGTTGACCGGGTAGATCGAGGTCCAACCGAAGGTGGAAATTGCTGAAATTTCTACCACTAACATATATTCATATGAAAACAACATCCAGCGGTTTATTTTAAAAAATTTCATTTCGTCCTCCATTTTGCTCATGGAGGGTAATCTCAATCATTTAAATGCAATGTATAAAAATGCAATGTATAAGTTATACAATTTTAGGAGGCAAATTGGTATAGACTAACATATTTGTAATTAAATTTGAAATTTTTATCTTATATCTACGCACATCCATTGATGAAATATTTAAAAATGTGATGTAAAAAAATTAGCACGTTTTGCGGTTGTCACGCCATCGGTCAACCAAGAAAACATACAAGTGAATATGGTTGACCAATCTGATTGGGTTCGAAACTATGGTGAAATTGACTAAATTTTTAACCACACGCATAATTTATTGTAATAATCACATCCAACGGTTGATTTTCTCATTTTCTTTGAATTGATAGAGGTTGCTCTTTGGAGTGTATCATATATAAATATAGATTTATAAAAAAAATTAGTGTCCATTCTCTTTGGAGTGTATGATATAAAAATTAGATTTACATAAATTAATTGGGTTCAAATGTTCAATCTAATACCCATTCTCTAAAATAACATATTTCTTATTTCTTTTTATGTAAATATGTAATATAGAAAAATAATAAAAATAAAATATAAATTTTAGGGCTGGGCCGGGCCGGGCTTGGCCCTTTCGGGCTCAATCGGGCCGGGCCGTAGGGTAGGGCCGGGTTTCATTTGCATGACCCTTACCCTACCCTATTTGAGAAAGGGTCGGGCCGGCCCTCCCTAATGGAAGGGCCGGGCCGGGCGGGCTTAGGGCCCAAGGGCCTATCAAAAGTGATGTGTAAGGCCTCCTAGTGATGACATATATAGCAGATGCTATATCATTCGGTATTGAAATTTGGACTCAGTTATTATACTCGCACATGTCAAGTAAGGGACATATTTATACATTAGTTATTATATGTCGGGGATTAGGTGTTGGACCTAATCAAGGTAATCGGCACTAGGACAACTCCAAAGCATACAATGATATTTTATTCTAAATATTCACCCAAGGCACCAAGCCTAATTAAAACCACTAACTTATAAGTGCATGCCAAATGATCATGTCACTAATTATGGTCACGTCATTCAATAAGAAATGCACATATTGAGTAGCCAATAGTATGTCAGATGACCGTGCCACTAAGCATGGTGACATAATTCAAAGAAACATGTATATATATTGCCAACATCACACTCTTCTTAGCTAAAGGATTCTCAAATAATATTAACTTGAATACTCCCATAGCAAAAAAAAATTCTAAGTATTCTCAAATCAAAATTTCTTGAAGTTAACAACATAGTAACCATAATCATCTATCGTGCTTTATCCATTTATATTTTTACTGGTTTGTAGGATTTATACTTTCTATATTTTCTAACGTGATATGACATAGTTGTGAAATGAAATTTCTTCTGTGCAGTGGCTCCTTTTTATCATGCCCCTAGTATATGATGTGATTTTGCATGGTTTCAATAAAATTGGTGTCTTTTTTATTTTTATTATTGTATTGTACTCGTTTTTCTTCTTTCTAACACCCCCGTCAGATTATCAATTGACCCTATATCATTTAGATAGTTCTTTGTCCACACACTATTCATACTTTGGGTCCTAAAACATTAACTTGAGGGCTAGTTTGGAATTGTTGTGACTTTTACAAGAAATTATTGCTGATGTGTTGTGAGAATAATCAGCTGTGAATTAAAACAGTTTCGTGTTTAGTAATAATATTTTTAAAAGTGTTGTCAGTACATAAAACAACTTCAGAGCGTTTGGTAAATTCCAAGTAAAAGTGTTGTAGATATGTTTATTGACCACAAAGGACTTAATTTTTTTTTTCTTTCACTCCTTAACAATCGATTAGGCCTCATCATGGGCTGGGCTTTGACCAAGTCAACAAAGCTTAGGCTGGGTTGGGCAGGGACTTCAATATGTAAGCCCTTACCCGCCCTTAAGCCCCATCCCGCAAGGGTCGTGGTCAACCCTTCTAAATAAGGTTGGACCAGGCTTTTGTTTAACTCACATAAAACACAATTTTGTAACAACATAAACAAAACAAAAAAACCTCAATCTGAAAAATTCTTCAGTCATCATACTTGAGAACCTTGGTTAATTACAAATAGGGGAATTTGATTCTACACCCAAATTCGCACACCCCTTTTAGAATAAACCAATCCATAAGAGTGTTTTAATATACACCCAAACCAATTAATTAGGTTTATTCAAAATAAAAAAAACCTATTAAATAGGATAAATATTAAAACCCAATGTTGTTAAGAATTACTAAAGCTGCCATTATCAAATTCCCCATTCACTTATTAAATAGGATTAATATTAAAATCCAGTCTTGCTGCTAATGGAAGTCATGAAACGGCTGCCCATAGACGTTGCCCGGAATTACTCAACCCTTGATTCCAACAATTGAAAACTCTCCTCTGGGTTGGAGGTTATGTATACGTAATCTCCACATTCAAAAGCCTAATCTCTACATTCAAAGCCGGTATCAATATCTCCACAATCATGCGATTATGTTTTTGATTTCAAATTATGATTGTGATATAAATGGATAGCACAATCAGAGGTTGGTGGGTTGCCTTTGTTCAACTGCATATCCCTTTAATCCAATTGGCACGGTTGATGAGCATTGTGTTTGCTACCTATTCAATAGGTGTGTGTCTTCCTGACGAAGAGGTATTTGTTTTGTGATTTTTCAGGGTTTATGCTATTGAATATGTATAATAGACTCTACAAATTCTTGATTGCATGTTTCTTTTTCCTCTTATTGTTTCTCAATAGATTCTACAAGTTCTTGATGGCTAAAGAATACTCTCACCTAGAGTTTAGGTGCGACCTTCTCCACAATCATGCGATTATGTTTTTGATTTCAAATTGTGATTGTGATATAAATGGATCGCACAATCAGAGGTTGGTGGGTTATCTTTGTTCAACTGCATATCCCTTTAATCCGATTGGCACAGTTGATGAGCTTTGTATTTGCTACCTATTCAATAGGTGTGTCTTCCTGACGAAGAGGTATTTGTTTTGTGATTTTTCAGGATTTATGTTATTGAATAGGTATAATAGACTCTACAAGTTCTTGATTGCATGTTTCTTTTTCCTCTTATTGTTTCTCAATAGATTCTACAAGTTCTTTAGCCATCAAGAATACTCCCTCCTAAAGTTTAGGTGCTATCTAATAATAGGAATATCTTGACAAAAGGATGTTTAATCACGTTGAGAAATCTACGAAATCTAATAGGAATATCTACACAAACATATCTACTAAAAAATAGCAAATATATAGATCAAATCTGAAAGGAAGAGATATACAATAATTAAGGCAATTAATCTTTTTAAATAAGGAATATCTACACAAACATATCTCCTAAAATATGGCATCAGTTATATACTATAATTAAGGCGATTAATCACATTGAGATATCTAATAATAGGAATATCTACACAAACAAATCTACTAAAAAATGGCAAATATATAGATCAAATCAGAAAGTAAGAGATATACAATAATTAAGGCAGTTAATCATTTTTAAATAAGGGAAAATAAATTGATTGTATTAAATTCTAATTTGTGTTTATAACTGATGCCATATTTAAATTCAAAAAAAAAAACAGCTATATTTGAGGAATATTTTCCTTATTCAATCAGAATGTTACGTCCTGTACCTCAATTTACCAGTTTACTAGTCATTTGGACGGAAAACGACAATTACTTTCACTTTTTACTTTGTTTCGATACTTTTAGTGGCCCTAAAAGTTGACTTTTTGTTCAGGTCAAAATTTGAGAAAATGTTCTTCATGAAAGTTGTAGAGGACGTTAAACCGAGTCCGTAGACATGTGGTACACTTAAATCAGAGTTTGTATGTGAAAGTTATGGCCAAAAATGTTAAAGTTACTGTTCATAGTAACTTTCTATAAATATAGAAAGTTACTGTGGTGAGTTGCCATTTTTGGAAACCTACCCAGTTTTCTTTTTCTTCTTCCCTGACCCTTTTCTCCTCTTCTGCCCAATTCTTCCTTCTCCGGCCACCCACGAATGTATCCGGACACCGGCAAGCTCGCCTCTTCCTCCTTGTCACATCTGTGGTGGTGTTTTGCAGTGATTCGGCCGGAGGAGCTCGATTTTGAGCCGTGAAGTTCACTGTAGCCGATCGAAACTTTCGTCGATTTTCGGCGATTCCGGCAGTCTCCAGCCACCAAACAGGGGTCGAAGGTTCAGTTTTTGCCAAGGATCATTTTGCCCCTAGCCTTGAGCCACGATTTGCAGTGTGGAGGTCGAATCAACGATTTCAAATCCTAGGGTTCTTGGGTTTTTTTCTGGAAAAACTTCACCGGCCAAGTTCGATCACTTACAGGTAAAATTGGAACTTGTTGTAGTTGTGAAAAATGCTTGGACTGTTGAGTAGGTGGTGCTGCCAAAATTTGGTGGCCATCGGAGCTGGTGGCGGTGGCGACGGCGCCGCCACTGTGGGCGGCGATGGCGGCGTGTAGGGCAGTTTTCTGGCTTTGATTTGTAGCCTATTAAATCCTATATTTGATATAAAGCTCGTAAATGTGAATTTGGTTAGAATTGAAGAAAAGTTGTGTTGATTATGAAATTTCTGGAATTTAGAATTCCATTATCGATTTACGAGAATCCGACCATCGGATATCTCTTGGTTCTACCTCAGAAACTTTAAATTAATGAATTGGTATTAGAGGTAAAATTTGGGTTGAATCATAGAAGAAATGAAAATGTTGAATTATGAGGATATGACGTGGGAATCGTGTTTAATTTCCGGATAGTTATTCACGAATTATAATTGTATACAGGACGACGTACCGAGTTACTGCTCGACGAGGGAAACCGTTTGCATGGTCGCCTAAATAGTACTATGAGTTGACATTTATTTTAAATTAATTGTGCATGCAGTATATTATTATTTTCCTTCCCGAGGGCTTTCAATAGATTTTCAAGCTATTTATTTATGAGTTGGGAAATGATTTTCGGAAAGTGATTGATTTAGAAAATATTGTGAGAATTATTAATTTCGAAAATCGATTTATATGGTGATTTACGAGTATGAATGATTTAGAAAATATTTGAGCATGATCGAATTATTGAGATTTCTTGAGTTTTGAGCTCCGCATTTATCAGCTTTGAAGTTATATTGAGATTTCCTTCTGAAAGCATTTATTGATTTACCGAGGATTTATGCTTTCGAAGATTTATTGAGATATTGAATTTTGAGTTATCGAGATATTCTTAAGTTATGCTTTCGGTGAATTATTGATGACTTATTGGATTAATAACGGGTTTCCTTCCGAAAGAAATTATTTTAAAGAGGTTGATTCCAGTTTATTGAGGAGGCAACTAAGTCAGCGCATGCATGCATTACCTAGTCGGCAGTCCCTTCTAAGTAATAGTCTGGTTGGCAGTCCCTTCCGATGCGTCACCTGGTTGGCAGTCCCTTCCGATGCGTCACCTGGTTGGCAGTCCCTTCTAGATGACATGAGGTAGTTGGTTGGCAGTCCCTTCTACCCACCTCCTCCTATTCCGGTTGGCAGTTCATTCCGATGCGTCATCTGGGTGGCAGTCACTCTCAGATGGCATGAGATGACTAGACAACAGTCCTCTTTAGTCATCGCCTATTGAGATATGATTTGAGATTTGAGTAATTTAACGAGATGTCTGAATTATCATTATGTATTTGAGGGATTTGAGATTTTAAAGAGATTTCAAGATGATCGACATTACATAATTGAGATTTCAATAAAGATGATGATTAAGAGTGTTTCTAAGATTTTTACTGCATGCAAGGTTTTAGAGAATAACTTGGGAAAACATTAAGTTTCACTTGTTCATTCGAAATTACTTATTTTTCGTCTACTCACTCTAACGGTTTTTAAATGCTTTTCCCCTGGGCCCTTCGGTTTCAAATGCCCAGTTTGAAGGCCAGATTAGCGTGAGGTCGAGCGTACATGGAATTGAGGCATAGTCAACAGCATGGCTTCCACGTTTGCCTTTGAATTAGGTTTTCCTTGTTTACCTTTCTATTAGAATTGCTCTGATTACCTGTGCGATTAATGTTATTCAAGTTGCGTTTTGTGTTATGTGAATTGGACAATATTGTGATTTGGGGAGCTGGGTGGCTCCAGGAGAATAAGGATGAGTGATTTAGAAGTGTAAATTTCATTTCTACAGGTTTTGGGTAGCCCATTTTAGGGGAAGTTTTGCCAAATTTTTGGAAGAATTTCTTCTAAAGTGGACCCCGCAAGGCCACTTCAGATTTCAGGGTGAAATCCGGGGCGGATCCTGTCACAGAAGGGTAAAATAGTCAAACTAAAAAAACATGAAAAAACTTAATTATAGACTTACAACCTATAAGGTTGATTTAATTATGTGCAAGGGTGTAGATTAAAAGAAAATATAGGAATGAGTTTTTCTTAATAGGAGCTTCATTTTTTGGGTTTTTTTTTTTCGAATTTTCTCTTATAAAGCTACAAATCGCACTAAAACTCACATAGCTACACATTCTCACTAATAAAGTCTTCTTGAAATTGAAATGACATCAATCAGCAACGAGATGACCTTACTATGATGTGCAAAGTATTCCATGAAAGAGCGAGCAGAGATGATTGAAGACAAAGCTGAGGCTGGCTTCGATGCTAGTTTATAAGGTACCCAATATTGCTCCATCTCTTCAGCGGACAAAATCTTATCACACAACTCACTTATTGATAGGAGCATTTTATGCGATGTGTATATGGTTAATCCCTATATTTTTTTTAATAAAGGGCTGGTGCGGCTGCCTCAAGCCTTGATTAATGAAACCGTCGAATACAAGGGGGGACATTGAGCCTAAATCCCTGATTACAATAGGCACCTAGAGTACATCCTAAAATATTATCATGAGTCTTTACTAAACAATTGTATTCAAATACGCACAAACTAGCAAAGAACACCCTCCAGACGGTTCTATTTGCTTCCCAGCGGTGACACAACAGAAAGATAATTCGATCTGCAACTCGAATATAGCATAGCATAATATCCATTCTCACAGCTTTCCCATCATGTTGCCACTGGAAAATACATCCAGTGACACCAAGTTTCACCCTGCCACTAGAAGGTAGCGACCATTTGACAAAGCAAGGAACTCGCCACCTACCTAGAGCAGACAAGGCACTAGGAGTGCACACACAGGAACGCAACCTGACTAGACCCACACGATAAGTGTATGGACTTATTAATCGCAAAAAGCGCAACAAAACTAAATAGCATAAATAAACAACAACTTTAAATAGGAAAAAACAACTAGGGCATGGCCCAAGAATTGAGCCCAAGCCCAGTTAGCTAGGGAGACACAGCCCACATGCAGGGCCCAGCCCAACTCTTGCATGGCTTCCACCGTCTTCCCGTGATCCCTGCTGCGCCACCACCAGCAACAGGTTGCCACCATCACCGCCGACGTTCCCCCAGCAAGGTAACCGAGAACTCAAATCGGATCTAGAAGGTCTCCTGCAACCCAAATCGGATCCAGAGGGCCACCAGCAACCCAGATTGGATCGGGAAGGTCCCCTGCAACCGACAACCGCACTCTCAGCCTCAAACCCCGCCAACAAGTACCGAGCCACCACCCAACAACGATTGTGTTTCCTTTAACCACCTTCCACAAATTGCAGCAGTCTAGAGTGCACACGATTGAGGAGACCACTTCTTCGGACAACACAGATGAAGACAGCCCGTCCGACGACACCGCCCTTAGGACGCGTCGCCGGATGGAAAGGGGATGCTTTTTCGCTGAAACCCTAAGCGCGTGCAAACGCGTTCTCTTTGCTCTGGTTAATCCATATATTAATCTTTGTTAGTTTATTCTATTTTCTCCTTATTTATTTACTTTTGTGTTTATTAGGTTTTTTGGAGCAAATATACAAAAAGAAGATAATATTGAGGAAAGATGCACAAATAAGGAAAAGATTGAAGTCCTGGCCAAGTAGAAGACCTTGATGGATCGAGGAGCCCAATCCATGGAGATATCGCAGCAAATCATGGAGATATTCGCAGAAATATTGATGATGACATGGCAAATTCTCATTGGACAAAGTGTGGAGAATCTTAAATCAAATAGAGAATCAAGAAGTTGCCTTTCTCTATAATTCAAGGAGTCTCAAACCAAAAAGGAATGAAAGAGGACTCAAGGAGCAATATAAAAGGGCTGTGCAAATTTTAAAAAAAGCTCTCTTCTCTTCTCTCCTTTCTCCTCTCTCCTCTCTTCCTCTCTTTCCTCTCTCCTGCAACTTCATATTTTTCTCTTTAGCTTGTTTTTTTTTCTTTATATGTGAAACTAACTCTTTAGTTAGGGGTTGTTGAAGCCCCAAATCATGATTGTAAACTTGTTATGACTTTCAATTAGTTTTGTTTATCTATTGGATGAGAACCTAATTTCTGTCTTCACATTGATGCTTCCTTTGCATGTTTTCTTTGGTGCGCAACTTAGATTGCATGTTTAGGGTTCTATTGCTATGAATGATCATTGCCTACACCTTGCTTCAAGGGTTCTGTTGAGAGTTCTAGAATAGTAAATTGTCTATAAGGCAAGTGATTAGGTTCCTAGGTTAATTGAGACGTGTCGTACTCAAGATACCTTGTGATGTCTCGTTTTTCTATTGCGTAATAATTTCTTTGTGTTAAATCTAGAGTTGCGTCAACCTAGGTTGCATTTTAGAAAATATGTTAGGTGTAGAGCGTCTCTCACCTAGCATACAAGTAAGGAAAAACAATAGGTTAATTCAGGCGTTGGGTTAACTTGAGCATCTTCATCCATAGATAAATGAAATTAGGTTGAACATGATTAGTTTACTTGATTGATTGGTGGTGGATGCAATTCTTCTAACTTGTTTTATCTTTGATTTTCAAAACCCTAAATCAAGTCTTTTTATTTTCAGAGTCATTTAGTGTTTGGTTTTATTTAATTAGTTCATTAACCAAAACACCTTCAAAAATTATAAAACTTTGTCAGTAGTTAGTTGATAATGTCTAAAGTCTGTCTGTAAATTTTCGTGACATTTAGAATAGTTTAGAGTCGTCTGCCAGTCAGATCTTTATAGCTGGACAGTTTTGGTTTATTTTGTTTTGAGTCTTTAGATTAGTGATTAGACCACAATCTCTTGCGGGAACGATCCCTACTTACCTATATTATTTTGGACATTCTTGTAGGGTTAAATTATAGGCATTTTTGTGCATCTATTTAGGAGTATAGAAATAGCCTATCACTTATAATCAAAGTAAAACTAGCATCTCAATCTTCTTACTCAACCACCTATCCACATCCAAAACCGCACCGTTTCGACAATACCCAATAATCGTAAAAGAAGCTGAATGCCACCATGTAATGGGCCTTGTCGGCCAGTGAAGCCACGACAGAAATGGCGTGTTTGTGGGTCAAAGAATCGAGCTTCATGCAAATTTGAGCTTTTGAGGTGATGATTTGAAATGGGTTTGTGGGTTTGAAATGGGGAATAGGATCTGTACATAATTGAACATATTGTGGTGACCAGAGACTGCGATTCTAATTGGGAATCAGAGGTGTTGGTGGAGGTTGTGGAGGCGGCGGAGGAGTGTGGTTCATCAGAGTCAGTGAAGGAAGAGAGGGTTCTGAGAGAGAGGAGGCTGCAATCGTGTAGAGAGGAGACTTTGATCAATTCGATGTCCAGGTTGTGCCTCTTGGAGATTGGAGTTGGACTTAGAGTCTTGGACTCTTGGAGTTGGGCTTCAGACCGGCTAAGCAAAATGAGCCTCAAACGAACAAACTCAATTTTAAAAACTCATTTTCTAATATAACATATTCAAATAATCAATACTTTTATAGTTCTATTTCTATGTAATAGACTATAACAAAAATAAAATATAAATTTTAGGGCTGGGCTTGGCCTTACAGGCTCAATCGGGCCGGGCTTCATTTGCATGACCCATACCCTACTCTTTTTGAGAAATGGTCGGGCCGGCCCGCCCTAATGCAAGAGTTGGGCCGGGCGGGCTTAGGGTCGAAGGACCATATGATGAGGCCTACAATCGATCATATCCCTTTATTTATTTTTCCTCCAAAAAAATAAAAGAAAAAAAATAAAAGATTCAAAATTTATATCATGTATATGGGTATATATATATACATAGAGGAAGCAATAAAAGAAAAAGAAAAAAAAATTTAAGCAACCTATAATTGCATTTTAGTAGAGGCGAGCGAGAGCGGGTTGGGGCTCGAGGCTCTACTCTCTCCCCTGAATAAGTAAGGCCCGGGGGGATAAGGAATAAGGATTGAAGCCCCCAACAGCTCTTGCTCCGCAACTTATGATATTTGTACCTCGTGCTGCTTTCGGCTGTTTTCTTGTAGAACCTATTTATTTTTTTTCTGACCGAGGCAGAGAATCAAAATCTATATCAACAAGTCCTATGTAAATCATTTTCATAAGATTGATGTCATGAGTATATACACAGATCAAGGGAATCAATAGAAGAAAATGAAAAAGAAAAGAATCAAATAAGAAGAACATATGTATATACATGATAAGGGCTGATAATTTCTACCTTCCTACTGGGATTTTATAAAATTCATCAAAACCTTCGCATGTTTTGATCCAAAGCAGCTTCTAAAAATAACTTTTGGGCTTTTAAAATCTATTGCCAGTGACCTATAATTTTCAATTAAAGCAACTTTTTATTAATTTACCAAACAAAATAAAATTTAAAATTTTAGACAAAAGTTGATTTAAAAAAAAAACAAAAACGAAGCAATCCCAAATGGGACCTCAATCTCTCAACTTACTTTTATTTAGAAAATGTCTATAAAACATGTCAGCAACAGTGATGAATCTGATACTAAATATAGAAAACTAAGAAAAATAGAAAGATCAAATGTGTTTGGACCCAAAATGAGCATTTTGGCCTGACAAGGCACGTTTTGGAGAAATTGAGCCAATGTCAGTGGCTCAAGCTATATATTGTCGACAAGTTCAAAATATATATTTAGAGGCTAAATAAATCCTACTATGGAATCATGGAAGTATGGAAGCATGAAAAGTCAACTTTAGCACATTTTCCTACTTCGGCTAGGAGAAACCGAGCTAAACAAGGAAGGAGGGGCGGCAGACTAACCAAATGAAATCCAAATGAGCTGAAACTTTCCAAATTAAATCTAGAAAGCCCAAAGATCATTTCTTATGAGAGTTCCAGAGCTATTTTTGAGTGGAAGGCCTTCAAAAAATCAGTCCAATTTTCTGCAGAAGCAAAACTGGAAAACTCGACCTGTAAGAGGTCCAGCAGCGTTTTCGGCCCAACCATTAGACCAAAAGCTCTGAAATTTTACCAAGATGATCTACACTCATATTGGAATATTTGTTATGAAGAAGTCATGGTCAAAATCTGAGTTCTTTGATGGAGATATAATTGAAGGAATAAAGGAGCCGAAAGTGCTTCCTTATCTCCAAAATTCATCATTTCTTATCTCCAATTATGCTTCCTTATCTCCTTATCTCCGAAATTCATCATTCTTTATCTCCAATTATGCTTCCTTATCTCCAAAATTCATCATTTCTTATCTCCAATTAATGCTCCACTATCATTTGTTTAATGCCAACTGCTTTGGCATGGTAGCCTATAAATAGAGGTTACAAATTCATCACTAAGACACACAATTTACGTACTCATCAATACATCTCTAAGATGATCTAAGTCTCTCTAGAGCAAACCTCTCTAAGAGCAACTTCTCTCCTTCTCTTTCTCTTACCGGTGACCACACTCCTAGTCCTAGTCTTCTCAGAAGCTGACTTTCAGTGCCACCAAACCCTCTGTCAACATAGTTCGGTCCTAGTCTCCTCGGGAGCCGATTGTAGTACCACGACCACAACAGTTACGGAACCAGCCAAGCAAGGGTAACGCCCTCACAAACCAGCCAAGCTAAAGTCACGCTTTAGCAAGTTCTCTCTACTTCCCAGTGGTTCTGGCTCTGCTCTATCTACAACATCGAGTATCGATTGTGATTTTCAAGAAGATTAGCAAAAGTCCTCACCACAAGGGATAAGGAATCCCATGACGAGTTTGGTGCTCTCCTCGTCCACAATCGCTTGAAAGAAGTCAGGTCAAGGGACACCCCTGACGACCGCACCCGAACGGTGCTGGCACGCCCGAGCAAGAAAAGAGACCGTTGACCAGCTGCAACAAAACTGGAGCCAAACATTTTGGCACACCCGGTAGGACATACTGTGAGTTGTAAATCACACCACTATTAAGAAGTTGAGGTTGGTAAGGGGTTGTGAATCATAACAGAATAGGTGAAGTCTCTTTTGTTAATATTGACCTAAACTCCTTATTGGTGCCTAGTTCAGGTCCCTTAAGGTTAAGGGCAGTTTTTATTAACACTTGTTGAACTGTCTTCACACTTATGATATTTCTCATCTTAGTAAGTATAGCCTATGTGAAATGGTGTCTAGAAAGGGGACAACATTCATAACAGGTTATTGAATCCAGAAGTGCGTGCAAATGGGCTTAAACCACTATGTGGGAGTAGTTCATGCCAAAATGGATTCTACCTCTTTTGTTCGCCCTCCCCCACCTGGCCATTTTAGTAAGGTTGCCCAAAGGATTTGAAAGAAAGTTTGTGTCTAGGCGACTATACTTGGGCCACAAGTCTAAACCTTGATTTACAGTGTCTTATTGAATTCAGCTACTTTCAATTCAGACTTCCAGAAGCCATAGGGAAGTCAAGCGCGAATCCTTATCAAAAGGTTTACGTTAACTGCTCGAAACATAAGACCTCCAGTTACAGACCGCACTCGCGTGCAGAGTGTCGTGGTCTTTCCGAAGAACAAGTAATCCAAAGATTTTCTCCCCACCCTCTATCGACAGAGATGTCAACTGAATGAGGAGGAAATCAACATCCTACCACTGAAGGCGAGAAAGTTCCCACCGCCCAGCCTAATCAGGCTGGCAATACGTCTAGCATCACCCAGGTAGCCACGAGCGCAGTTACAACTATTGACTTTGTGCCTATTCTCGTTCCAGAAAATGCGACCATAGAAGAGCGGCTTAATATCCTTCAACAGAATTCTGCTGCATACCATGAGAAGATGGAAAAAGCCCTTGCGGAGGACCGTCGACGGCTTGATGAGTTCACGATCTCGGTCAAGAGGCTTGAGCTAGGGGCACAACAAACACAAGGTCAATTGGATGGCATAAACCAAAAAATGTAGAAGAACCACGAAGAGCTGTTGGTCGCAAGCAAACACATCGCTTCAGAAGTCGCGACGATTCGCAAAGAAGGATCTAACGTCGTGACCCAGGTGGCCATGCAGAAGGCTGACCTTGATCAGGCCAGAGAGGTTCTACATAAAACACTGGGAGATCCTAGCACCATTCTAGGATCTCTAGGTCAGTCCCCCATATCTGGCAAGTACATACCACCAAATGCTTGAGAAAAAGCAAGCGGCGGCAGTACAGCCACATCTGCTACTGCTGTATCAGTCAAAGGTAAAGAGACTACTCTGGCATCTGGTGGGAAGAACAATGCCGCGTCATCAGTCACGCAAGGGACCAAGACTTTGAAAATCAATGAAGGGGCCTTTTCATATCATAGCCAGTTTCCCCAATACGACAGCGACGGAGTTGAATACGTGCACCATGATCAACCTCCAGTAAGCCATTATGGTATCGACCAAGTTGAAAGTCCAGCGAAGGTCACTGCATCCACAAAGGGTCAGCCAACAGTGGGTTTTACGTCACAGACGTCAACCC
Source organism: Rosa chinensis (assembly GCF_002994745.2). Classification (NCBI taxonomy): domain Eukaryota; kingdom Viridiplantae; phylum Streptophyta; class Magnoliopsida; order Rosales; family Rosaceae; genus Rosa; species Rosa chinensis. The sequence goes on along the minus strand of NC_037092.1, from coordinate 77,605,328 downwards.
GACACAAAATGATCCATGGAGGCGGCGTATCTTAGGTTAATCAGGTTTCACAGGCGCCACCACTGATCTGGCCAGTTGATGATACAGTGGTTCACCCACCTCCTCCTGATCCAATATATATAAGGAAAGAGGAGGTAGAAGCAACTATCAGGGCCGCGAACCAGAGGCCTAACCTGGAGGAGGCCTACTAGGGACCCTTCCCACCGCATATTACACAGACACCTTATCCTAGGGGATATAAGAACATTACGTTCTCTACTTTCTCGGGAGAGGAAGTCGAAAATGCCGCGGCCCATTTGGTTAGGTTTCGAGTATAGTGTGGCCAGTACCAGAACGACGATAATTTGAAGTGTAACATCTTCGCTACTTCTTTGTCGGGGTCTGCCTTCACCTGGTTCACTAAGCTGCAACCGGGATCAGTTGCGAGTTGGCCTGCGATGGAGAAGTTGTTCAAGGAAACCTTCGGGACTATCGAGCCGGAAGTAGATCTGGCTTCACTCACTCAGATGGCTCAGCAACCAACTGAATCCGTTGTTATGTACCTTCAGCGCTTTCAGATCTAGAAAGGAAAGTTGAACGTGATTCTGCCGGAGAAAGAACTGGTGAAGTTGGCAATCAAAGGCTTAGAACCCCGCCAACGCAAAAAATAGCATGGAAGCATGTTCAATTCCATGGGGGAACTGATCACAGAAGTAGGAAGTTTCGAGCACTTGCTCAGGGAGATGGACGTTATGAAAAATGCCTCGAAGGGGACATACATCCCAGGGAAATGCCGAACAGTGGCTGCGCTCAGCCATCAATCCAGTTCCTTTGATCCTTACTACAAGAGTGAGGAATCTAGTATAGCAGAGGCTGATGAGTCTGAAGAAGACGAGATAGCTGCCCTGGAACTCACCGGGAAAAAGGCTTCAACGCTAAAGCAACTGAAGCTGTGCAAAGAGCCGGGGAAGCTCAAGTCGATGGTTTTCACCAAACCAGAGTTCGCAAGTTATACTTACGACGCGAACAAAGCGCATGACATCTTGGATGAAACGATCGCCGCGAATATAGTGAAAACCGACTTCGGCCCATTTCCCAAACCAGAGCATCTAAGGGGGAAGAAATACTGCAAACTCCATAATATGTGGAATCATAATACAGTCGATTGTATTAAGCTGAAGGATCAGATCCAAATCTGGTTAAATAACGGTAGTTTGCAAGTAGAGGCGCCGACAACAGCAGCAGTGTTGGTGGACCTAGATCCCTTCCCAGATACCGGCATCAACATGGTGGACGTGGCGTGGGGTGAAAAAGATCAGCAGAATCAAAGTCCAGTCCACGCGACTAAGGATTTGAAAAGGGTTGGAGACAAAGTCGTGAAGCGGGAATCCAAGACTCGTTTACCCATCGTCCTATGCTCGTGGTGCAAGGAAGAATGTGACACTCAAGCCCTGTATGAGGAAACATCCCAGACTGTCCGCTTTGGATCTCTGCCGCCAATACGGTTAATATCATCCTCTAGAAATTTCCAACCACGCAGCCCAAGAGTACACAGTGGTTCAGAAACTCCTTCTCCAAGGGACTCAAACTTATTCAAAAAGTTGAAGATCGCGAGGGAACAAGGGCAAGCAGATAAGCAACAAGGGGTTTTAACTAGACCTTACATTCCGCCAGTGTCGACATCCTCCATCAAAGAAGGGAGATGGTATACACAGGAGAAGGGCAAGGCGGTGGAGATGAGCTCTTCAAGGAAGAGAAAACTCCAGCGGATGTTCGGAGAAGCAAAGCGAACTTTGGAAGCACTAGATCAAGGACTGATCAAACCATTGCAATTACTGAAACCTCCAGAAGAGTATCAGAGACAATTGGAGGCACTGGCCTCCAAGAGATTCGTTTCCTCAAGTTCAGAAACAGCGGCCCAAAGTTTCGCACAAAGAGCAAAAGCCACGTGCCCCCAAGAGCAGCACTCAGGAGAAGTCCCTAGTTCCCGCGAGGCAAGAACCACCGCCAGCTCGTAAAGTCAATGTTTGGCGGAGAGTATCTCGCGAAGGAAGAAATAGCGAGCCTTCCATCTTTGACAGGCTGGGGGGCAAAGACAATCGGTCCGCTATTGTGCAGAAAGTTCAAAGCTTGGTGGTCGCTCTCCCAGAGGAAGTGCCAGTGGCGAAACAAATTTTAGAGTCATTGAACCAGGTTCCCATGGTACAGGAGCACGAATAAGCCAAGGCGGTAATCCTCACAGAGGAATCATTGGTTGCTTTCATGGTTAAACGGTTCAACGGCGATATCCCAGCTGATGAACCCAAGCTCAATCTTGATGATGACATGGATGAAACAGAAATGGTGGATACCTCGTGCCATATGGTTTATGTACTCCCTGCTAAGTATGCCTTACCAGTCGCTACGCAGGAATGCGTATAAGCTGACGCAATTGGAGAACAGCAGTTGCAGATCACTTCAGCTGCAACAACGCTGGTGAAAGAAGCAGTGTTCCTTAAGATTGAAGATGCTAACAACAAGGGTTTCTTCATGAGATTCATAAGACCCACACCCGCCATGGTGCAACACATGAGACCTTTGTATATCATAGCAAAAATTAATGGGACTAAGGTCAGCAAGATAATGGTTGATACCGGCGCGACTGTGAATGTCATTACTACCAGAACCATGCATCTACTAGGGATCAAGAAAGAGAAGATCCAATCCACGTCCCTTATGCTAAAGAACTTCGCGGGGACTATGACCAAAACATTGGGTTTGATTTTCCTACGAGTCAAGGTGGGTCCTGCAGAAGAGGTTTAAGCTTTCTTTGTTACAGATTGCTATGTGGCATATAGCGCAATTATGGGCCGCGACTGGATCCACAGGAGTTATTGTGTCCCATCCACCCTTCATCAGGAGCTGATCATATGGGACAGAGTCGCAGACAAGGCGGAAATTGTTAAAGCAGACCCGTGACCTTTTTCGGTGTCTGCCAACTACTTAGATGCAAGGTATTACCTAGAACCAATCTCTCCTTTACAAGTCGTTGGTATTGGTGATAAGGGCCGCCCCACAGGGGTGACGACCTCTGAATTGGCACAATGGGGGCTCGCGGTAGCAAAAAACGACCTCGAAAGGCCTGGATATGCGGTGCCATCTCCAAGTGTTAATTAATGGATCACGAACTCATGGAGGAAGAGGTAGAGGCCTTCCATTCCTTGTACGAGAGGCTATCCTCATACTTGGTGGAAAAAGAGGCCTATGATCGAGTCGCGACCTTAGAAATTGTTAATGAAGAGTTCACGGGCCAAGAAGAGGAGGAAGAAGAGATTCAGCTTGCTCCAGTGGCATTGGATGACACACCTCCGAAGGTTAGGGACCCTATTGAAAAGGTCAATCTGGGAACAACTGATGAGCCCATAGAAGTGGCTATCAACACTTACTTAGAGCCTAGAGAGAAACAGAGGCTCGTCGAATTATTGCTGGAATTCAAGGACTGCTTCGCGGAAAAATACGAGGACATACCAGGCCTATCACCAGACTTGGTATGCCACCAACTACCAACGCTGCCTGATAAGAGGCCTGTTAAGCACGAGCCGCAGAGAATGAACTCGGAGACCCAAGTTCTGGTCAAAGAGGAAGTCGAAAAGATGCACAAGTCGGGCATTATCAGGGTAGCCAAGTACAATAAGTGGCTGTCCAATATAGTGCCTGTTCGAAAGAAGAATGGCAAGATGAGGATTTGCGTAGATTACAGAGACCTTAATTTGGCTACACCTAAAGACTTCTACCCCATGCCTGTTGCGGACATATTGGTAGACGTAGTTGCAGGGCACGAACTGTTGTCTTTCATGGACGGTATAGCGGGATATCACCAAATTCCGGTCGCGGAAGAAGATAGACACAAGACCGCATTCCGCTGCCCTGGGTTCACTGGATTTTTTGAATATGTGGTCAAGCCTTTTGGACTGATGAATGCCGGAGCAACATATCAGAGAGCCATGAACCTGATCTTCCACGACATACTTGGGAAGATCTTAGAGGTTTACATTGATGACGTCGTCGTGAAGTCTAAGAAGAGTGGAGATCACTTCACGGATCTCAGAAAAGTTTTCGAGCGCATGCGGCTACACAAGCTCAAGATGAATCCCGCTAAGTGCGTTTTTGGAGTTCAGGCAGGCGATTTCCTGGGATTCATTGTCCATCAAAGGGGCATTGAGGTCCCTGAGGATAAGGCAAACGCGGTTATCAACGCATCTCCCCAGCGAACGAAGAAAGAATTACAGCGACTACTGGGTAAGATCAACTTTTTGCGACGATTCATTTCTAACTATGCGGGCAAAATCCAGCCGTTTTCCCCACTGCTGAAGTTGCAAGGACAGAAAGAGTTTGTGTGAGAACCTAAACATCAAGAGGCTTTCGACAAAATCAAAGCCTATCTGGCAAGCCCACCAGTGCTTGTTCCTCCCAGAGCTGGATTTCCATTAAAGTTGTATGTTTCAGCAACTAAGTCTTCCATTGGCAGCCTCGTCGCTCGGGATGATGAAGAGGGTGTCGAACATGCCATCTTTTACCTAAGTAGGACACTCACAGATTGTGAAACAAGGTACACTCACTACACCAAAACTGGTATTTAGTGACGAAGTCTAGTGACAGATTTAGAAAACCGTCTCTAGTGATTTTAATAGAGACAAAATTTTTGTGATTGTCTCTAATGATAGTGGTGGCAGATTAAAATTCGTCTCTAATAGTATTAGAGACGGAACGTGGCCCCTCTAATCTTTTGGGTGCGACCTCAAAATTTTGAGTCTAAAAATTTGAAGACCCAACATTTTTTTGGCGCAAAGTTTTGGATTTTAGAAATTCAAAAGAAAAAATCTCATCTCATAAGCAACAATATGAAAACCCAAACTGCTCTTCTCATCTTTCATTAGTACCGACTCACTGTAGCCACCGTCTCAGTCAAACCACGTACAAATCTCTCAACGGTGAAACCACAAACCACAAACCACAATCTCCTTCACAACCATTCTTCAACAAGCAAGACCAATAATCTTCGGTGTTTCGTTTAATTGGAGGCAAAGGATCAGAAGAAGCTCTCACGGACCCAATTCAGATCCTAGCCCTTCACTATCTAGGACTATGAGGTTTGTGTTCTGATATGACGCTTTGGCTTATTGCAAATCTAAATGGGCTATGACATATATGCTAAGTGGGTCCTTGAAATTTGACGAGAAGTTGGGGTATGCCTATTAGGTGTTTGTAGAAATGTCTAAGTGGAAGCGGTTGAAATTTGCAGAGAAGTTAGGGCATGCCATTAGGTGTTTGCATAAATGTCTAAGCAAATCACTTGAAATTTGATTGGTTTTCACTATTTGAAACGGCTCTATTTTCCTCTCAAAGTCACATCTTTGAGTATGTCAATCATTCTACAAACGATGGTATGAATTGAAAGTGGTTTTAAGGCTAGCTAGTGTTTTTTTCCTTTTGATTTTGATCAGTTTACTTCTATGATAAAAACTAATATTGACATAGTATGCATGAAATGGTCAGTGATGTTGTATTGGTGACTTTGAACTTGACACATGATGATGAAGATTGGAACATCAAATTGAAATAAGGTCAGTAATGTGAATTTAGCAATTGTTCCTTGTACTCATTTTTGTGCCACTTATGCTTGCTTATATAATTAGCTGCACACAAACATTTGAACTATATTATGGGTTTAAGGTGTTCTTTTTTGAAGGTTATTGAGGATTCAATTGCGTGCTCATTTGGGTTGGCACCTATACTTGCTATTTTCTGGGCTTGAATCTCCTTGAGGTATTTATATATGTGCTTGCATCATTTGTCTTTTCAACTCATTCATCTTAAGCAACATTTTCTTTCACCTTTTTGTGTCTCTAAGAAATACCTTTCAAGTCTGATGGTTTAGCTTAATCTCTTAGAAGAATTTTATTGACTTGTTTTTTCTGACTAGTGCTATATATCCTTCATTCCTATGCTATCATCTTATGTGTCAACTTTGCAGGTAATGGAACTACAGCTGCCATCCTTTTTTGACAATTTTGATCCCTGGGCTGCTGCTGCTAATTTCCATAAGGTAACTACCCGTTATTGTTGTCGGTATTTGTTTTTAGATAAAAGTTGGTTGGTCATGAAAAGATCTTACAAATTTCATCTTGGAACACCATGACATTCTAGGTGTTCAAGCATATCTTAGGTGGACTTACATTTTCTTTAACATGTTCTCTATGCAGTACACAAGCACTAGCCATTGCTAGGATATGTACCAACGTCCAAGGTAAATTAAAATGTTTGATTGTTGGCATCTCTAATTATAAGTAGATAGATACATGACAATGATCATTTTAGTACAAGTGCTTGACTATTGCTTGATAGACTGATGTTGTTTTCCATCTAGGTGTAGACAAAAGAAAAATGTGTATGGCATAATTCATAATTGGCATTGGCCAACATATGGTGAGTATGTAAGGCCTTGTTAGTTCTCTTTTTTCTTATTAGTATTATTTTTTTTATTTTATTTCTAATTTCTTTTCAGGCCTTATTAGTTGTTGTGATTTACTTATATCTAACAGATATAACATGATAGGTCTAGAACAAGTTTGGCTACTTGTTTTCTTTTTGTTCATACAACTTCAGGTTTGAGATTTTTTTACATATCTTTAATTGCATGGTTTTTGGCTTCGAAGTTCATCATCCATGCAAAGAATAGCAGAGCTTTGTTTATGTATTCAATACAGTTTTTGCAGCTTTGTAATCTTACGTGCTATTGATAAGTGAACTATTTTCTTTTGTAGGTTGAGATGCAAGAGAAGTTGGCAAAAACGGTTGCAGTTTAAAGGCATAAAGACTTTGGACTAACATGATTGCTTATAGGGGATGCAGGTGTCTTGAAGCTCAATTTAGAAATGAGCTCATATACTTGGATACATATTCGATACTTGACTAATTTGTACTTTGTTTTATAACAAGTAATCCAGGGATCTGTACTCAACAGTTTATTTTTATATATCAAGCATATTGTTATCAACTTATCAAGGTTTTTTTTTTTTTTTTGCTTTTGGTTTGACAGATTGTTATCAAGTTGTTGCCCAAGACAAATATTAAATTATTATTGCTATATATTTGATCCAACAAAAAAAAATTATAATTATAGGCTGATTGGATTGGAATAATTGGATTGTAATTGGCTGTCATCATATTCATTCAAATGCATTAGAGGCATTTATTAATATTAGATATTCGTCTCTAAAAGAAGTAGAGACGGTTTGTATTGTCCGTGGTTGTTATTGTACACGTGTCAGAGAAACAGCAATAGGGACGGATTTTTGTTTCTAGCAGTTCCTAATAAGCATTAGAGACACAACCTTTAGAGACGGATGGCTAATTTGTCACTCCTTCTATTAGAGACAAACTTAGCTATATATTAGTCACTAATATATTTTTAGAGACGTTTTGTGGTTGTCTCTAAAGCCCATATTTGGTGTAGTGACTCCAATGGAAAAGCTGTGTCTTACATTATACTTCTCAGCATGCAAGTTGTGGCATTACATGTTGTCCTTTACTACTTGCATCATTGGTCAAACCGATCTAGTCAAGTATATGCTATCGCGACCTATCTTGAGAGGCCGTATTGGCAAGTGGGTGCTTGCCTTATCAGAATTCTCACTACAGTATGTCCCACGTAAAGCAGTAAAAGGGCAATCCATCACGGATTTTCTGGCACATCACCCTATGCTGGATGTCCCCGCAGTTAGAGACTTAGAGGTCGCTGCCACAATTTTAGATCGCCCAGATTTGGCGTGCTTACCAGAGTACACTACACTGTATCAAGCCACAGTCTCACTCTAGCCCTGGGTGTTATATTTTCACGGGTCAAGAACGGATACGCTAGCAGGAGCAGGAATTGCACTGGAGAATCCTGCTGGAGATCACTTTTCGTACTCATTCCAGTTGGAGTTTCAGTGTACCAACAACCAGGAAGAATATGAGGCCATAATCATAGGCCTAGAAGTACTGCTAGAAATGGGAATCAGAGATGTACAAATACTTGGCGATTCTCTTTTGGTTATTAATCAGTTGTGCAATGAGTTCAGATGCAATAGCTTCACGTTGGTCCCTTATTGGAACAAGGCATTAGAACTGTTGGACCAATTTGATAATGTACATCTTGAGTACATTCCTCGCGAGCGAAATTTTGCCGCAAACGAGTTGGCCCAGCTGGCAATAGGGGTAACATTGAGATATGGCGTGTGGGAGAGAATCCTTAAAGTCGAGCGTCGCACGCTTCCTTCATGGATGGCGAGAAGAGATCCTCCAGACGATAGCTCAGTTGCGACCCTGGAATCCATCGACGTGGATTGGCGCATCCCTTTGATCAATTATCTCAAGCATCCTGATCAGACCACAGATAGAAGGATTCGCTATCTTGCCCTCAACTACTTCCTCAGAGGTGATGAACTTCGTAGACGAGGAGAAGATAGCGTGGATTTCAGATGTGTTTATGGCCACGAAGCGAAACAACTCATGCGCGAAGTTCATTCTGGCATTTGTGGCGCCCACCAAGCAGGTCCAAAGATGCGATGGTTGCTCAGACGACATGGATATTTTTGGCCCAGTATCTTGAAGGATTGTATCGCGTTCGCTAAAGGTTGTTTGGACTGCCAAGCTCATGGCCCGGTCCAACATGTTCCTAATATTCCAATGTAGCCCATTATACAGCCTTGGCCCGCAAGAGGATGGGCGCTGGATTTAATTGGGATGATTCACCCACATTCATCACTTCAACAGAAGTTCATCATCGTCGCGACTGATTTCTTTACAAAGTGGGTTGAAGCAGAACCTTTGAAGGAAGCATCTGGTGGCACATTGTGACAATTCCTATTCAAAAACATCATCTCCAGATTTGGGATCCCAGAAGTTTTTATTTCGGACTGGGGGGCAGTTTTCATGGGTGGTGAAGTTGATAAATTGACAAGAGAATGGGGAACACAGTACATCCATTCCAGTCCTTATTATGCTCAGTCTAATGGTCAAGCGGAGGCCAGCAACAAGATCATTACCGATTTGCTAAAGAAAATGTTGGAAGCTAATCCACGACAGTGGCATGAGACACTTTATGAAACTTTTTGGGCCTACCGCACCTCTAAGAGGAATCCCACCGCGACAACACATTATGCTTTGATGTTTGGCCATGATGTAGTCCTGCCGTTGGAAGTCAATGTCCAATCATTACGAGTTCAAGAGCAACATCATTTCATTGGAGAAGACTACGTTCAGGCTATGTGGCAGAAACATGAAGACCTTAGCGAAAAGTGCTTGGAGGCTTTAGATAGTTTGGTCATGGAAAAGCAACGAGTCGCTCGCGCCTATGACAAGCAGACGCAGGGAAGGAGTTACAGCAAAGGAGAGTTGGTTTGGAAAGCAGTTCTCCCGCTTGGAGAAAAATTAGATGGTCGCGGCAAATGGACTCCAAAATGGGAGGCCCGTACATCATCTATAAAATCTTAGAGAAAGGAGCTTTTCATCTCAAGGACCTGGATGGAGATGTCCATCATAACCCTATCAATGGGAGATACTTGAAGAAATACTTTCCCAATGTCTGGGACTCGGAGGAGTTGTAGACAGTTTATTCACATAAGACATGGGGGACAATTCTAGTGTTCCTACACTCGCGAAGTCCATTCATGAAGGCCTGTTTTTGAGGCCCATAATCATTTCTTCGCTACGCCTAGCAACACTAGGGGGCAACACTATACAACACTAAGCCGAATCAGTAGCTCCGGAGGAGTTGAGGCTGAGCTCAAGGGAAATGCGAGAGCCACCGTTGTAGCCACCACCGGAGTAGTCGTCATAGCCGCTACCTCCCTCGGAAGTAATCTTCATGTTGCCAAAGATGTCCTCACCGTGCATGGGAAACAGTGGAAGGGTTTTAATCTCCTGGTGATCTTCTCCTTGTTGTTCCATGATGGATCCACCAACACCAGCAGAACTAGTTGACCCAAAATTGAGATTAATAGATCCACCAACAAGCCTTGATCTTTGCTTGGGCACTTGAACATCCGAAGTGAGCTTCTTCTTCTTCAGCTTCTCCCGAGCCCTTTGGTTCTGGAACCAATAAAAGACGTTCTTGTTCTCGATCTGTCTATACCATTTCAGCTGGAGAGTGATCCTCTGAACCTGCTCCACAGTTGGGGACTTAACTCGTCATCGTAAAGCTCTTTGAGGATTCTTATCTGATCTGTAGTAGGAAGCCACCTGGTACTACTCTTCCTACAATGCATGTTAGCACTACTCTCGGCTGCTTTGTTGCTTCCTCCATCTTTGGTTGGATGCCGGTTTTGAGGTTCCATTGGTGATGGATTGAGAGAATGCGAGAATTGAAGAGTGGTGATGATGAGTAATTAAGAAAGATTGCTGTTAGAAATATTCGAGTTGATGAAACAATTTTGGGATTGGAAATTTGGGTTTATAATGTGGAGGAAGATATAGGCATGCAAATCTCCACCCTTGGATGGACGGTCAAAGAGAAGAGTCAAACTAAGTGTCAGCAAAGCGTGATTAAAGTTGCCCTAAATCTCGGAAAAGAAGGGATTATTGGCACATGGGGAAACCGAACGATTTTCGAGGAGGTAACTGTTCTATTCATGAGACGGGGACTGTTTTTTCAGGATCGTTGTTTTCAACGAGTGATTAATGCCTTAAATCTAGAAAAAGAATGGATTATTGGCATGAGGGAACCAAACGGTTTTCGAGGATGTAACTGTTCCATTTTCAATATTATCTTCTCAAGGTGGAGTTTTCAACAGCTAATTAATGCGAATTGAGTTGGGGCCAGCAAGTGGATCCAAAAGATAAATATTTTCTCAAAACCCTCGAAGAGAGGCTCATTTTGACGCAGAACATATTTTAAAAGTTCATATTATTTTCAATATACAACTATGGGGGCCTATATTTGAGGCTTTGCGAGACACAATTATTGGCTTCTCACGGATATTGGAATATCAGGATAAGAAAATATTATTGTATTCATAAAGTGTCTTTGCGGCCAAAAGCAGTACATTCATTACAAAGCCAAAAGTGGCTAGAATACAAAACAAGAATCTTCGGATATCTTCTGAATCTTTTCTCAAGTGGAAGCAGCTATGGAATCCAACGTTGGGTTGAGCCGCGCCATTATCTCAAGGAGGAGCAGACTTTAGGGAAGGAAAAAGAGGCGTAACGGAGCCCCCGCGCCCCCTTTACATGGAAGCGGCAGAGGAATACAACATAGGCTTGGCCAATGCCATTATCCATGAGAAGGGGAGACTCCAGTGAAAGAAAATGGAGCCTCCAAGCCCCCTCAATTGGAAGCAGCTATGGACTCCAACGCCGGGTTGAGCCGCGCCATTATCTCAAGGAGGGGCAGAGAGTGAAGGAACCTAATATCAGCTTGAGTCTCTGCACCCCCTCTAGCCTTGGTAACCACCATTCTGTAGCTTGAACCCATTCCTTCAAAGAGTCCACCCTTTCTCATCCCTCCAAGATTCTATCGAGAAGAGAAAGGGGGAGAAGGAGGTGAGAACCAAAGCCCCTTCCATCTGGAGGGCACAACACGGGCCAGGTCCAGAAGGAAGGAAACAGAGGAGGAAAGACGAACCTCAGAGTGGCCGTCCTCCCTTTCTCCGTTTCACTCCGCATGTGGGATTCTAACAAAAATGATCTCGCATGATCTTGGATCCCACACTCAGAGCCCCCTCGCATTTCTAAACCAATATGAAGCCTGGCATTGTTGTTGCAAGATTCCAGAAAGGCAAAACAAGGGGTTGCCTAAGATTACGCCATAAGGCCTAACCCAGGCTTAATATTACGCCATAAAGCCTAAAATTTAGAGGCTAAAGGTCATTTCATGCGGGGAAGATTTGTGAAGAAGGAGAAAGAGAAGCAAGGACTGAAAGGCCATTTCTTGAATGTTTCAGAAAATTTGTTATGAGTATTCCTTGCCCAAAATACAACTATTTAAAGGGACTTCCGGAAAATCCCCACCCTTGGATGGATGGTTAAAGAGTCAAACCGATGTCAGTAAATCGAGATTAGTGATTCCAAATCTCGGGAAAAAAGGGACTAGTAGCATGTGAGGAGCAGTTTTTGAGGAGTTAGCTATTAAAAGAATGGATTATTGGCATGTGAGGAGACCGAACGGTTTATGAGGGGGCCTATAAAGATTGGCCCACAAGCTCAATTTCAAACAAAATTCCTCCATGTAGCGTTTCGCCACAATGGCACCAACTTCGGCCTGAGTGGCCCGTTCTCTGATACGGGCCAGGTTGCGGCCCATTTCTTTAGAAGCAGCCAAAGGTTCATCGAGTTGAGCTTCTTCTGCAACAATCGCATTCTCAACAAAGGCTAAATAGGCTTGGAGGTCCTTGATCTGAAGTTTGAAGTCGGACCTTTGGATTTGTAGTTCCCGCAGGCAGATGGCTCGTTCATTTAAAATATCGCGGGAGATGTCCATTTCTCGAGAGACACTATTCAAAGCCTCTTGAGCGTCATGAGCTTGGGTGTTCGCGGCCGATTGACTTCGGTGGGCCATATCAAGTTCATTCAGCAAAGAGTCGATAGCACTAAATTACCACGGAGTCTGATAGGCTATTTCTATACACCTAAATAGATGCACAAAAATGTCTATAATTTAACCCTACAAGAATGTCGAAAATAGTATAGGTAAGTAGGGATCGTTCCCGCAAGAGATTGTGGTTTAATCACTAATCTAAAGACTCAAAACAAAATACACCTAAACTGTCCAGTTATAAAGATCTGACTGGCAGACGACTCTAAACTATTCTAAATATCACGAAAATTTACAGACAGACTCTAGACATGATAAACTAACTACTGACAAGATTTGATAATTTTTGAAGGTGTTTTGGTTGACGAACTAATTAAATAAAAACAAAACACTGAACGACTCCGAAAATAAAAAGACTTGATTTAGGGTTTTGAAAATCAAAGATAAAACAAGTTAGAGGAATTGCATCCACCACCAATCAATCAAGTAAACGAATTATGTTCAACCTAATTTCATTTATTTATGGATGAAGATGCTCAAGTTAACCCAATGCCTGAATTAACCTATTGTTCTTCCTTACTTGTATGCTAGGTGAGAGACGCTCTATACCTAACCTATTTTCTAAAATGCAACCTAGGTTGACGCAACTCTAGATTTAACACAAAGAAATCATTAAGATTAAGAAAAACGAGACATCACAAGATATCATGAGTACGACGCGTCTCAATTAATCTAGGAACCTAATCACTCACCTTATAGACAATTTACTACTCTAAAACTCTCAACGGAACCCTCGAAACAAGGCACAGGCAATGATCATTCTTAGCAATAGAATCCTAAACATGCAATCTAAGTTGCGCACCAAAGAAAACATGCAAAGGAATCATTAATGTGAAGATAGAAATTAGGTTCTCATCCAATAGATAAACAAAACTAATTGAAAGTCATAACAAGTTTACAATCATGAGTTGGGGCTTCAACAACCCCTAACAAAAGAGTTAGTTTCTCATAGAAAAAAAAACAAAAACAAGCTAAAGAGAAAATTAAGAAGTTGCAGGAGAGAGGGAGAGGGAGAGCGGCTGCAGATTGATCTCCTTTTATATGCTTAGAGGTTGCCTTCATCTTTCATGTTGTGTAGGAAATCCAAAAGCTAAAAGAATTAGGGCTCATGTGCTTAGGTGGAGTTTTCCTATTGGCTCTTGAACTTGATGACTTATTCCAACCATTCACATCATGCCAATTGTCCATCATAAGTCAGAATATGAAGCAGAAACTCGTCCTTGGGCTTCTCAGTGTGATTTGGGCTTCGAAACATAAATTCCCGTCCAACCTCAGATTCACGCACAGCCTGACCTTGTTGTACTAAATCGGCCATAACTTCTTCTAGAAAAATGATATTGACAAGCCGTAAAAATATCTGGAAACTAGACATCCGAAGCTTTCCATCAATACAAAGATCAACATCTGGTTCATTGTGAGCTGGTCTCAGTGATCTGTCGAAGTTGACTGATCTGCACAGGCAGATTTGCCGATTTTGCCTTTCAATCCCTCTTTTACTTCTTTTCTCCTTCTTTGCTCAAAATACCTATAAAACAAGTAAACAACGTAAATAACTAGAAAATATACTAAACTAACAAAGAAAATATAGAGATTAACATTATTAATATCGCATAATTATGCTCCTATCAGAGTCAAAATCTTCTCCTGGTGAAGATACCTTAGAGCTTCCAAGACTCGCGAGAGGATGTCAGTCTCCAATACCCGAAGACCCAGATGTTCGTGAAGCACCATATTAGCTTCATCCACAGCAGAAGGAGGAGTTACCTCCAACACCCTCATTAATCTCTCGAATCTGGTAGGATGAGGAGGCAGCGGAGGCGCCACAGGATCACGAACCACCAATGCAAAAGGGTGGACAACTTCCTCAGTTTCTTCATCTTCAATAGGTTGGTCTATCCCTTCAGCCGTAGGAGAATCTGGAAACTCAACTCGCGGCTCATCATGGGCAAGTGGAGCATATTCAAGCACAGGGCCCTCGGCTTCGACGGTTGTCTCATTTATTTGTGAGACTTAGGGGGAACCATCACCGTCAGTATCATTTTCCATCTCTGGGGCGACTGTCCCGCCGATAGGACCCTCAGTGTTTGTAGCCACCTCCTCGGTACAAACAGAATCTTGGTTAGATTCAGGAAGTCAGAGAGCGGGGTTGGATAAAAAAGGAAAATGGAAAGCATTGGCCAACAGTGGCTTACCTCTCGAGCTGTCGGGTCAATATCTGGTACGTGGTCACCAAGAGGAAGAGGCCTCACCTCATTCACCTCTTGGACCTCTAGTGCCGCGAGAATCTCTGTCGTCATCAGTTCCTCATAAGCTACAAAAGCCTCAGAGTGGCTTTCCACGCTTTCATGCTCCGAGGAGTCATCATCGGAGATCGCTATTAGAATGGTAGGACCTTGCAGATGCTCTGTAGATGTGGGAGACGGAAGAGGCGCCACGGGGTTAGTTGATGCTTGAACTAGTGATAGAGTTGGCTCTTTTGCAGTGGCTGAGGATCCAGCCTCGCTCAGGCGAGAGGGATCAGTGGTCCTCTGACGGACCTGTCAAAAGATATATAATGAAGATCATGCCCAGATTCTAAAATTTAAATAGAATAAAATGGGGCCGGATTTTACCAATCACATTCTCAAAGGTTCGTCATCTTCAAAACTCTCTTCAATGGATTGAGATCGATCACATTTGCAAGCAAAGACAGCAGTGGCCTGTACGAGAAAAGAATCACAATTCAAAAAGGGGGAAAACACCAAATATGCATGTTTAGGATCGTTCTTAACCAAATTACCTCAGCGGGATCTTCATCATGAGAAGACTCATCATCAGGAGTCTCCTCTACTATTGCCTTTTGTTTCCCTGCCTGAACAGAGGTTGTCTTGCTCCGGTTAGTTTGTTGCAAAACACACTCAGGAATAAGAGCGGGAAAATCATTTCATGAGGAAAAGGAATGGTGAAGAAAGACAAAAACTTTCTGTTGCCCTAAGCTCGTGGATTTGTATCCCTGGACGCGATGAGTGAGAAGGTAGAATAGGTCACGGGGGTTGTACGGTCCTCCGGACCAGGACTACTCATGCCACGAAAGATTAGGATGAAGAGTTCGTCATGTGGCAGGTCCCAACAGTTCACGGACACTTCTTTCCACCAATCAGCATAATCATCGTCGACATCGTTGAGGGGGTACAGCGCTCTGACCCAAAGGGGAATCATTATCAAAGTAAACTGACTCTGAAAGGGGGTAGACCCAGGTGGGGCTAATCTCCGCCAAGAGGTGTAATAATTGGCAGAATCAACCAGAGGCTAGGGTACCAACTGGGCCAACCCAAATTGGCGAGTGAAGTGGTTAAGGGCATGGAGCTCATAACTTATGCAGTCGGTGGCAAGACAAATATCAAAGCAGGAGATGGCGCGACAAAAGGTCAGGAGGGCTCTTTCGCTATGATCCCGTCCACTGGGCAGAAAGCCATCGTCAAGGGGAGGAGGGAAACGCCTAGAAATGACTATTTTTTGGTCCGGCATCTCTCCCAGCAAGTACAAGTAAATAAAACACTCGGAGTAGGGAGGAGCTCGATACCTTACATTGCGGCAAAGCCAATTCCCCAAAAGGGAATCGACTGGAGGTTCCTTTGGAATATCATCGCGACGGAAGCAAGGGAAATAAATCTGCAGCCAAAAGGCAAGGATCCAGAAAGGGCCACTAATGTCGGTATCGAAGGGGCGCATTATGGCCCTATAAAGGGAACGATATAACACACCCAATACAGGTTGCCCAAGGCCAATGCAAGTACCATTGTAGAGAGAAGTGGCTAGAGAATTCCAAGGCCCAGTAGGTTTGTTGGAAGAAATGCAAAAGATAAATTTGCAAAGCCAGAATTCCAGGAATGCGATACCTCTTGTATGGTCACGCTGGGTGCAGTAATAGTCGCGCCAGATTGGGTAGGATCTGCTGTGATGCCCCCGACTAGCCACATCCATTCTCAAAGAAAATTGAATGCCATCAAACTGACCATGCACATAGGGGTCAAAGTCAATGGGCAACCCCGTGATGGTAAGAACATCCAGCAGAGTTATGCTCATCTGCCCAAACCGGAAATCGAATGTATTGCTGGAGGTGTTCTAGAAGCAAAGAGCGGCCGCTAGCGGTGCAGGGCTAGTATTATGGGGAAGACAGAAGCATAGATCGATGGTTTGGGTGATACCCACCGCATCCCATCGGGCCAAATCTCTCGCTCGGACCTCCTGATACCAAACTTTTTCCTCGGGAGCGATGGTAGGCCAGAAGCCCACGTTCCTCCTTGGTCCCCAATTGCTAAAATCACCAGGCACCTGCCGAAGAGCCACTATGGGATGGCGGATGGGAAGCCCATAATAGGCCATAGCATCATCTGGCAAACGATCGCGAGGTGGGACCCAGACTCGCTTGACTATCACCGCCACCAAAGCCCATCAGTCGACTTCTCTCCTCTCCGGTCTGACTTCTACATCGAATACTCATGTTAGTCCGCTAGGTGAATGCGGCTTTCTCAGTGATTTCATCTGCCTGATCGAAAACGAATGGTTTCTTGGATGCCATTTCTAGGTCGCAAGGAATACTTCTCCATTACACCTTGATTTATAGCTCAGATATTTTTAGAGATTAATTTATTAGCTGGGCCAGTAAGTGGCCCTAGTTGATAATTAATGAATCATTATTCCATCTTGAGAATCGCATCTAAGGCGACAGTGAAGATACTTTTCCATTACACCTTGATTTATAGCTCAGATATTTTGAAGATTAATTTATTAGCTGGGTCAGTGAGTGGCCCTAGTTTATAATTAATGAATCATTATTCCATCTTGAGGATCGCATCTAAGGCGACAGTGAAGATATTCTACCTTTTCTTACCACCGCAGGGCCAGCATAGTGGCCTGATGTTTTTTAATTAAAACATGATTAAAACCAATGCGGTTTTAGATGCTAAAGTTGCAGCAAAATATGGTGGTTTCACTTGGTCACACGTCATGATGTCGATAGCCATGATATAATCATCCTCTTCGGCATAAGACTCGGGAAGGATTAAATGACAGCAAACAGTTTGCTAATTTGCATCTTATTTCACCAAGTACAGTAGGCCTTGATCTAGCCAGCGAAGCGGCTCCAACACCGACATTTGAGAAAATCAACAGAGAGCCAGCGAACAAGGCATATACTTTTTGCTCTACACATGGCGAAGCTACCACCAAGGAAGAGAAGGATCCTCATTCGTGATCAAAAGCAGTCTCATTCGCATGGGGGGCACACTAAAGTTATGATCTCCTACAACCTGCCCAAGTTTCACCAATTCACTGCATACCAGACACCAGATCCATGGGGGGCAATAAAGTTTGAAATATATATTTAGAGGCTAAATAAAGCCTACGATGGAAGCATGGAAGCATGAAAAGTCAACTTTAGCATATTTTCCTACTTCGGCTAGGAGAAACCGAGCTAAATAAGGAAGGAGGGGCGGAAGACTAACCAAATGAAATCCAAATGAGCTAAAACTTTCCAGATTAAATTTAGAAAGCCCAAGGATCATTTCTTATGAAGAGTTCCAGAGCTATGTTTGAGTGGAAGGCCTTCAAAAAATCAGTCCAATTTTCTGCAGAAGAAAAACTGGAAAACTGGACCTGTAAGAGGTCCAGCAGCGTTTTCGGCCCAACCACTAGACCAAAAGCTCTGAAATTTTACCAAGATGATCTAGACTCATATTGGAACATTTTTTATGAAGAAGTCATGGTCAAAATCTGAGTTCTTGATGGAGATATAATTGAAGGAATAAAGGAGCCGAAAGTGCTTCCTTATCTCCAAAATTCATCGTTCTTTATCTCCAATTATACTTCCTTATCTCATTATCTCCGAAATTCATCGTTCTTTATCTCCAATTATGCTTCCTTATCTCATTATCTCCAAAATTCATCATTTCTTATCTCCAATTAATGCTCCACTATCATTTGTTTAATGCCAACTGCTTTGGCATGGTATCCTATAAATAGAGGTTACAAATTCATCACTAAGACACACAATTCACTCATCAATACATCTCTAAGATGATCTAAGTCTCTCTAGAGCAAACCTCTCTAAGAGCAACTTCTCTCCTTCTCTTTCACTCACTGGTGACCACACTCCTAGTTCTAGTCTTCTCAGAAGCCGACTTTCAGTGCCACCAAACCCTCTGTCAACATACTTCGGTCCTAGTCTCCTCGGGAGCTGATTGTAGTACCACAACCACAACAGTTACGGAACCAGCCAAGCAAGGGTAACGCCCTCACAAACTAGCCAAGATAAAGTCATGCTTTAGCAAGTTCTCTTTCCTTCCCAGTGGTTCTTGCTTTGCTCGATCTACAACATCGAGTATCGATTGTGATTTTCAAGAAGATTAGCAAAAGTCCTCACCACGAGGCATAAAGAATCCCATGACGAGGTTGGTGCTCTCCTCGTCCACAATCGGTTGAAAGAAGTCAGGTCAAGGGACACCCCCGACGACCGCACCCGAACGGTGCTGGCACGCCCGCGCAAGAAAAGAGACTGTTGACCAGTTGCAACAAAACTGGAGCCAAACAAAATGTATTACATAGCCAAAGTTATTACAAACAGAGAGTTGAGGTCTATTTATACTAAGGTAGTGTTTGAGTAGGTCTATTTGGAGGTTCCAAGGGATTTCAAGGTGAATGGATTATGAGGTGATGAGATCTTAAAATAAAGGCATATAAGTGGTGGATTATTCAAATACCTTGTTTGGGTAATTTTTTTAACTGTAGGGATTTAATTATGAGATTTTGTAAACATATATATTTATTTTTTGACAAGATTAATCTTTTTTTATATTTTGCTATTTCTAGTTAATTGCAATTTTTTAAAAACCAAATAGATGCTCATATTAGGCATATTTTCAGAGAGTGCAACATGACTGCAGACGCCTTGGCCAAAGATAGTATTAACCATGAGCTTGGTTTCATTACTCTTGATGACACTCCCATTCATGCTGCTCAACCTTACCTGGATGACATAGCCTCTGTATCTAGAGCAAGAAGAAGTGCTTACTCCAGTTCTTAGTCCGTTTGTTTTTTGTGTTTGGGCCTGCCAGGCCCCGTTGTAACAAAAAAAAAAAAAGATGTAAAACAAGAAAAATTTGTGCTTCACCAGTTAATTCCCAAACTTCCATTAAAATGAAATAATCATGAAAAAAACGCAAGAAATTTCAAAAATGCAACAACTGAAATTTCAGAGTCACAATTTGATTTTGGTCTTGCTTGAATTCATAGACTTCAAATAAAAATACTTTAATATCATTATACTGATGACATCCTAAACATTACAACAAAACTTCGTAATTATGGTACATTTCCAAGGTCTCCTTGTTTTTGCTGCGCTTGTTGAGCTCGATGCCTTTGGTAGTCAGCAAACATATCCATCACCAATTGATCACGAAATACAATCCACCTGTTAGTGGCTTCGATCAATAGCAAATCTTTACCAACATTTTTAGGAATCAAACTTCCAATCACTAAAAACTATTTCTCATTAACTTTACTTCCCGGTAGTGGACAAGAACAATGTGTGAGAGGTCCCTGCAATAGAGGTCAAGTAGGTAAGACATTGGAACAAATTTTCACAATCTCATTTGTGAGCATGGTTAATTTAAGGACAAAATACTGTTTACTCCCTATACTTATAGGGTCTCGACGTTTCAGTCCCTGACGTTTCAATTTCACCTAAAAATTTCCTGAACTTTCCAATTTCACAAAAAAAGTCCCTGCCGTCAATTTTCTGTTAAAAAGTCTGTTATCTTGCTGACGTGACACTATTTCAACAGTAAAATGACTATTTTACCCTTACTGACCCAAAAAAAAAACTCTCTTTTCTCTTTTTTTTCTTTTTTAACTCTTTTTTCTCTATTTTTTTTAATTTGTTCTTTTTTATTCCTACTTTTTTTTTAACTCTTTTTCTATTTTTTTTAATTTGTTCTCTGTTTTTTTTCCTACTCTTTTTTTTCACTCTTTTTTCTTTTTAATTTGTTCCCTTTTTTTTTTTAAACTCTTTTTTCTCTTTTTTTTTAACTCTCTTTTCTCTTTTATTTTTTTAAAACTCTCTTTTCTCTTTTTTTTTTTTGTGTTCTCTTTTTTTTTTAACCCTCTTTTCTTTTTCTTTTTTATTTGTTCTCTCTTTTTTTTTTAAACTCTCTTTTCTCTTTTTTTTTTATTTGTTCTTTATATATATATATATATATTTCTTTCTCTTTTCTATTTACCTCTTCTTCCTTTTCCTCCTCTCTGCTCTTCGGCCTTCTTTTCCTCCTCCCTGATCGCAGCTCCAGTTTTCAGCCACGCCTGGAAACCGGAATGGTCGGGTTCTCTTCCCTTCAGATTTCGGCCCCTTCGTGGTGTCGGAGCTATATCAGAAGATTTCTCTCGACGTCAATAACGTTTTTTTGGTGTTGGTTTGCTGAGATGATGAGCCAATAGAGATTCGAAGAGGATAAGATATTTGAGTTCTCCTTTAGAGAGAAATGTTTGAACAGTTTTGGCACTGAAGAAAGGGAGGTGGAAGATGAATTGATTTGATTTGGGTGTGCTCCGATTTGGTTTGGAACCGCTGTATGGAGAGGGGTGATTAGGAGAGGTGGTGATGCTTGCTGGCATGACGGGGATGATGGATGGATGGTGGAATGGCCAGCACTTGCTTGTAGTGGCGAGCACGCTAACGGTGATTAGGAGAGGTGGTGATGCTCACCGAAAACTGGACCTGCGATCAGGGAGGAGGAAAAGAAGGCCGAAGAGCAGAGAGGAGGAAGAGGAAGAAGAGGTAAATAGAAAAGAGAAAGAAATAAAAAAATAAAAAAACAAAAGAGAGAGAACAAATAAAAAAAAGAGGAAAAAAGTTTTTTTTTTTTAAAAAGAGAAAAAAGAGTTAAAGAAAAAGAGTAGGAAAAAAAGAGAGAACAAATTAAATAAAAAAAAAAGAGAGAGAAAAGAGGGTTAAAAAAAAGGGAGAACAAAAAAAAAAAAAGAAGAAAAGAGAGTTTTTTTAAAAAAAAAAGAGAAAAGAGAGTTAAAAAAAGAGAGAAAAAAGAGTAAAAAAAATAGAGTAGGAAAAGAAAACAGAGAATAAATTAAAAAATAGAGAAAAACGAGTTAAAAAAGAAAAAAGAGAAAAGATAGTTTTTTTTTTTTTTTGGGGTCAGTAAGGGTAAAATAGTCATTTTACTGTTGAAATAGTGCCATGTCATCACGATAACAAACTTTTTAACTGAAAATTGACGGCAGAGACTTTTTTGGTGAAATTGGAAACTTCAGGGACTTTTTAGGTGAGACTGAAACGTTGAGACCCTATAAGTATAGGGAGTAAACAATATTTTGTCCTTAATTTAAATATGCATTCTAAAAGATATATATATACACACACACACACTAGAAGATAGTATGCCAAAGAAGAAAAGTATATAGTAGAAGACGAAAGAAATAATTTGTGCAAGAGAAGACCAAGTATGCCATGTTGACAAGTCTAAACCAGCTCCTTCTTCACGAGGAACTAACTTTTTTTTAGAATGAACAACAACATTTTCTATATGTATTATATCATAAATACATGAGTTTCAACAACTAGTGACATGTTTCCTTTGAAGTACTACTCTTTCTTTGATCAAAGAAAGGACCATGAAGTTCAATGGTACAAGAAGTAGAATGTAAACAGAAGTAGAGAGACCAAGGCCAAGAAGACGCATGTTATTTTTCCAGATACCCATTTTCAGTAAAAACAAACAAGGCCAACCAATAATCAACAACCTAATGTATCATGCCAGGTTACTTCACAACTTTTTTGATGATTCAAGTGGATTGGTGTATTCCCCATTATATACTAGTCGCTTGGGTAAATCAAATTATATCACACTCTTAAACAACACAATGTCAAATCCCATATTCAAGTCACAATATTAGAGAGAAGAAGGGGGAACCTCAAAAGGTAGCAGCAACGGATCTCTATAGTTAGTTCCTAAAGTTGTAGCATTCACAGTAGCTGAAAGGCAAAATGATGAACATTGTTATGGATGGATCTAGGTCCACAACCCCTAGATGTATAAGCGAGTACACCTGCTCCTATTAACATAATAAAGAATCTTTACTGTTTGAGGACATAGGAGTTTACTGTTTGGGCAATACTATGAACGGGTTGCCAATATTATTATTCGAATTTGATATAAATAAACATGCCCATGCAGAAAGTAGAATCAAACAATGAAAACTTGCATAAATAGCAACCATAGAAAACTAAGACCCCATTTGTGCAATAATACCAAAACATCAAAAATTGAAAAGCACATATAAGAACTACCTCATAGGCAACCCAAAGAAATAATCACAGAGCAAAGCACAAAGAATAGAAGTAACAGAAGGAAAACATCTGCAACAAAGACCATACAAACACAAAGAACAAGTAGAAATATGACAAAAATTCTAAAGCAAAGAGACATTGAGAAAAACCTTAATTAATCTTACGGCAGGTTATGTTACAACATGGCACACAACACCCAAGAACAAAGACGTTGGACATTGACCCTTGTAGTTAAACTGAACCTTAACTTGTTGCTTGCTACCAATATTCTAGATTAACACAACTACAAAATAACAGGGTTTGCAAAGATATTTACTGCAGAAAAACTTAGTGCTCTGCATGTATTCTGTTTTCAACTAATTCATATAAAGTTGACATCCTAAAATTTCACCCAAGTAAATATGGATGTACAACATCAAATCGTACAAGTACAAGTAAAGGATGCCTAAAACAGATCAATCAAGTAAAGGAGCACTGAAATCCCTTCTTTTATATGTTTAGTAAAATTGTTGATGGATGCTACTCTGGTAACTGCAAATTCCTAACAAGGTATATGTAAGTACGTCTCTCTTTGACGCTTGTAATGTACAGCTGGAGTGAAATGCACTTTGCCTATGTAGCTGTCTACCTAGCTAGCGTAGCTATGGCATCACAAAATTACTTGTGCCTAGTGAAAGAAAAAATATGTGGCACCAATATTAACTGAGGTTATGAGAAGTGGCACAAAGTATCTAATGCAACAATGTATTCAAACACCAGCCACTAAGGTACTATGCTTAATTTATGGTCTAAGATTGCCTCTAAGCTTTGAACATTCAGTTATATATACATATTCTGAAATTCTCTCTCCTATCCTGAAACTACTAACATTTTACAAAAATTGGATCAAATTATTGACATATACATATTATGATAGCCAAAGAAAAGCAATGCTTAGCAATGGGTCATGAACATGAATGTAAAACTTTATTTATATAGGCATACACAGGTTACAAACATAGACTTACAAACCAAACCACATTGAGTAAATAGAGGTCGGAGAGATAATATCAGTGACTGAAACATTGATGGTTTCTATTTGCAATTAATGAGAGAAAATCGATTCCAATTGAATAGAAAGACTGAAAGAGAGTTGAGAGCTTCTCCTTCTTTCTCGTTCTCTGTGAAGAAGAAGAAGGTGCTTAGCTTCTCAAACACATTATAGATACCTCAAAACCCATTACAGATACCTCAAACACAACCCACAAAACCCAAAAACCAAGGTTCTAAAAAACGCTAGGCACTAGTCGGGCGGTGACCCGGGGACTAGCGCCTAGGGACTAGGCGGTTTTTATTTTTTTAGTTTTTAAATTATTTTTATGACCTATAATAATAAAAATAAAAATATTTAAAGTCTAAAAATTAATTATAAATATAAAAATAGTCAAAATATAGAATAAAGTAGGGTTTAGGCCGCCTAGTCCCTTCCTAGGACCGCCTAGTACGGCCTAGAACCGCCTAGCACTGCCTAAGAGGCACCACCTAGCACTGCCTAGCCCGCCTAGTAGCCCAGCACCTAAGGGCAACGCCTAGGAAAAACTCCGATCGATTCCTTACAGCCTAGCGCCTAGGCGTTGCCTAGGCCCTTTTTTAGAACATTGCCAAAAACACAACCCACAAAACCCAGAACAAGTCTCATATCCCAGAAACAAATACAAGCTAGCAGCTTACTGAAGAATTATCAAGTATAATAAACACATAACCATAGATCGCCAAAATTAGAGATCGAAAAACGCAAAACTCAACCATATAACCCTAGATTACAAAGAGAAACACAAGCCCAGAGTGTAGAACAAACCTGAGAATCAGCGATTCAAGGATAGGAATTCGCGAGAAATCAAGGTGGTCCGGTCACGTTGCTTTGGTTTTTGAAATTTCAAAGTTACGCCTAAAGAGGCGGAACTCATACAAGGGATTCTCATTAATAAAGATCCCTCCTAATATCCCTTTCTTAAAATCCGAGGTCATTCAAGTCCCTCTGGAGTTTTTTGCCAAACAAGGGACTTGTGGTGAGGGATATTAGAATCCCCGCGAAAAGTCATCTCCCTCCGTAGAGTCCCTGATCCAAACACAGCCTAAATGAAGGGCAGCAGATGAGGTACACGTGTCACAATACTGACGGTCAGTATGGACAGAAACAGATAACCCTAATTAAGCTAATTCGAAGGATAACTAACTTCACTAATTAGGAACTTAAAGGCTGATTGAAAACAACAGATCTCAACAATAATCCTAACAGAATCCAAAATCACAACACAAATTCAATTATCAGGTGAACATTTCAGTTTCGTTGTTATTATCATGAACTTAATCAGACTATAATTATGCACATGAGTATTAACGTTGTCCTATAAAAACGCAAATGCACCTAAGTTCTAAGTACCTAACTGACTTTTGTTGCTGTTCGTTATCTGTTTCTACTGAACTAATACATTAAAACCCTTTGACTGAAACAAACTTGCGATTCTATATAAATATAAAAAAATGTTATTACAGAGCACAAATTTGTAATATTATTACAGAGCTCAATTTTTTGGGAAGACGACCGGGTAAAAAAAAAAAAAAAAAAAAAAACCCAAATCACGTTCATTCCTTTGCCTTGTTTTCTATTGAAAGAGATCAAAGGCGCCGGAATAATCCGCCATGGGAGATGCATATCATCCGGTAACTAATGTGCAGTGTATTCAATTGCCTCCCAATGTACATTCGGAGGGAATAAAAGGGAAGAAAGATCGTTGGGGACTGGGGTTTTCCCTTCCGATGCTGGAAATGCAGATGGCCATCATTTTCATCATCACCCAAGTCCTCCATTTAATTATGAAGAAGTTTCATATCTCTAAGTTCAACAGCCAGCTTCTTGTATGTGCTGTTTTTCTTTCCTTCTTGTATTCCTCTTATTTTTGACATCAATTAATATCACGTTGGAGCCTTATATATTATGGAAAATTCTACAATGTGTTAACGTATGACATGCATACAATTGCCTTAAAAGTGGTAAAATGAGTCCTCAAAATAGTAATATTAGTCCTTAAAGTAGTAACATGAGTCCTTAAAGTAGTAAATTTTCTTAGTTACCACATGAGTACTCAAAATAATATTAGTCTTCAAAGTGGCAACATGAGTCCTTAAAGTGGCAAATTTTCTTAGTTTACCATATGAGTCCTCAAAATAGTAATATTAGTCCTTAAAGTGGTAACATGAGTCCTTAAAGGGGTAAAAATAGTTGATATATGAGAAATGTTAACATAGCATCACTGTACCCATTATATTATATGCATTCCTCTAGTCATCGGGTTTCAAGATTCCTTAGTATATGAGTTAATGCACGTCAATGTGGCATGTTTTATGTTTAGGGTTTACTACTGTGCTTTGGTCCTGTTAAATCCAAAAGATATACGGTTCTTTGACACCTTTGGACCTAATCGTACATGCATCAACACAAAAAATGCCTCGAGTCTTCCGAGATATGTATATTTTGATTAATTTCCCCGAATCTAATCGGTTGCTTCTGTTTTTATGCTGATATTATCTATAATGATGATGATCTTGTTTTGGATTTAAATGTATTTAGGTGTCAATAACAGAAATATCAATTAATATATAGATTTAGTGCTGCCTACTCTTGGGGCTCATTAATTACTTGTATTCTTACTGAATCGTTGAGATGATTTTTGTGAACTCAGGCGGGTATACTCCTCGGCCACCTTGGCAAAAACCTCAGCCTCCTCGGGACGGATAAGAAGTTGGCCGAACTAACATTTCCTGTAGACAGTCAAGAAGTAATTAGTGTTCTGGGTGAGCTTGGCTTTGGACTCTTTCTGTTCGTCATTGGAGTGAAAATGGAGGTGGAAATGATAAGAAGAATTGGACGTAAAGCGATCCTCACCGGTACTTTATGCACGTTGGTCCCTTTGGTCAGCGGTATAAGTCTTCAAAAGCTTACCGCAGGACCTGTATTTGGCATTGACAAGGAAAAAACCGACAGGCTTACGGTTGTGACTGCCATACATACACTAACTTTTTTTCCGGTTGTTTCTCTCCTTCTCGAGGAACTGAAGCTCCTCAATTCTGAAATGGGCCGGTTAAGCCTGACTGCGACCATAGTCTGTGAGCTCTTAAGTCTGTTTCTCCAGTTTGTTAACAGATCAATTTCATCCATAACTAATGAAGGGGATCAGAGGGATTTAGTACACCTCGCAATAGCCTTTGGTTACGTTACTTCTGTTGCGGTAATATTTAGACCAATAATGTTATGGGTTGTTAGGAAGACCCCGGACAACAGGCCAGTCCAGAAAATCTATCTCAATGCCATAGTCCTGCTGGTGTTTGTGTCTGGAATAGGTTCACATCTATACGGCCAGACATTTCATTTTGGCCCTCTCATATTTGGTTTGGCTGTCCCAGCTGGACAACCTCTGGGATCGGCTTTGGAAGAGAAATTCCATCTCTTTGTTTTCGAAGTGTTTCTACCCCTTTTTGTGACTACATATGCAATGAGGGCTGATTTTGGGTCGATCAGATTGGACGATCCAAGAACACAGCTAACTATAATCCTCATAGTCCTCATTTTTGTGGTCAAAATATTAGCCACCATGGTCGCTCCGTTATATTTTAAGGTTCCCTTAACCGATGCATTTGTTCTTGCTCTCATTTTGAGCTGCAGAGGGATTATCCACCTTGGCACCTATACTTGGTACAGCGACACCCGGGTAAGTACACCTATAAATTAAGAAAACTAGCATTACTACACGCGCCTTGCGCCTAATTAAGCATGGTCAATAGTTTGGATACTCAATTGGGACAATTTAGAGTTTGAGTACGGAATTAAAGTTGTGTGATGTTAATAATCATACGAATTAAAAATTGGGCACTAATTTATATTCTTATACAGATGATAGATGATTCTGCTGATTCTGTGTATGCTGTGACACTCGCTAGCGTTGTAGTGACTTCAACTCTCGTGCCTATTATAGTGAAGCGCCTCTATGATCCTTCAAGAAAATACGCAGGCTACGAGAGAAGGGACATTATGCATTTGAAACCTAATGCAGAGCTCAAAATTCTCACCTGCATCCACAGGTCATCTAACATGCCTGCAGTGATCAATCTACTTGATGCAGCGTGTCCATCTAAAGAAAACCCCATTAATGTTTGTGTACTCCATCTCATCGAATTAATCGGCAGAACGGCTCCCATATTTATCTCCCACCAAGTGCAGGGGAAAACAGTTTCCCATGTTAATACATATTCAGCAAATGTGATTCTTTATTTCAATCAGTTTGAGAAAGAAAATCGTGGTGCTGTTAATTTGAGCATATTCACAGCAATCTCTCCACCAAATATCATGCATGAAGACATATGCACGCTTGCAATGGACAAGCTCACATCCCTAATAATCCTCCCATTTCATCGAAAATGGTCGATTGACGGGTCCAGTATTGAGTCGGAAGACAATACTATAAGGACACTAAACTTCAGTGTACTCGAAAGAGCTCCTTGTTCCGTTGGTATCCTTGTGGATCGGGGACATTTAGGTCGGTCCACCTCTGTTGTATCCACACTATCAACATTTTCGGTTGCTGTAGTCTTCTTGGGAGGGAAAGATGACAGGGAGGCATTGACCTTTGCCAAAAGAATGGCCAGGGACTCGACGATTAGGTTAACAGTAATCCATTTAGTGGCCATGGGTAATGAATATGCTGGTGGGGAATGGGATAAAATACTGGATGCAGAGGTATTGAAGGAGTTCAAATATAACCATGTGGGTGAAGGTCTTGTAATATATTTAGAGGAAATGGTGAAAGATGGACCGCAAACAGCCTTTCTATTAAGGTCTATGGTGGAAGAGTATGATATAATCATAGTTGGGAGAAGTCATAAGTTAGAGTCACCTCAGACAGTAGGGCTTTCCGAATGGTGCGAATTTCCGGAGTTGGGGATAATAGGAGACTTGCTTGCATCACCTGATGTCGATTGTAAGGCCTCCATTGTTGTGATGCAACAACAAGAGTTGAGCAGATGCAAATAATTAAACTCTTCGTCTGCACTACTTGTACATATGCTTTTTTCAAAAACCTCGTCCATTTTCGGTTTCTCATTTAATATTAGGAAACTGTTATTGACACTTCTCGGCTGCCACTGGGACCAATGTTGTAAAGTCTTTACTAGTCCCTCCTTTTTTTCTTTTTGGACAATTTTAGGTTCACCCCTACGGTAAACGAGCATATTCACCCCCGTTGTCGATTAACATATTTTAATTTAATAAATTTATAATCTAACCATCTATATCCTCAATTATCCTTTAAAGATCATCTCTGTAAAAAGTCAATCAAATCGAAAATCGTTTAATTATCTAGAGCAGATTACCAATAATTACAAACTCATTCAAATAATTGCCACGCGCAGAGTCCACGGGTCTTATTTTCATGCGGTAAGCTCATAAAGTCTATGTGGACACGTGGGCAATTTTTTTATTATATATTTTTTTTTTATGACAAAAATGTCCCTTAACACAAATAATAGAGGAAGACAGACAAGAGAGAGAGAGAGAGAGAGAGAGAGAGAGAGAGAGAGAGAACATATCTAGATCTGGATCGAGAACGAATCCGGCGAAGCGAGGCGGCGAATTCGGCGAACCGAGGCTGCAAAGCAACAGGCGAACCGAGGCTGCAAAGCAGGCGAAGGGAGGCTGCGAATCAGGTGAAGCAAGGCTGCGAATCAGGTGAAGCAAGGCTGCGAAGCCGGCGAAGTGAGGAGGAGAATCCGGCTAATCGAGGCAGCGAATCTGGCGAACCGAGGCTGCAAAGCAACCGGCGAACTGAGGTTGCGAATCCGGCGAAGGGAGTCTGCGAATCCAGCGAAGGGAGGCTAGCAAGGCTGCGAATCCAAATTTGGTTGAGAAATTCTGAGGGTCAGTACCTTTAGCCTCATTTTGTCATAGGTTTTGGCATGGGTAAGCTATTTCACTGGTTTTTGATCTGAAAGTATGACCAAATAATTGGTGCTGAATAAAATTGAATTTCAATTTTTTTTCCCTGTATTTGGTGGATTCTCAGTTTTATATTGAGGGTCAGTAGCTTTAGTTTTGTGTTTATGGTACTTTCTAGCTTATTAGATTGGTGGTGTTGTGTAATGCTTTAGTTTTGGGTTTATGGTACTTTCTTATTGGATTAGGATGGAGCTAATGAAAGCAATGCTGAAGCGAGCAAACGCGAGAAGGCCAGGCTAGTATACTGCTGGGGGCCAGTACACTACTGCGGATCAGTATACTACTGAGGGTCAGTATACTACTGGGGGTGACATACTACTAATCCTCAGTACACTACTACGGATCAGTACACTACTGAGCGTCAGTATACTACTGGGGCTAGTATACTGCTGGGAGTGACATACTACTAATCCTCAGTACACTACTGCTTGTATGCGGAAGTAGCAAAGCCAGAGATAAATGATAGTGTCCAAGTTTCATATTGTAATATGTACAAATAGTTTTTGGAATTATTAAATAAATGAGTTGTTTCTAAGAAAAACAAAGATTTCTTTTTTCCTAATGCTACTGCCATTCAGCAGTATTAATTTACATTATCCAAATCACAAGGGCAGTTTCATAGTTTACTTGTCAGTAGAAATAATTAAAAAATAGAAGGAATCTGACCGCAAGGGATAATACCTTGCACATGGGCCTTGCACACTAGCACATGGGAATTAAAAAAAACAGGTTTGCTGATGGTAATTTATGGGCTAAAACCTAAAAGTGTAGGTAGTGGTAATTTGCTAAATTATCTAATTGAATCAAACAAATGGATGGTTCTAACAACACTTACTACTACTATGGTAAATCGTCCGTGTATTTTATAGAAATGAATAACTAAAAGGTTTTCAATTTGATTGATTTTTTACAGAGCTAATTTTTGTATTACATTATACAACATGAATGGTTAGATTAGAAAATTATAAAATTATTATGCGTTAATCACAAGAGAGGGTGAATATGCTCATTCACCTTAGGGGTGAACCTAAGAATTGTTCTTTTCTTTTTTTCATCAAAAAGCTAACTTTGATTTAATAAAAACAAAGATACAACAAGGACACAAACACTAACAAGTAAAAAAGAAAATAAAAGATAATAATATCTTAGATCATCTCCAACAGCTTCCTTATAAAATCTCTATTATAGAGACTAAAAACTTAAAATCTCTATAATTTTTCTTCTAAAATTTCAACAGATTTTCGATGACATAGAGAGAATGTGAAAACTTCCTAAAAGAAAATTCCCTATAATTTTAGAGTTTGCTGTGGTTATAAGAATTATTATTTTTTCTCTCTTCACGTTCTCTAAAATAGGGATAGATATTGGGAAGCTGTTTTGAGAAAAGAAAAAAAAATTCCTCAAAAATAGGAAATGACATTGTATCTTGATAAGAAATGACGTTAAAAGCCATGGTAAACTAAGATAATAATAAAAGAACCATAAAAGTTGAAATTGTGTTTTGTATTTGTACCCAACAACACTGTATTCACATAACAACATGGTTTTCTTCCAGCAAAAAATTTGGGTTCGCTTTTCATTTTGCATCATCTCTTAGCTTTGATACACATGGTATTAACAAAATTGTGAGTGCATTTATGATTTCGGAGACTTCTAATAAAGTATGTTCATTTTTTTTTATCATTCAACATAAAAGACTTTGCTGCTAAATTGATCGAAGAAAATACATTTTCAAGTGTTCCTGGGTTTTGTGATTCTAGGTGCCATGCTTGCAGATTCACGTTTGCATCTTTATGTTCTTTGTACCTCGTGAGCCTCTTTTGGCACCATCATACTATTTCTCAAGTTTCTTGTATCTTGCATAATGAAACACATCTCTGGGTTTGTGCATTAAGTTGAAAAGAATGGATTAAATTACTGAGCTTCATTTCAAGGGTACCAAAGCTTCATATCACTGAAATCAATTGGAAACTGGTGACCTAGGATCCATAGTACATATTTGAGTTTGCTAATTCTCACCCTAGTCCATATTGATGCTGCTTTAGAATGCGCAACAATAAACTAACTTGATCGACCTCGTCAACTCTGAGTTTTGAGTTTTAACCCAATTAAAAATAATAACTTCTGCATTGAGACTTAGGGCAGAGAAAGAGAAAGAGATCGAGACTCGAGAGTGGGGGAAGTGAACCAATTCGAGCAAATTGAGTGTTGGACCGATCGATGATAGCCAAGTGAATGAGAATGGATTCAAGACGGTTTCTCCATCACCGTCATCTCTATTCTCTGTATTCTAGCTTGATCGAGAAAGAAAGCACCGGATAGGACCAATCAATACGATTAATTAAATTAAATCTTTTTTACCAGATCAGCATTAAAAATGTCGTTATGAATTTCATCTAAGAATAACAAAGGAGTTCTACTAGGAGTTTGTTATTACTTATTCTTTATCTCGATAAGGTTTTGCTGGGTATATGAATTTTGCTGGATTTACTTAAAAATAAGGGTATTATCGGAAAACTTGTTGGGTGTAGTTAGAGATTTTATGATTTTGTTGGGTGTAAAATATTTGTTGAGTGTATTTAGATATTTGTTGGGTACATTTAGAAAGACCTTTTTGTTTACTCAATAGTCTGCTACTAATTTTTTTTCTAGTGTTTTGTCCTTTTTCTCTTGATTTTTTTCCCTTCTCTTAAGCATATAACCCCGTATATCAACCCTGTGTCATATTCTCGAGTAAGCGAGAGAGACATAGCTCGCATCATATGTAGAGAAGGAAGCTGCTCTTGATCGATCAAATTGATGCTCTTGGTCGATCTAATTTCTTGGTTCAAGTTTTCACTTTATTACCTGCATTGACATCTCATTCGGAATATTTTGTTTTGATTTACAATTTCATGTAATTGGCGTTGAATCTCAATCTTTTCTTGGTTTGATTTTAAATTATATGGCTTGACTTTTGTTAATATTAATTGTTCGTTATTCTAGTTTGATTGTGCCATGAATTGTGGTTTGCATTTTGGACTTTTTTCAGATTTTGAATTTTGTGGTATTGTTCAATTTTGATTTTATATATTTGAAGTTTATTATTCAATTAAATCTGTCAATGTTTAAGGTTTTTAATTAAAACTCGGAAACGCACGAATCATCATTAGTATAGTGTCCAAGTACGAGGTCGTTCCAATTAAGAATTGATAATCAATTTAAATCCTAACTCAATTAATCCAAACATAGAATCACAATGAACAATTAAGATAAAGAAGATATGGTTTTTGAATTTTTGAATAAAGAAATAATGTGAAAATTAAAGAAAGAAACAAACAAACAAAGTTTATAAGTTGAAAAGTAAAGATGATAAAACCTAGGGTATCAGAATCAACCACTAAGAATCCTATTTATGTTTCGATGCAATTAACAGATTCTTTCATCTCTTTTGATAACAATAATCGTATCTAAGTCCTTCTCAGGTACTTTAGACCATAGTTTTGCTTAAGTGTATGATGCTCTCCCTCTTGGGTAAAGATCTTATACTCTAGCTATGCAGTTTATCCTCCTCAGGTATAAATTTAACATGCAAGGATTCACTACGTTCTAGAAAACAAGAGAATCAAGCAAACCGTTATTCTTTCTCGAGTAATAATGTAATTTACTACACTTAATCACAAGAAGCTAATCAAATTATATTGCATCTTTGCTTCAAATTTGTCTTCCAATTACTAAATGCAAAGCCCTAAGGTGGTCCATCAAAGAACTTAAACATGAAGCATAAATTCAAATAGTGATTAAGCATTTATTAAAGAAACTATAAATCCATCAATAAAACATTAACATGCATAAACAATTATGATAGGGCATCAACCTAACCCTAGAAAAAGGTTTAGCAAATTATAACTAGATAAAACATAGAAAAAAATATAAAAGAATGGACAGGGAAAAGAAGGGGAAGATGGATGGGTCATCTTCACTCTTTAGGCGAATTCAATGTGCTCCAAGGCGTCCTCCTCATGTAAAATTCGTGCTCCCTTATATCGGGAAGATTTCAACACATCTTTCGCTTCAAGTTTCCTTGTAAAACTTGGGTTTAGATTCCTTTCTTCATTTCACTACAACAAATCTGGGCTTTTACGGCCTAAAATTTACGGCGTGCATACATGTGTGCCATAAAAATCAATAACTTTCATCTCACCCTAGACTAGGGGTCATTATGGGCCGGGCTAGGGCTGGCCCTATCCTAAATTTTAGGGTTTAGGGTAGGGCTGGGCTTGGCCTGGTCAAAGTCAACAAAATTTAGGGTCGGGTGGAGCCGGGGCCGAGGCTCAATATGTAAGGGTCAAAAGGGTAGGGCTGGGCCAGCCCTTCCAAATAGGTCGGGCTAGGCCTTGCTCTATTTAACTCAAAATCTCAAATAAAGTAATAAACACTGAAAAAAAGGGTTGGCTAAGCTCATTTTGTAGCCTAGATCGGCCCTACTCGGGTTTGATCTCAGCATCTTGGACTACACCATGTTGAGGTTGAGGAGCAGGTTCGAGTTTGTGAGCGTCGAATCAAAGATGTTGGATAAGGTGTCGAACTCAACATGAGGATGATGGCAGCGATGTTGTTGTTGTTGCAGTACTTGCGGTGGGTGGTAGTGGTAGTTAGTCATGGTTGGACCTAATAAGGCCGAGATCAACTCTGCGTGTGAGTCGTACAACTCGTCATCGCCATCAGACCTATTCACAGCATCACAACCTAGTTTCCTTCTACTGTGCACCATCATCGCCTTGCATGAGCCGGTTGCGCACCTTCCCCTGCAGAGCAGCCATGCTTGCTCAAATCTCGCCTCCCAATCTCACAGCCATGTCCAAAGCTCGCGTCTGCGCTGACATCAACGTCCTTCTCCCTAAGGAGTTCTGTTGAGTTTCAGAGCTCTCGAAAGAACTAGGATCTAGATCTGTCTCGAAAGCATGAGGTCCACTCCTTGAAGGCCTGAGAAATTGACCGGTCTTCGAAGCCTTGCTCTTCAAGCTAACCTTCA
Organism: Rosa chinensis; assembly: GCF_002994745.2. Taxonomy (NCBI): domain Eukaryota; kingdom Viridiplantae; phylum Streptophyta; class Magnoliopsida; order Rosales; family Rosaceae; genus Rosa; species Rosa chinensis. The sequence goes on along the minus strand of NC_037092.1, from coordinate 77,570,356 downwards.
ACGCCTTGACCCCATACATCTATGAGAGATTCTCTATCCAAATGGCTGCTGCTAAGAATAGAACATGTCGGCATTGGCTTCGGCGGTTAAGGAGGTGAGGTGCTTGGGGAACATGGGAGAGAAGGCGGACTAGAAGCAAAACCCACCACCTTGGATGTAAAACAGGATGGGGAGTTTTTGGGTCAGGTCGTGGATCTTGGGTAAGAATATGCGGGCAGAAATGACAGGTCCTTGTGAAATGGTGAGGTCTTTAGATTGGATGCCGATGACGGAGTCAGTGGAAGGCAGGACTTTCTGGGTGTTGTAGAATATTTCGACCTAGCCATCTTTGTATGTAAGCCTTGAAGAAGCGAAACTCGTGAGTGACTTTGTTGTTAGTTGACTCCATTGGGGTGTTTTTCACTTAGGTTAGGCAAAATGGGCCTCATATATTAAGTGGGTTTAGGACATGGAAAGAAGACATAGTATTCATACCCATTATTCTATATAATAGAAAATAATAAAAATAATATATAAATTTTAGGGCCGGACTGGGCCGTAGGGTAGAGTCGGTCTTCATTTGCATGACCCTTACCCTATCGTATTTGAGAAAGGGTCGGGCAAGGCCATCCAAATACAAAGGTCGGGTCAGGTTTTGGCCCTATGGGTTGGGCGGGCTAAATGATGAGGCTTACCCTAGACTTTGTCTGCTTCCATCTCTACCCAATCTGTGCCACCCTCCATTGCTACTCAATCAAGTCCCTGTCTTGCCTTGCCAAATAACAATTCTTCTCAGTCACAAGTTATCACTTCTCTCAAGTTGTAACAAGGATGTGAAGCAATTCAAGTTGTCTGAGATCTTGATGAGCATTAAGTTTGAATCATTTCATGTTATTGATTAGATATCTAATGAATTATGAAGTGTAGGTAAGCTTGTGTGTCCACATTTGTGGCGATCACTTCCTCTCATTCTTCCTAGTTGATACGCTGTTCCAAAAGGACTCTATGCTACAACTAGAGCCAAGCACTATTTTTTTTGTTTTGTGGGGGGATGTTAAGAGATGGTCAAAGTCAACAAAGATAATAGTCAAGTTAGTATAAGTAGGGACTTTTTTCCGTTACTAATTCTAATCTTTTAGGTCTCGTTTGGTTCGTGGAAAAGAAATCAATTCCTTAGGAAATGCTATGGGAAAAGAAAACAAATTAACTTCCTACTAACTTTCATTTCCGCTGTTTGGAATTAAACGATGGGAAAGTACGGAGAAAATATATGTTTGTTTCTATTTTGGTGTTTGGTTTGGTTATGGAAAGGAAACAAAACCATACTAATATTCCATTTATATCATCCTACATAGTTACACAAATCTCATAAACTTTTTAAATAAAATTATCGATAATAATTTTCAATAAGGATATAAATATACTGATACTATGTAATTAATGCAGGAAAAGAGGAAGAGACAATGATCATTTGGAGGATGATCATATTTTCCCTTCTTAAAGGAAAGTTGTTCATTTCCTTATGCACACCAAACATAGGAAATGAATAAACTTCATTTCCCAATCCCTCAATTCTGCGAAACAAATAAGGCCTTATTGTAACCAATTAGTCCCTTTTTGTAGACACAAGAGAAAAATATCAAGAATCTATTTTCGCTTCTTTCTTGGTTTCTTTCTTCTTCTACTTTTTACCATCTTCATCAAAATCTTAGCAATGCATAATAGCTTTTTAATGGAATGCATATTGGATGCCTTTTTTTTTTTTTGGAGAAGAGACCAAAAAACTTTTATTAATCGGACTTAGGTACAAACAGTAATAAATTATTACAAGAAGCCAACCACGATATGGAAATAAGCTCCTAAGTAGTAACAAAGACTTCAGCTCCTAGAGTCAACATATACAAAACAATAAATGTGTATGCCTAAGCTGATCATGACCACGACCATACTAAAAAAATAGAGCTAAATACTAGTTACTACCGTGTGGTTTGGGTCCAAAATCAATTCAGTCCCTGGACTTCTAATTTCATCAAAAACACCATTGTACTTTCAATTTTGATATAATAGGTCCAATTCGTTAGTATTATGCTATGGGTTCAACTTATAGTTGGATTATTTGATGAAAAACTTTTTATTTGATAGATTTCTAATAGTGAGACCCACTCCTAAATTGACTATGCATGCCACCTCAACATCACATCATAAAACATAAACCATATATGATCCACGTCAACAAGTTAAATGACTAAATTATTGGAAGACTAACAGATTGGACCTATTAGATCAAAATTGAAACTACATGGGTGTTTTTGATAAAATTAGAAGTCCAGGGACTGAATTGATTTTGAACCTAAACCACAAAGTAATAATCAATATTTAGCCCAAAAAAATATGCCCCACTATTGTGCCCTATACAAAAGCTAAAAAGCAAAAACAAAAAACCCCAATGCTTATCGTCTCTGTTGGAGAATTATAGATTTCCTTGTAGTTTTAAGCTAGCTTTAACTATATTGATTGGGGTCTTGGCCAATATTTTTAAGTAAAAAATGTTGTAGATAATAGTAACACGTGCGTGATAACTTTTTGGAGAGGGTGTAGGTACGTACTTATAATTGTTAACATAGCATCCATGGAAGCAAAAGCTTAAGAATCAAAAGGAAGAAGACGAAGCTTACCAGACGCTAGAGAGAGAAGCTTACAAAATATCTTAACGATCTTTGCAATAATGAAAGCCTATGTCAGGATTATTACAAGCCAACAATTTATAGTAGTCAACCGAAATCAAACCCTAACTAACTTTCCTAACTATGTAGTTTATTACAGGTTGTAAAATTTTCATGACCATGAATAACTCCATATCACCATAGAGACTGCAGCTGCTGCCAACTTTGACTAGGAAAGCTAGAAGAAATGGTTGACTCGGTTAACAATGATAACATTAATTTTCTTAACCTGAAAGCTATTGGAACCACAAGGAACAGGTGTGTGGAAAATCCCTACCGGTATAGTTGATGAGGTATCTACCTTAACTAAGTAGTATTTTATTCAGGAGTGCAATTATTCCTACCCCCGCGCGCCTATCTTACTTCCCCCACTCACCTTTCATGAGTGGAATTTTCAGTTGTGGCATGGAAGTCACAATGAAACCATGCATCCCCTTGCAATAAATATCTTTTATTCTGTATCACATAAGCTAATCATCTTAATCAAGTTGTAGAAAGAAGGAAATAGAAAAAGATGAGTATAACCTTATAGGATGTATAGAAAACTAGCAAATAGCTGGTATAATAGGTTTCACCCTTCTGCTGAGAGAACATACTTGGTGTTTATGAAAGAAATTAAAATTGTGGAAGGAGATGAGTGGATGGGTATCATAATAATTGTGGGTGGTGGAAGAGTATGCAGTGGATGAGTGATTGAGTTAGTTTCTTTTCTTTGGTCTAGATTAGTTCATAAGGGACAATATGGAATAATAGGAAAGAGCGTTTTCTTTTTCCAGCCATTTAGTGAGGGTGGGAAACATGAGAAAGGGTGGGAATAGCAGCATTCTTCATTCTTTGTAAACTGTTATGCTTGTTACGGCCGGACATTAAATGAGCTATTCAATTACAGGATGAGGATATTACTGTGGCAGCTGTAAGGGAAGTTAAAGAAGAAACAGGCTTAAGTTAACAATTTCCATGTATCTATATTATATTTACTCCTTGTAGTTTATGATACCAATATGAATGGTGTGATGAATTCCACTGGTTTGCACCACTTCAGATTGACGCAGAGTTTTCAGAGGTATTAGCATTCAGGTACAAGTTTTAAGAGTCTTGAATTCATGTTTTTTTTTTTTTTACGTAATGTTATTTTAAATAAACTCCATTATAGATGGCAAAACTAAATCATGTGTGCCAAACAAGTCATGAAACATGATCTGGATGTAAATTATACTGGTATCCTTAATTGTGGACCTATATCCTTAATTGTGCACCGATATCTTTGATCGATTCAGGGATGTGACTGAAAGGTGCTTCATCTTTAACACCTTCCTGAACCCACGTGATTATAGGATTAACTTTAGCAATACCATCATGATGTAACCTACTTTTGTCATTTGGGTGAATTATATCTACATCCACCGAGTGTTCTCGGACCATAAAACAATTTCAAAATCTGAATTTTTCAATACACCATCCATAATCTTACCCTTATGTAAACTTGTTCTTGAAAAAGTTCTATGCAAAATGAAGAAAAGCAGAAGAATAGAGACGAAGCTGAAAAACGAAATGGAATACAGAGGCTTCAATTGTATTGATAGATTGTCATGTAAGTAGCATTTATACTCACATCTAACTTGAATTGAAAAATTACAGTTTTACCCTTAACACCCTCCCTCAAGCTGATGGGAGAGAAGCTACCGTTAGATTGCATTAGGAAAGGGCTAAAGACTTAAGCAGCACAGAAACCTGTAATATTGGTTTCAACCAAGATCAATGAGCGGCAGTGGTTGACATAGCTTCAGAGGATAAGAGGCCTACCTACAATGTAGTTTATTTTGATATGAGTAGATAAGAGTTGCCAAGTGCCTTGTATCGGATAAGCTTTAACTAGAGATTGAGAGCTGTAATCATAATTATCTTGTTGTTTATCTCTTACAACTTGATCATGAAAATCTTGGTGATATTCTCTCCTGAAAGCATTATCAAGGGATAAACCAGATTCGATAGTTTTGCATTTGTAAAATGGCAATTCATCATTCCTTTGCTTTTCACCCCTTGTTGACTTTGCATCAAATGTTTGCTTTCCTTGATTGTACTCTTGAGCCAACTCAGATGTCATAAAAGGTGCCTGAGCTTCTGTTCTTGAGTTGGTTGCATTATCACTTTTGTTGCCAAGAGAACTCATAAGAGGACTCATAAATGAAAGCTTAGGGATTGAACAAAGAGAATCCGAAATAGAATCAGAAGTAGATTCTATTACAATGAAAGAAGCAGATTTATTTTCTTGTAGAAACTTATCTTTATTAGAAACAACTTTCTCATCCAGAAAAACATGTTCTTGAGACTTCAATTGCTCTTCTTTATCTGAATAAGAGTCTTCTTTAGCTTGTTTCTTCTTCAAATCTTGAGGAATTTAAATGTCTTCATGAGCACAATCTTTTCTAATCAGTTGCTCAACACTCTTACTTTCAGCCACAGTGGAATCAGAAGTTGAGTTAACATCAGACTCTTCTTTGACAACAAAACTTACAATTTCTGCTTCTTGTTTTTGAACACATTCTTCTACAACCAATTGTTTAACACTCTCATTTTCAATCCCCATGGAACCACAATTTAAGTCTTTAGCAGATGCTCTTCTCATCATATACTCAGAAGTAGGAAACACAATACTATTGTGAACATCATATCATTAGAGACACATGCAGCATTAGTAGCTTGAGCTCTGGAATTATCACCAAATGCAGCCATAGCAGTCTTGGAGGACAAAGACATGGACATCACTGTTTGATTAATCTCATCTTGAGCAATTAACAAAAGAGATCTAACTCTTCCATTGAAACAGAGGGTTTTGATTCTTATTATAGTTTTTATGGAAACAAACTCTACTGGCAAACCATGAAGAACTGAGACAACTATATCCTCATCCGCCAGATAACTCCTACAGTAGCAAGCTGATCACATAGTAACTTAACTCAAATTATATACTTGTCAATAGAGTCTGAGCCTTTTTGGATGTTGTATAAGGAGGTCTTCAGAGTCATTATGTTATACACTGATGCACTAGCATATTTCTCCTTAAGTTTACACCAAAATTTCTCTAGAAGTCTTACTTCCAACAATGAAGGAAAGAACATCATTAGATAGAGTCGCTGCAAGTATAGACATAACGGCAGAATCATTTTGCACCCAATCCATGTACTCCTTTGTCATATCAGACATAAGTCGACCTTCTTCTGTAACAATGTGTTGTGGTGGACGAGGGAATGATCCATCGATATATCTAATGAGGCCACAACCTGTAAACATTGTCTCTACCAGAAATCTCCATGTTACGTAGTTAGAGTTGTCTAATCGAACTGTGATTAGATTGTAGAAATTGGACATTAGGCAATTTTTTAACTCAATACTATTATCCATGATGCAAGGCAACACATAATTGTAAAAGAACCTGAAAGAGACTCACAGACCTTCACAATTCAGTTCTTTTTTTCTTTTTTTCAACTTTGTTTCTCATTCCCCCCAAAAAGTAAAATTTTGCTCAAGCTAAATTGTAGATTATAGACCAGAGTAAACAATGATGTATATCTGATCCTTTGTGGGATTTCATATGCAAATTTCTGAGAGATACTCGCACAAAAAAGAAGTGGAGATAGATAAGAGCACCACAGAACATCCAAATAACATGTAATTTCCAAGAATAGTTAACCTAGATTCAGGTAGAGTAAAGAAGTTACCAAAATTCAAGCGCACAAACACCAGAGGAACATAGAATGATCAAATCCTTGAACTTGAAGAAGATCAATTCAAGAAAAACCCCAACTCTTGAAGATAATATAACATGCAGATGATGTGTTCGATGAAATGACTAAACCAAAATTTAGCATCCAACCTCTTGAAAGCACCAAAATCTCACAGCGCGAGATGAGAGCTTGAATGGAATCGTTATTAGACAGCAGTGAAAAGCAGAAGAATAGAGACAAAGCTGGAAAATGAAATGGAATACAGAAGCTTCAATTGTATTGATATATTGTCATGTAAGTATAGGCATTTATACTCGCATCTAAATTGAATTGGAAAATTACAGTTTTACCCTTAACATTTCTCTTATGCCAACGCCAGTGCTGGTCACATCTCGTTGATGCTCAGGTGTTGACCTTCAATTATGAAATTTTCAGCTGTAGAATTATAGAAAGGAAACAATTCAATTTTTGATGGGAAAATCGTTCGTACGATACCTGACGTTTGGCCCATTCTAAATTTTCGTACCTCACGTTCAGAAAATATTAAAACGGTTCTTGACATTTTGACCCTGACTGAAGATGGGTACCTGGGGCCGTTAGCTCCGTAACGGAGCATTCCTAAATTCAAATTTTGAAGGGTAGTCTGGTCTATTCACCTAAACTGAACCCCTAACCCTTAACCCTATCCTGGTCCATTTCCTTTTTTTTTTTTTTTATCTAATTCTCTCTCTCTCTCTCTCTCTCTCGTCCCCATTAAAACCCAGAAACACCATGGTTTCCAGCTTTACCATGACGCTTGATATTTACCTACACATAATAACACGTCTCAATCATCACCCAAAATTGCTACACATTCTAATCATATTCAAATACAAACACCCATAACTGATCAAAAAGAAAAAAAAATTATACAATCTTGATTGGTTTAGCTAGCATCAAATCAATAAAATTTCCGGTTCAAATGTAGACATAGGATAATTTCATCGAAAAGAAAATTCTTGCATCATCAACATGCACCCAGAATCCTTACCGCCAATGAAAGACAACAGCTTGAAGAATGAACTGGGTGTTGTCGAGGTTGGGAGGTTTATGGGTTTGTGAGAGAGAGAGAGAGAGAGAGAGAGAGAGAGAGAGAGAGAGAGAGACAATAGCTTGAAGAATGAACTGGGTGTTGTCAAGGTTGGGAGGCTCTCATATTTATTCATAGTTTCAGACCCAAGCTCTCTCTTTACTAAACCCACACCTCTCTCTTTTCTCTCTTTCATGGCCTCCTCTTCCGGGAGCTTAGACACCTCCGCAAATTCTCACCCGAGCAACTTCACCTTTTCTACCCACCCATTCATGACCACCTCCTTCTCGGACCTCTTATCCTCGGGCGCCGACACCACAAACCCAATAGCCACCGCAACCGAAACTCCGGGTACGGGTTATCGGATCGTATTGCAGAGCGAACGGGGTCGGGTGTCCCCAAGTTTAAGTCCCTCCCGCCTCCCCAACTCCCCATTTCGCCTCCCTCTGTTGTGTCTCCCTGTTCCTACTTTGCAATCCCACCTAGGATGAGCCCCGCCGAGCTTCTCGACTCTCCCTCTTCCTGTTGTTGTTCCATTTTCGTAATAAGAGTTGGTTGTTGTCAATGACAACGTATTTGGTTTTGGAACAAATGATGGGGGAACAACATATCATATATGGGGTTTTGGTTCATAGTAAAGTCAAAGTTTACCTGTTTTTGAGTTTGCTAAAAAAAGGAGGTTAGGCTGATTTAGTTGCTTTATTGTTAGGGGCTAATTTTGTTTGGGATTGAATCTTACCATATATGTTTCTGAAATTTTGTTTCTTCATGATTTGTACTAATGAGATTTTCCATTTTTGTGGTTGTGGTCTTGTTATTATGGGCAGATTCTTCCATCTCCAACTACTGGGAGTTTTGCAGCTCAAGCCTTTAATTGGAGGACCAATTCTGGTTCTGGTACCAACAACAATAACAACAACCGGAGTGTTAAAGAGGAGCACAAGAACTACTCAGATTTCTCTTTCCAAACCCAAACCAGGGCCCCTCCAACTTCATCATCAGCAATTTTCCAATCCTCGAACAGCAATTTTCCTCATCATTGCCATTCAAATCAATCCCCACTTTCGACTCTTGCTTCACCGAAACCAAATCCTCCAAAAAACCAAATCCACATATCCTCAATCTCCAATTCTCCATATCCTGGCTCTCTTCTCCCCTAGAAAAGCTTCAATTTTCTTCTTCACACTCCCCACCTCTTCAGCATGCTTCTCATGAATTAGGTACCTCTTGCAGTTCGGATTTGAGTGTGGAAATGCCTAAACCTTTGCGGTGAGCTTCGGGCTCCTTGATCGTGATCTCGTATGTCTTCATTAGGCCCTGTTGTTTTTGAATCTCCGTCAGCATTAGGGTCAATTGCGGCGAGAGATCGAGCTCTTTCTTCAAGAAGCTGCATTTGAGCTCTAAAATGGCTTTCAGCTCGTCCACGTTTGGCGTTGGGCTTGAGCTTGCAAATGCCATTGTTGGAAGCGATTTTGGTTGCGACTCGGAGGCTAATGACCTTGTGGATAGTCCTAACCAACTTGCTCCGCTGGATCGGAGCTTCTGATCAGCTTTAAATAGTTTACAAGAAGAAGAAAAGGAAGGGTACCCATTTGAGAATTTCGAGCAAGAACTCTGATTCTAAGAAGACCCATTTCCGGTGACCAGTTTCAGAGCCGGTGGAGTGAAGAAAGCTACAGAGGCCATTGAGAACCAGTTTTGGAGCTTACTCTAAGTGAAGAGAGATGATGATCAATATGAAAGTGAAAGGTAAAAATTTAAGTGAAAAAAAAAATTGCTTTTGCTTTATTTATTATTATATGAAGAAAACTAAGAAAAACAAAAAAATAAAGGGTAAATTGGTCATTTAATGATCAAAACATGCCATCTGTCATTTTTTGTAACGGATCAAACGGCTCCAGGTACCGATCTTCGGTCGGGGTTAAAACGTCAGGTACCATTCTGATATTTTCTGAACGTGAGGTACTGAAGTTTAGAATGGACCAAACGTCAGGTACCGTACGAACGATTTTCCCATTTTTGATAGGCAAAGTAGCAGATTTTCATCTCTGACTGAGTAATCAGCACCCTCTACTCCTCTAAAAGAAGTAGATGGTTCTTTTGCTCCCATTCAATATTTGACCCTTTTCCTTCAAACTCATATCTCAAGCCCTCTTGCTAGTAAAACAAAAATGCTCAGAGGAGTATCTCTAGAGAGATTTTGAAATCACGCAATTGATTGCATAGCGCTTTTTTCGTTCTTTATTGGCTCTAGCTTTGCTTCTCATTAGCATGGATTTATTGAATTTGAAATCTTTTCTTCTACTTTACAGATGTAAACCATGGTGGAGATTCTAATCCTACATACTTTATAAAAATATATTTTGTAAATGTCTTAATTATCTTTGTGATTTAATTAATTCTCAAAGTTTATTAATCTTCTAGGGTCAATTGTCAAAATTTTTGATTTTGGCTAATAAAACCTCTTCTCTTAATAATAACTAGTCTACAATCACATGGTCTGCATGTGTAAAAAAAAAATTTAATTGTAAAAAAGAAAAAGTTATCAGCAAAAGAAATAGATTCAATGAATAGTTATTACAAAGATAAAATAGTTGGAGAGAAAAGTGGGGGTTGTGGGATCATTTCTTTTCAATTTTTATAATAAAATCTATTTTATAATTGTCCTATTTACCCTTGTGATTTAATTTATTGTCAAAGTTTTTTAATATTTCATGGTTAAATCTGTCAAAATTTTTAATTTTGGCTAACAAAGTCTATTCTCTTAATAATAGTATAGATAATAATAATAATAATAATAATAATAATAATAATAATAATAATAATAACAATAATAATTAGCAGGGCCCACCCACTATATGTGTGGAGAGAAATTAAAGGTAGTGGAAAAACTTAATAAAAACTTTCAATCAATACATTTATAAGGGTGTCTACGGCCTAGCGCTGTGCTAGGGTTAAGAAATCTCTTCCTCAGGGTGGTGGTTTCTCAATTTTCTCGTCGTTGCTCGTCAATAGCAGTTATGGCATATCTTGGTCTGCTTATTCTCTTCCTCGTAACGTTGGGTAGCGCTGATACTATGTTGGTGTCGGGGGTTGGGGGCGTTGTTGGATCCGCGTCCAAGCTCGATGGTGAAGTGCAAGATGCGGCCTCGTTTGCGGGGATGGCATATCGGTGGCGGGTGAGTGGTGATCCAGTCTTGGTTTGGTCAAGATCGGATCCGAAAGGTTGATTCTGATCGGATCCAAGGGACGATGGTGCATCTAAGAATGGCATCTTGATTAACCAAATCTGGTTTGGTGTTCCTATTGATAGTGATGATGGATCTACTCTTGATCCGTCAATCTATGGCAGAGGCCAGGTTACTCTTGTTGGAGGTGGTGGTGATCTGTGGTGGGGTTGCGTGCAACAGTATGGCGAATCTAGGCGAGGTGATAGCTTCAGCTTCTTCTCCTCTTCCTTGAAATCTTCGATGGTCTTAGCGGTGCATATCTCGTGTCCGGGGCAGCTGGTTATCTTTGGTTATTGAGGAGAAAGCATCGGGTCTTCGATGGTGGAGGCAGTAATTTGTCTTGGGTTGTTGACATTGGGCTTGATCCGGGGGCCACTGGCAGTGTTTACGACGACGGTGGAGGCGGGACAGAAGCTGGCATGTATAGCGGTGGCGGCTTGCTTGCTTTTTCATCTAGGTTTTGCCCTAAGGGTTATGATTAGGCTGCTAGGGTTTTTTGGCCCCATGCAGTTCTTTTGTCTTTAAGTTTTAATGTAGCTTTGGGCCTTCATTTTTTTTGTGAATGATGGGCTTATAGTTTTCTTGCATTGAGCAGGAGAGATCGCAAAGAAAAGAGAGACCTCGTTGCCAATTTAATCTACTTCAGGGCTCTACTTTTTTTGTTTTGGGCTTAATCCTAAAAGGTGGGTGTGCTAGGAGATTACTAGTTTGTTTGCTCTTTTGTTAGGGGTAGGTTTGTAGTAGTTTCTAAGAAACGGTTCTTTCTGACGACCCCACAGGGGTGGATCGTTTTTGTACTGCTTGCTGAATTAAATAATCAGATGACATCTTTTACACACAAAAAAAAAGGTAGTGGAAAAACTTCCCGTACAACTACCACATTTTCTGTTTTTTAATTTTTTTTTCAATCTTATAATTTACCATATTATCCTTATTGATTAATTATATTTCATAATTTTTTAATATATAAAGGTTAAATTAATAAAAAAATTTAGTTTTGGAGAGCAAGCTCTTTTCTCTTAATAATAATAATAATAATAATAAAAATAATCCTTATAAAAAAAATAATTTGAAAATTAGGTTCACAGTGTTCATAGTGAACAATGAATCATGTAGATAGACACAAAGCTCCATACTTGTAGAACATAAGGTTATAAGACATGATACTTTGTATGATAAGTTCAAATAATTTTACATACTCATAAAACTTCAGATCTGATTCTGAACTAAATATTAGAACTTTCAGTGTCGTATGTTGAACATGAGGTTCAAATATTGTACTCAAAACATAAGGCTCCAAGAACTATAGAATAAGAAAACATGATATAAATAAATTACTCATAGAGCATGATTATTGTGGCAAAAAAAAAAAGGAAGGTTGCACCAAAACCTCTTTAATTATGATGGAGTTTAGGAAAAAAGAAGAACAAGGTAGGAGCATACAAAGAGGGATATAAGGGAGAATAAGAGAGATGTGTATCATTCATTGCGGCCATTAGATTTTTTTATATATAGATGCTAATGACACATTTACTTACTTCGAATGAGTATTGGAATAAGAGAGTCGATTCTAGAACATGTTTTTCCTACATTTACTAACACAAAAATGAATTAGAATGAAAGTGGATCCCCTCTCAAAATCAAGAACTTATTTCATAACAACTCGAAGTTTAAAACCCAAAAAGGGAGTTGAGTTTAAGAATCAATTCATTGAGAATCAACTTATTCGATTCATGAGTTTCTTAATTCCAATTAAGTAAACATGTCATAAGTTACTTAAATGATACTTCAAAATTACTTTAATTTACACAATAAGAGTAATTTGCTTTTGTGTTACTATTCATTGAACAGTAAATATGGCAAATTGGAAATCACTGTTTACTATTAATTGAACAGTAAAAATCCCTTTTTTTTTTTTTTTTTTGTATATGTATGATTGGTACATTTATAATATTGGAAACGTTTTTCCATCTCTAAACACAAACTATGAACCGAACTTGTGGTGAACTAGCGATCAAAGAACAAGCATAATTATTGTTTGGCCAACCCGCTTCATCCTCCTATCCATAACTTCCATACTCGTCGACATACTCTGTTCATGCATGTCTCTCATATCCAATTATCCATGCATGGCTAGACGTCTCTCCTCTCCTCGCCTCTCTATCCCTTCTCTCTATCTGGCTAACATCTTTGTTTTATTTTTCTTTTCTAAACGCTTTATTGTTGAGCTACTATAGGATCACAATGAATAGGGCAAACTGGATATGCGAGACCCAGAAAGGCATAAGATCGAAAGGTGTCTTTTTGGGTGATAATCCTTTGAAATACCCATCTCCAATACTTCTTCTGCAACTTACTATAGCTGCCTTGGTCACCGCTCTCTTCCAATTCATTCTCAACCCTCTCGGAGAAAGTGCTTATATCTCACAAATGCTGGTAATTAATTAAATACGATACCCTTTTTCAAATTTCTTTGTTAGCCGTGTATTTGGGTTTCAACATTCAAGTCAAGAAGTTATGACTCGATCTTGAATTTATAATACACAGCTAGAAAATGTCTTTGATAGAATATATTTGTTTAATGTGATGACCATATGTGATATTGTCAGGCAGGTATTCTATTGGGACCATCATTCTTAGGAGGAGAAAATGATTTTGCAGAAATAGTTTACCCAGTTAAAAGTTTCTACATCAGCCAAACCTTTGCTTTCTTTGGTTGCATGCTTTTTCTATTCCTAGTGGGTGTTAAAATGGATTTGAGTATAGTCAGACGGTCGGGAAAGAAAGCTGTGGTCATAGGCCTCTCGGCATTTTTCGTCCCTTTGGTTCTAAATGTAGGCTTCGCTCTCGTTCTGCAACGTACGGTCACCATGGAACCCCAGTTGCACAAATCACTTGTAGCCATAGCAGTGTTTCAGTGCCTAAGTAGCTTCCACGTCATCGGTTGTCTCTTGGGCGATTTGAAGCTCCTCAACTCGGAGCTTGGTCGTTTGGCTGTGTCTTCTTCGATGATTAGCGGAGTCATCTCTTGGATTTGGGTCATCCTGGCCTTCACAGTACGGCTAAGCACCATGAAAAAAACCGGAAACTTGCCTTTTATGGGTTTAAGTTTAGCCGCATTGTTTGTTCTAATTATATTCATAATGAGGCCAATAATGCTGTGGATGGTTGCCCAAACAGCTACAGGCAAACCCATTAAAGAGAGCTACATAGTCTCCATCTTCATCATGGTCATGATTTGTTCCCTTCTCGGTGAGATTGTGGGCCAGCATTTTTTGATTGGGCCTATGGTTTTGGGCCTCGCCGTGCCAGACGGCCCGCCTTTGGGATCAGCATTGGTGGAGAAACTTGACTCGTACGTTTCCAACATTCTGTTGCCGAGCTACTTTCTGTTCACTGGTGCAAGAATCAATTTGAGTGAAATCAGAATGAAGACTGTTGGGATTGTGGAGGTGCTGGCTCTCAGTAGCTTTTGTGGTAAAGTATTAGGGACCATGGTGCCTTCACTCTATTGCAAAATGCCTGCTATCGACGCACTTTCATTAGGGCTCATCATGAGTGCCCAAGGCATCACCGACCTTCTTGTCTTGCAACATGGAATGCTACTCTTGGTAATAAACTCTCCATACTCCATCGTCTATATATATAGACACACACACACACACACATCCTTCGTGGCAGTACATAGGTCCAAATCCATTATAACAAGCCATCTAACTTATCGTTCTTTATTTTTATTACGAATTTAGTATTGTAGTCCGAATTGCTTATTTTCTAATCTCATTTATAGCTTATTTTGTAAAACATAATATGAGATATCTATGTTATTTTGTAAAACATAATTCGTACTACGTTTACTCTAGGGTCTAAAGGTTAGATATCTATGTTATCTTGTCTCTCTAATACTCGTACACTTCCCATCGTATTGTTCTTTCCCTGAAACGAGACAAGCCAAATTAGTTTTGCAGTTCTAATACATATTATGATGATTATTATATTTATTTGTCCATATGTTGGTTTACTCTGGAGCTCATATATTAGATGTGTATGTAAATTGTTTCGGACACTTATTGATTTGTTCTTATTTTTTGCAGCTCATTGACGGAGAATGCTACAGCATCATGATTCTGTCATCGGTTTTATTTACTGGAATCATCACCCCCATAGTGAAATTTCTGTACAACCCCTCTAAGAGATACAAGTCCACAAAGCGAAGACGAACCATTGAGCATTCCTTGCCAAACATGGAACTCGGACTTCTTGTCTGCATGTTCCACCAAGACAGCACTCCCTCCATCATAAACCTAATAGAAGTCTTCAATCCAACCCCCAAGAGCCCCATTTGCTTCTGCGTTGTCCACCTCATCCGTCTCTCAGGTCGAACAGCTCCAGTCCTCATAACCCACAGACCCGGGAAAAACACCTCTTTACACTCAAACAACTACTCCGATCACATAATCAATGCCTTCAGATTGTACCAAGAACACAATGCCAGCAGTGTCATAATGAATGCATTCACCGCAATTGCGCCCTATGCCACAATGCACGACGAGGTTTGTACACTTGCTTTTGAAAAAAGGACTTCCATGATAATAATCCCATTTCACAAGTTTTTCAGTGCTATCCAATGCACCGAAGAATTAGCGCATCCAATCAGGTCTGTCAACAGAAATATTCTTCAAAATGCTCCGTGCTCAGTTGGGATTCTTGTAGACCGAGGTACGTTGAATAAAAAACCATCCGCTTTACACACTTCTATATCAGGAAGAAGTTTGTACAGCGTTGGGACGATCTTTGTTGAGGGACCTGATGACCGCGAAGCATTGGCGTTAGCGACGCGGATGGCTGGAAACCCCAATGTCAGCCTAACCGTTACCAAATTTACCGATCCCAAGCAAAATAAAACCCAGAAAGAGATCGATTCGGAAGTTATAATGAAGTATAAGACAGCCATTGATGGCAAAAAACAGCATGTCTACAAAGAGGTACATGTCAAAGATAGCGTCGACATGATCAATGAGATTAGATCGATGGAGGATTTTTTTGACCTAATTCTGGTGGGGAGAAGACATGATAGTGATTCGCCGTTGTTCATGGGACTTACCGAATGGAATGAGTTTCCGGAACTAGGGTTCCTCGGAGACATGTTAGCATCTTTTGATGCAAATTGCGAGGTGTCAGTGCTGGTGGTGCAGCAACAATCGTTTGGATGTGCTGAAAAAGAGAAGACTGATATCTTTAATTGCCATGTGAAGGATTCGTTTTCTGTTGTGGATATACCTCATAATCGACATTAACAAAGTGTGGCCACTTTGATCTTAGGAGATTAACAAACACTACAAGTACGTACTATGGAATTGTAAATATTTGGGAAGTCTACATGGTTCGTGCGACCTTGACATATTTGCTTAGATCGATAAATTTGTTAAAGAATTGTGCATGCTAGACTATAGGGCTAATGTTGAACATAAGCTAGCTAGAGATCAAAATTTCATCGTACTTTTTTTTTTTAAGTGTGGGGAACATACATTATTGTAGAAACACAAAACATGTAGATCATAGCATAATAAAACAAAATGGGTGATAAATATCTCTGATCATGAAATTTATGATCACCTAAATTACTTTCAATAATTTAATCTTACACTTTAAATTTATATCCAATAATAAGTGATTATTACTTTCTTGGTCATCAGTGACCGAGTGAACACTCGTTTGAATAATGTAGGTATAGATTTTGTACTTGTCGTGGCATTCCCATACAAAGTTATGACAACGCCCTTTACTGATATCGAAGAGTCACAGGACAGGTAAATGCATCTGCATATGCAGGGGATTGCAACATGTGTTGCAATCCCCGAGTCTGCAGTCAGTTTCATGTGGAGTCCGTTTTTGGAAAGTAGGGTTTGAATTTTATGTATTTACATTTTTTAAAGATTCTTTTGATTGTTAAAATCATGGTGTTGATGTCCTAGGGTTTTTAGGACGTGTCCATTCCTAATTGATTTTCTTGAAGATTTGTTGGAGTT
Source organism: Rosa chinensis (assembly GCF_002994745.2). NCBI lineage: Eukaryota > Viridiplantae > Streptophyta > Magnoliopsida > Rosales > Rosaceae > Rosa > Rosa chinensis. The sequence continues at coordinate 77,553,601 of NC_037092.1, read as the reverse complement.
CTTAATATGGGAAGTTTCTTTTCTAATTAAAGGAAAATTAGGGTAGAATCTTTGGATGATTGAGTAGTTGCCGCAGGTCTATCATATAAGCAGGAAAAAGACACGGTCAGCTGCAGGGAATATAGATGCAAGAATTTTTGATAGAGTCTTGCATGAGTTTTGCATGTTAGTTTGAAATTGAGTCTTCACAAAGAGTCAAACACTTGGGGGCCATGTATAAGTGTTATTGATTGGTTCTTCATATGCATAAACACTCTCTTGAGATCAGTAGAGAGACGGTGAAGAAAGAAGAGCAAGAATTGGTGATCATTCAAGTGAAGGAGTTCTAGAAGGAAGACTAATTTTGTGTTAGCTTTTGTCTAAACCTTATAGCTGAGCTAGTGCTATTCAAGTGTAAAAGAACATATCCTTTTGAATAAGATGATCATTATTTTGGGTTCTCAAGAGTAGGAGCCCTGTAGTGTTTTTAATCTCATATTTTGAGGTTTTCACTGCGTAACCAAATCTGGTGTTTAGTTTGTTATTTTGGTTTCTGCTGCCCAGTAAGGATTGATCAGTGCACTGCAATCCCCATTCTTCAGAAAACACATTCTGTCCTTGTATTTTGATTTGGCATCAGAGCAGGTTCTAAAGCTTTTTAGTTGATCTGTGGTCAAGGATGGAACGTGAATATAACAGAACCTCCAGTTCCATAAATTGCCCCCCTTTATTTGATGGTAAAGATTACTCATAATGGAAGGTCATGATAAGGGCATTGCTCTACTCTCAGGATGAAAATATGTGGAATATAGTTGAGACTGGATGGGAACACCCAACCAAGGTTGAAGACTCAAAGAAAGTTAAAGGGGCATCTACAAGAGTTCTTAAACCTAGGAAGGAATGGACAGAAGAGGAGGTTCGAAATAGAAGTTGTGATTTCAAGGCACGGAATTCCTTATACACATCTTTATCCAAGAAATAGAGGGTGAGAATCAGCCATTGTGAGACGGCTAAACAAGCATGGGATCTTCTTCAGGTCACTTATGAAGGAAATAAAAAGGTTAGAGGTTATAAGCTTCAGAGACTTGTCTTGGAGTTTGAGAACATGCAAATGGGGGAGGATGAATCAATAGATGACTTTCATGCTCGTCTTATGAACGTGACAAGTCAGTGTCACAGTCTTGGTGATCCTTTTGAAGAGCATCAGATTGTCAAGAAAATTCTTAGGTCTCTTTCATCAAAGTTTCAATCCAAATAGACAGCTATAGAGGAGACTCAAGACCTGGACACCTATTCTCTTGACAAACTGATAGGTAATCTTAAAACCTTTGAGATGAGGATCAAGCCCGAGAAAAAGGTAAAAAATGTTGCTTTCTCTTCTATTAAAAAGGAAGATTATATTGTTGATTACGTGGATTTAGCTTTGTTGACTAAAGAGTTCAAAATTTTTTAAAAAAAAAAAACAAAAATTCTTCTGGAAACTCATCGAAAATTTTTCCTAACAAAACTAAATGCTTTGAGTGTGGTGGAATTGGACATCTTGCTGCCGATTGTGGCAACAAGAAAAATAATTTATGTGGAAACAAGGCTCTAAAATCTACTTGGAGTAACAGTGATGAAGGCTCTCAATCCGATGGTGAAGAGGTAAATCTTGCTCTTACTTCCTCTTTTGATTCTGAATTATCTGATGGTTCTGATTTAGAAGATGATACTCTTGATGAAGAAATAAATGAAAAGTGTAAGCAATAGTATAATGCTTCAAAAATTGTTCTTAGAAAAAATAATAAACTTGAAAAAGAAGTTGAATCATTGAGAGTGGAAAAAGGAAAAATTGAGCAAAATTTTGAAATTTCTTTGAGAGATTGGGAAGAAGAGCGTGCTAACCTTGTTGATAAGATCAAAGTTTTGTAGGGTAAGGCCGGGTTTCAAGATTGGGACAAGGAACATGATGAGCTCACTAACAAAATCAAAGTTTTGCAGGTTGAAATAAAAGCTCAATCTAATCTAAATGTTTCACTAACCCTTGAAAATGAGAAGTTGCAGGATGAATTATTAAGGGTCAAGGAAAGCTTGAACAAGTTCACTATAGGGTCTGAAAAAGTCTCAAAAATGATTGGATTAGGCAAAGCTCATTGCAACAAAGAGGGATTAGGATATAATGGTGATACTTGCAAGCCTTTGAGGTTTGTAAAAGGTGTGGAATGTGAAAGCTCATCAAGTCAGCCACAAAGTTCTTGTGAAAATGGGTCTGGTTTCAAGTTGCTTGCAAAATCAGAACCACGTGTGGCTTACCAAACACTTCAAAAAGCTCATCAGTAAGTCCTGACAAACTTTGTCAGCCCAGGTATATTCACAACCCCAAAAACTTCATTCCTACTTGTCATTATTGTGGAAAATTAGGACACATACGTCCTAGATGCAATATGCTTCGCAGGGTTACTCAAAATTAGAGGAAAACGTTGAGAATTGACTCACCTGCCTCGTTGCAAGCTGAGTTGAAAGAGGATCTGAATCTGATCGCTAGGATTGCAAAGCTGGCTGCAATCCCCATAGATCTGGAAACAAAAACAAAGCAGAAGCAAATCTGGATTAAAAAAGGTTCAAATAATCATTTTTCTGCTCATACAGATAATCTTGATAATATGTTTGAGCTTGCTTTTGTTCCTATTGAACACAAATTGGCTAATTCGTTCAATAGGTTGTTAGACAGAACTCAATTTGAATCACTTAGTAGCACCGTTGGTGGATGCTCTAAGTATTGATACTCTCACTTCGCTTGATCCATTTTGCATGCATTCATGTTGTATGTCTTCATGATAGTATAGGTACATTTTCTTTACGTTTATACATTGTTAGGTTCAGTTTCTGGAAATTTGTATCCCCGAGTGTTTGGCAGATTATTTTGAACTTAGATTGACAAGGGCCGTACTCTTTTCCTTAAATATGTGTGCAATGAGGTGTCTAGCACGTTTTGAATTTGCTCTTGTGTCACTCTGTAATTGTGAGTTTGAACAACATATTCTCTATCACCTTGTATCCTCACATGCACACATACTCTGAGTGGTGGCAAGTCATATTTGTTGGTTGGCCTGTTCTCAATACTCTTATATGGAATATTTCTTTATTTTTGCTGCTCCTTTAAAAAAAAAATGAATGTATTATGGAGCATGGCCAAGCTATTTCCAAAGTAAACAGGCCTCGGTCGTGACGAACGATATGAGGATTGGGAAGAAACAGGAATGGTTTGGTCACCCCGGAGGATTGTGAGACTATTGACTCGAGTACATGTGCTCTTTAAGATATCCTTGTTACATCTAGTACCCTAAAGTCATCTGACTTGGGAGCTGCTGGCATAATACTAGTTACATAGGTCGTAGTCTTCTTGAGGGAAAATAGTACTTTGTGTGAAAGGCAAAAAGAAAAAATTCAAAATCATGCCCACACGGTGTTATAAGGGGAATAAAGATTATGTGCTTCAAACTGTTTCGTATGTGATTTTTGCTCTTCAAGTTTCCACAAATATTACACACCCCATCTTGAGATATGTTCTTCACAACAAGAGGTATAGAATACTCGATCACCCTCTATCTTACCTTGTGATTGTCGGAATCAGTTCACTCGTATGAACTTATTTTGTTGCACTCTTGTTTATGATTAAGTGGTATTGCTCTTGTTGGAAAAGCTATGGGAATTAAATATGTTCTTAGCATTTGGATACAACCCACTCATTGTGTGTTTGCATTTCATTCTTACATCTCTCTTCACATGATCACCCTTAGGGGGAGTATTAATACTTGGACTATCTATTGTGCTCCATCTATTTGTGATCCTCTTTCTACATAGCTTCCGCTACATAAGTTATCTTTGTCATTCCTATTCAAAAAGGGGGAGAAATACGATGTGTGACTGTGATAACGTTATTCTATCTTGTGAATTTTACCAATTGTGTGATAAGTGTTTCAAGAAAATTATGGATGATGAATTGTGATGTTTCTCAAGTACTTGTTGAGGGGGAGTTTCTTGTAATAGAATAGTTTTGTATAGGAATGCCAAAGGGGGAGATTGTAGGTACAGACTTTGTACCTGTTATATTGGCATTCCCATACAAAGCTATGACAACACCCTTTACTGATCTCGAAGAGTCACAAGACAGGTAAATGCATCTGCATATGCATGGGATTGTAACATGTATTGCAATCCCCGAGTGTGCAGTCAATTTCATGTGGAGTCCATTTTTGGAAAGTAGGGTTTGAATTTTATGTATTTACGTTTTTTAAAGATTCTTCTGATTGTTAAAATCGTGGTGTTGATGTCATAGGGTTTTTAGGAAGTGTCCATTCCTAATTGATTTTCTTGAAGATTTGTTGGAGTTCTTATATGGGAAGTTTCTTTTCTAATTAAAGGAAAATTAGGGTAGAATCTTTGGATGATTGAGTAGTTGCCGCAGGTCTAGCTATCACATAAGCAGGAAAAAGACACGGTCAGCTGCAGGGAATATAGACGCAAGAATTTTTGATAGAGTCTTGCATGAGTTTTGCATGTTAGTTTGAAATTGAGTCTTCACAAAGAGTCAAACACTTGGGCCATGTATAAGTGTTATTGATTGGTTCTTCATATGCATAAACACTCTCTTGAGATCAGTAGAGAGACGGTGAAGAAAGAAGAGCAAGAATTGGTGATCATTCAAGTGAAGGAGTTCTAGAAGGAAGACTAATTTTATGTTAGCTTTTGTCTAAACCTTATAACCGAGCTAGTGCTATTTAAGTGTAAAAGAACATATCCTTTTGAATAAGATAATTATTATTTTGGGTTCTCAAGAGTAAGAGCCCCGCAGTGTTTTTAATCTCATATTTTGAGGATTTCACTGCGTAACCAAAATCTGGTGTTTAGTTTGTTATTTTGGTTTATGCTGCCCAGTAAGGATTGATCAGTGCACTGCAATCCCCATTCTCCAGAAAACACATTCTGTCCTTGTATTTTCAAATAATTAATTGCACATAATTTTCTAATTGTTGAAAAAAAAAGTAATTGTACTTTCTCCATACTTTTAAAATTTTTCTTCGACCATTGTTGAAAAAAAATCACATAATTACTTTCATGCATGCATCGTCTCTTTTCATATGATGTGTTTGTTGATGAATAAGAAGAAGATGGCAGATAACTTTATACCTTTCAAGTTGCTTGGTTTCTTAAAAGCAGGTATTCTCATAAACCATAGCCGCGAAGTTGGGCAGAAGTTTTATATATTTTGGATTAATGTTGTTATCTCATAGTAACCCCTAGCTTCTGCATAACAATGGAACAACGAGTTCCACAATTGCCAATTGACTGTGCCAGATATCTGTAAGGCACCCATGCAGGAGTTCAGGACCCACAATAAATGGCATATTGTCACCCACTAATATTAGACATGACAATAATATTATGAGGTTAATAAGAAAAGAGATTGATGATCCAAAGTTCTAAACAATTAGCAAATTATAAACCACTGGCTTGACTTGATGGTATACTATTGGCATGAACCTTTTGATGTGGAGCTTTCGACCACTCATGGGGACATGACAGATTAGTCTGCCGGATTCGCCACAAGCTTTGTAAAAAGAGTAGTTCTCCTACATATATTACTAATTTTTTTTCTTAACCTATCTGATGTTAATAATGTGTTCGTAATTAGAGTTGCTTTAATTAAATCCAAGTTAATTTTAACTGATAATAGCCAAATCATTTTAGGTATAAAGAAATTTTGATGAATGTATTATTATTATTTTTTTAATAACAGTTGCAGGAGCTTTTATTGGATATTAAGTTGTATGATTGGCATCAACGTAAGGGTAATGAAACCAAGCCTCACGTTGATCAGCTTCAAAGGCAATAGTAGCAAGTCTATGTGCTATATTATTGCAAGTGTGAGGTGCATGCTTAATCTGCACACCCGGAACATTCTGCATAAGGATAGAGATATCATCCAATAGAGCACCATTCTCATCAAGATCATGTTCTTCACTAAGGATTGATTGGATTGCCTCCAAACAGTCACTCTCTACGGTGACATTATGCAGCTTCAAAACCTTAGCTAAATCATTACCATCTCTAATGGCTAGTAACTCTGTTTGTTTCGCTGACCCCACAAGATTCACAGAATGCGCAAAAGCAGCATGAACTGCCCTTGAGAGTTGCGCAAAATGCCACTTGTACCACCTCTGATCATTTGAGGTAGAAAAGCACCATCGACATTCAATTTGCATCTTGGCTCCAATTCTGGTTTCCATCTTTGCTTATTTCCTCTCAATTCCAGCCCAGCATTGGTGTTTGCAGCCCTGGCTTGTTGAAATTCCTCCAACTAGGTCATAGAGGATAGCATAATATGTGAAGCCGCTTGCACTACTAGAAAAACACCATTTAAGGACACTGAAACTGTGTCCTTAAATACATACAAGAACTCTTTAAAAAAGAGTCATCTATCCAGCAGTCATTATAAGTCTCAAACAAGGACACTGAAAACGTGTCCTCTTTTCCATACGAGGACACAGTTTGTGTGTCCTTAAAGCTGTGGATGCAATGTCCTTGAATCCAAACAAGGACACCTAAATTGCATCCTTATATATTCTAATATGTGTCCTCTATTCTATACTAGGACACACAAACTGTGTCCTAAAAACTCTGAAAATGGAGTCCTTAAAATAATAAGAGGACACCAAAAATACACTCATATGTGTCCTTAAAACTAAAACAGGACACTTAAAAGAGTCATAGAGGACGTCCAAAACGTGTCCTTAAAACTTGCCAAAAACCCAAAAAAAAAATTAATTAATTAATAATGAAAGGAAGCTTTCTCCAATTGTACACCCCTCAAAATACACCACCAAATGCAATATCACTGAATCAAAATACACCATATGCAAACAAATTTATAAAGCATAACAAATTATGATTATTTGTACATACATCCGAGCCATGAAGAGCAACTGCCTATTTCAACTTCCTGTTTAATTTAGCCTAAAAGAGATTTAGTCATCTCAAAGATCAAATTCATATGAAGAGCTTGACATTTCAGTAGCAATATACCTCTTTATCATTCATGAATATTATAGCAGAATCGGGAATCCTCTTTGACATTTTCTCACACCCTTCCTTCAAACCAGGTAATATATCTGCAAATCATTAATAAAAAGATAATGTAAGATAGAACATTTAGCATTAGAATTAAGTAATATGTATAGCAGATTAGGATGTTGCATACGGTGTGACGAAAATAGGCATGTTCAATGGATCCTACAGTTTTTTATAATTACATAGTCAATTTGCCTGGTAAGGTTACTCCATTGCAACCATGTATGAAATGAGAAACAATCTGTCCTCAAGTGAGCTAGTATCTGACCCTCCCTAGATTCTGTAATGGCAGGAACCTCATAAAGTGGGCATTGTTTTCATATAGCCGAACTTATAAGTCTAATTCTGATTATGTTCTTTATAATATAGAATCAATCTGCTAATTCTGATTACGTTTTCATATAGCCGAATACATATAAAGTTTAACACAATCAAGTATGAAAGGCACTTATATATTTACAGAACTAGCATCCAATTACGGCAGTATTGTTTCTTTGGAAAGATCAGATATTAATTTTTCTAGGTGCAGCAAAGCGACAATATAATGGTGAACATGAGTCCACAGAGATTGAATGACAAATTAATATGCAGTAATAGATTATAAGCCTTTAGGTCACTGGAATCACTAACATGACAATTGTTATCCTTATAGTATTTTTGTGAAACAGTCATTCAAAGAACTAAGAAGTTCAGGTGTAATGTATTTACCAGGCCAAGAGTAAGGGCTTGTTGCTTTGACTTAATATTTGAATGGCTTCCAATCCAGACATATATCTCAATGTGGCAATCGAGGACTAACACATCTTCAGTATTTAAATCATCCTGTGTGAAATTGAATATCTCTTGCACCTGAGATATTCAAATTTATTCAGATCAAGTAAAGTTCAAACAAGTCTAAACAAGACTAATCATCCATAGAATTTGATATATTATATTACTTAACAAATGCATAGCCGAAACCATTAAATTTGAAATATCGACAACAAGGTACAGCAAATATACCAGTCATTTTGCAAAACAACTGAGCTGCATGCTTACACAAATATATGTAAAATTGTACCTTGAAATCACCTGAATGGGAAATTCAAATCAAGATGCAAAAGAAGCAAACCCATCAGTAGACAGAATTATACAGCCATGTAAAGCCATACATGATGACTTGGAAAAGATGCATTATCTTCCGAGAGAAAAATTTTGAAGACTATAAATTTTTGTTACCTTCAGTTCCGCTCAACATAAACAAATGTGGATCATCTATGTATCCTTTTATTTCTTTTCCTCTTGCATACTCTGCCTTTTCACCAAGTGCACTCCAGAAAACATCAGATTCACTCCCTTCCCTCACTGATATGGCTTGCCATGTTGGCTAATCGGCACCAAGCGAAAATAAATACTTCATTACGATTATGAGTGAAGTCTAAGTAAAGAGAGCAGCACTGAGATATTTCATGCAATACTAATTCCTCTCATTTTTGGTTTTTAGATTGATTTTTTGCAAATGCCATATTTACTATTTTCAATAGAAAGAGATTATGGTATAAAGTAAAAGTTCAAGAAATAGTCACATTTATTAGCTCCAGCATTCTGTCAAGAAGATCATGATCTCAGCTCGAGGAGAGATTCCAATGAAAGTGATAACAGATGTACCAGTTTGCAGGATGTAACAATAGGAAGAGTTCAAAGAGCCTGAAACCTGAAATAGTACCACTTTATACTCAAATCATACAGGCATATGTAATTCAGATACTGGAGGATCAGAAGTCAAGAGACACACTTTCATTGACTAAAAGCTATTGTACATCAGTAAAAAGATAAAACAAAATGGAATTACAGAAATTTTCATTATAAGACATAACTCTCAAGAGAGATTTAAGGCTTACTGTATCAACTTAGATGGCCTGCATGTTGTTAGGACTCGTCCCTTGAACACGAAAAAGAGTTGTCTTGCTTTCATCATAAGTTTCATCTGCAATACCCTTTTCTGCCACAAGCTTCTTGTATCGTTGACTCCTGCCTCCCTACAAGAAAAGCAAAAAAATTTCAGAAGATGAGACACTATCAACATTAGGTTAATCTGAAACAAAACCAACATTGGATTAGGAAAAGAAAAATAAAAAAATAGAGAGGTGTAAACCTTAAAAACAATTAATGTCTGTAAAATTGAAAAAAATTGAGATGGCTCCTTGTTCTCCATAATTTGAGCCTGAAAACATAAGTCAGGGAAATCTAATTGGCTTGAGTGATGCAGTTAAATGAAGAATTCAATCAGCTATATGAACATGGAAACTGTGTATTAAACAAGCTATCTTAACAGAACTTACCACAACAAGATTCCCCTTGCTTGACTCAACTATGGCATTCATATGAGAGATAGTATCTGTTCTATCTTCCTGCATGCAAAACAAATAACAATTAAAGAAGAAGATTGAAGTTCACTAAAGGCTACCAGAAGCTGGGTAGTTGCTTCAAATACATAGTAACTCGGAACTTAAACAACTTTTCCCAGGTAAAGTAGTAATTTATATGGTCTTTTATTTTCTTCTTTTCCCTCCAGGATGTCATGACTAGAACTATGAATAAATCTCACAAAGCTACAACAACCTATCAATACCAGTCATAACAGTCATGGTTACCAACTCACCATTACACTCCCACCACCAAGCCATGCATAAAATAGATTCTCATCCCTTTCGTTGCCAAGATATGTATATTGCAGAATGTAGCAATCCCCACTGAAAAGCTTTCTTTGTTCTGAGGCTGGAACAAGGGACAGTCTATCACCATCTACCCACCAAACATGAAATGTTATAGATTGCATTAGCATAAAGGAACGCAAGCTTAATACATAGTTTAAATGAGTATGACATTTTCAGAAAAGGGCGGACATACACAATATCAATTCACATAATTAATAAGAGAATCGTAATTACCTCTCTTGGAAGAGCCCTCATGATAGTCGGATAGTCATATCCAAAACAATTCGAGCGCCTGCTATTGGTTTTTCTTTGTCCACTTTACTGCGACAGCCAAGAAACCCACTGCCCAGAAACTACATCAACCAAAATTAACAGCTAGGACACAAAATCGACTGAATTGAAAATTAGAATCGAAAACCCTAGAGCAAAAAGACTAAAAATTGAACAAATTGAGAACATTTGTAGTTGGATAGAAGAGGGTTTGGGGGCGAATCTGACCTGCGCGGACTCGGGAGTCGATCTCCTTGTGCTAGAGTGACCTCTTGCGGTAATCGGTGATGGTGGTGCTATGTCGTACGGCCTCCTCCCTCTCGGTTGCCGTCATCGTAGCGGTGCTGGGGAGGCGAAATGGGGTCAAAAGGAACGAGGGTCTGGACTCTCGAAGTTTTTGGAAGAAGAAATCTGAAAGCTGCTGAATCTAATAAAGCTTCTTTTACTTTTTATGGGAGGGAACTGAAAATTGGAGGAGGGAACTGAAAACTGAAAATTGGGGAGCCAAAACGAATGACTTCTTTGGACCGTAGGCCCGTAGGTGTCCTTGTTGCCTTGTTGGTATCCTTTATTTCAGGGTCCCGCTTCCATTCAAATGAAGGGTGTCCTGAATAACATTTAAGGACACTAGATAAATTGTGTGTCCTTATTGAGAGTCCTCATAGCCATTTTTTCTAGTAGTGTTGTGAAACATTTTCCCATAACATACTATTCTGGTTCTTCCATAATGCCCAAATCAACATCATCAACTTCTCAAAAGCATCATTTTAAGATGCATTGCACGTTCAAGTAGCCATTCCATAAAATTAATTGACGGCAACAAGGTACTTTGAAGCTGAAGAGGAGGGGCAGAGAGTAACTCTAAAGAAATTGGACATTGACAAAAAAGATGGGCACTGGTTTCGAACCTGTGAGTGCCGAGTAGACAACCGGTATCCCCAGTGTAGCCTTTCATGGTTAATTGCTCATGAGTTGGGAGTAGGTTCTGTGTGTAGCTCTCCATATGCATATTTGGACCTTGCCTAGTACTCGGGCTTTCCAAATTGTTTTCCACAGTGTACCAAAAAGGTCACCATCAGAAGTACTAGTAAGTACATTGCCAAGAACAGAATTTCATGCCACCAATAGACCTTTTTAACTGTAAATCTGCCTCATTTTTTCAGGCTCCAAGAAAGCCTATCTTGGGTTCTACGTCTGCTCAATGGGATGGAGAGGATTTGACCACTAATTTTCTGAGTGAAGAGAGATTGAACTACCCTTGGTATCCACTCTCTACTATGAGAATCAATCAAATCAGCCACAACTTAGAAGTCAGTGTGAGTAGGTCTGTAGATCAAGGATTGTGGGCAATTGGGTATCCAATGATCATTCCAGATATTCACCAGAGTGCCATCTCCTATTCTTCATTTCACACCAACTTTTAACACAGGCTCCCATTCAAAATACTGCGCCAAGAAAAGGATGGGGAGTCTACTAGATGGGGAGTCTCCTATATCAACTTCCCAAAAGGTGCAATTTGGAAAGTATCTAGCTTTGTACACCTTAGCAGTGAGTGAATTTGGGTTTGAGACAAGTCTCCAACCCTGGTAAGCATTGCTAAATTGTTTGCATATATATTCTTGAAATCCACACCACCCTCCTGTTTAGTGAGACATGGTCTTTCCCAACTACGCCAATGGATTTTTTTTCTTCTCCTTTGTATCACCCTAGAAGAATGAAGCACATAATTGATGAATTTCATCACAGAATCCCTTTGGTAATTGGTAACAGTTCATGACATATAGAGGCATGGTTTGAGCAACAACTTTTATCAAGATTTCCTTACCTGTAGAACTCAAGATCTTCGACCTCCATCCCACTAGCTTCTCCTTTATATAGGCAAAAATAGTTGTTTTGATTTACCTACCCTAAGAGGGAGGCCTAAGTACTTGTCATGCTCATCCACACACTTGACCTCCAAGATTGTGGCAAGGCTTATCTGAAGAGCCTCCAGCACATTTCTACTAAATACAACATTGCTTTTTTGGAAGTTTGTTTTCTGCCCCGAAGCTTGCTCATAACAATTTAAAATGTTTCTCACCTATAAGCATTCTGCAGTAGTAGCCGCTCCAAATAAGAAACTATCACTGGCGAAGAATAAATGATAAAGTGTGGGAGCCTGTGGACACATCTTTAGACCCACCATACTACCATTATTAATCGATTTAGTAATTAGAGCCGAAAGGCCCTCTGCACATAGAATGAAAAGGTAGGGCGAGAGAGGATCGCCTTGCCTAATATCTCTGGTTGGAATAATTTTTGATGTCGCCTCCCTATTTATCAAGACTGCATATATAGCTGACTGAAATAACACAGGTCATTATCATGTCAATCCCTTTTTTTGCAAAGCCTAATCTAGTTAACATAGCATGCAGAAATCTCCATTCAAGACGATCATATGCCTTTCGTAATATCCAGTTTCAAAGAAAAGAAACCCTTCCCCCTGATGTCTTAAGTTGTGCATAAAATGCCGAGCCTCTATAGCTACCAAGGTATTGTCTGAAATGAGCCTTCCTGGAACATATGCACTTTGCAATGGGGATATTATGTTAGGCCGCCATTTCTTCAACCTGTTAGCAGCAACTACCTTTGAACAAATTCTGTAAATGACATTATAGAGTACAATTGGTCTAAAGTGAGTGGCATCAGTAGGATTTTGTATCTTACGAATAAGACACAAATGTGTAAAATTAGATTTTGTCCATGCCTCACCCTGTTCTAAAAAATTCCGAATAGCCGCACAAACATCTATACCAACAATGTGCCAATATTTCTGGAAGAAGAAAGGGGACATACGATCTAGTCCAAGACTCTTCGAGGGATGCATTTGAAAAAGTGCAGACTTTATTTCATCATTTGTGTAAGGTAAAAGCAGTGCTTCATTCGTATTAGTTGAAACTTTTGGAGAAGTTGCATAAATAATCTCATCTATAGCTTCATCATTTGATCCCTCGGTAGTAAAGATCTGTTGGTAGTAATTCAGCAATAAACCCTTAATCACTTCAGGGTCAGTCTGCCATGTGCCATCAGCATCTTGTTATCCCTTAATTGCGTTTCGACTACGTCTATTAGTAACTTTGCGATGGAAGAAGCTGAATTACGATCTCCATTTTAAGCCATAAGATCCTTGACCGTTGCCTCTGTAAGTACTTGGACTACTCCCTTCAACACATGACTTTCCCAAGATCTCAAGGACAACAGACATGCAAAGAATTAGGAGGGTATCTCTCCTAATTGCTCGGAGAATCAAAGGAAATAAAAGAAGATCGCATGAAGAAAATTTCAAGGAAGCTATCTCACTGATCTTGAGATAAAGGTCTCTTTAATACTTATCTTATTTGCATGATTCTAAATTGATATGCATTGATTTTAATTGATCTCAAAATCTCTTTATGTATGCATATCCGATTACATGTTCAAAACAGTTTAAAAAACCTTTCCATGTTTATCTTATTCGGTGATTAAGATACGATTTGTTTGAGGGGGAGTCTTGCTCCTATAAAAGGGTTCTCAAACTGATTTATGATGTAGAGTTTTTGTTTTGCATAAAATTGGTTTTGCTTGAACCACTTGTGTTGTTGTTCAAATCGGTCTTTGAAAACTCTCAGTATTTTGTTTCATGTATTCCATTGCATAATCAATCACTTGCATAATTCATTCTCAAGATCAGTGAGAAGATTGAGTACGGGGATGATTGAATACAGATTGGCTAGTAGTCGGTGTTGATCCAGTTAGAAGTTAGAACAGTAGTAAAACAAGTTAGCATTTGTTGCTAAGTGAAAGTGTTTGTTGTGAACAAACATTACTTGTATACTGTAAACTTGATTATTTCATATTGGATTGATTCTTCGTGTTGGCTACGTAAAAAGCCACGAAGTGAAGTTTCCTCAGTGGAAAGGTTTACACTACGTCAGCAATTCCTGTGTTCGTGTTATTCTAATTGTGTACTTGAATAGTGTCAGTATTCAAACTCTATAATATTTGTTCCATCTAGTAAAAACAATTGGCATCAGAGCAGGTTCTAGAATCTTCTAGTGATCTTGGGAAAGATGGAACATTCACGTGATAGAGCTGCTGGTGGATCTGTTAATAGTCCTCCATGGTTCGATGGTGGATGTGAAAAATATACTCAGTGGAAGATATACATGAAATCATATCTCTACGCTCAAGATGAACATGTGTGGAATATTGTAGAAAATGGCTGGACTGTACCTGTGATAAAAGCAAAAGAAGAAAGCTCTTCCACTGTCACTCCCAAACCAAGGAAGGACTGGACTGAAGAAGAAGTTCGTGATCTGCAAGCAGACTTCAAAGCTAAGAACAGCATCTTCACAGCTCTATCTGAACGAGAAAAACTGAGAATCAGTCATTGTGATACTGCCAAGCATGCATGGGATCTTCTACAGACTACATACGAGGGAAATAAAAAGGTACGTGCATAGAAATTACAAGCCTTGATCTTTGAATTCGAAACTATGACCATGAGAGATGATGAAACCGTAGATGACTTTCATGGTAGAATTCTTAAAATCTCCGGTCAATGTCGTAGTCTGGGGGCACCTTTTGATGAAGACAAGATTGTCAAAAAGATACTCAGAGCTTTGCCAGAAAAATTTCATTCAAAAGTCACAAGTATAGAGGACTCATTTGAAATTGATGAGTATCCACTCGATGAGCTCATCGAAAATCTTAAAACTTATGAAATGAGATTGAAGCCTGAGAAGAAAAATAAAGGTGTGGCCTTCAAGGCAATCAAAGGAGCAGAAGAGGAAGGGGAGACACTGGATCTTGCGTTATTGACAAAGGAATTTAAAAAATTTCTCAAAAACAAGAACTCTTCTAGAAATCCCAACACACCTAGGAAAAACTCCTACAATGGCAGTAGCAGCAGTGATTACAATAGCAAGAGTGGGAAAGCAAGCTTCAAGGGAACTCATTCAGGTAAAACTAAGTGTTATGAGTGCGGTGGCTACTGTCATATTTCTACTGATTGTGGAAATAGGAAGCATGGAAATGGCAATAATAAATCACTTCTCTCAACCTGGAGTGATATATGATGAGTCTCAGGAAGTGGAAAATGTTGCTTTTGTATCATCACTTCTATCTGACTCCGACAGTGACGAAGCCTTCTCTAATGATGAAACAAATATCCGCTACAGACAACTCTACAAAGCTTCAAAGGCAACTCTGCTTAGAAACTTGAGTTTGGAAAAGGAAGTTGAATTCCTGAGAACCGAAAAAGAAAAATTAGAGCAAATTTTGGAAACATCATAATCTGCATGGGAACTGGAAAGAAGCAAACATGTGGGTGAATTAGCAGATCTACAAGATGACCAGAAGTCTTCAACTTGGAAGACTGAAAAGACTGAGTATCTCAACAGGATCAAAATGCTAGAACTCACTACACCAAAAAATGAAACAGACAACGGGTAAAATTCGTTGTCTGATTTGGACGCCCACCGTTGTGTATCGGAGCGTTGTGTGTTTAAAATTTGCACAACGGTGCAACACCATTGTATGATATGCAATCAGTCGACAGATTTTTGTTATCACCGTTGTGTCTTCTCTCGGCAGATGGTAGGCAGAACTGCTGCACAGCATGGCAGATGCATCATTCATACAACAGAACTTGTTTTCAAACTGTTGTTGGAAAGCCTAGTCAGACAACATGTTCTTTAATGTCATCGTCGTCTGATATACTATCACACTTCAGTTTTATTTTCTGTTTGTTGTGTGATTGTAAAATGAGAAGACATTTTTTTAAAACCATTGTGTGATTGTTGGGAAGCCTAGTCAGACAACGTGTTCTTTAATGTCATCGTCGTCTGATATACTATCACACTTCAGTTTTATTTTCTGTTTGTTGTGTGATTGTAAAATGAGAAGACATTTTTTTTAAAACCATTGTGTGATTGTTGGGAAGCCTAGTCAGACAACGTGTTCTTTAATGTCATCGTCGTCTGATATACTATCACACTTCAGTTTTATTGTCTGTTTGTTGTGTGAATTGGTTTTGGACAACATTAGTTTAGTTTTTATTGTTGTGTGATTGTAAAATGAGAAGACATTTTTTTTTAAAACCATTGTGTGATATGTAAAGAATGCATTGACTGAATGGCCAATTTTTATGTATTCAAACAACGTTGGATTGCCACACTATAAACCTGTTGTATGATCAATTTCATTTGCTATATTTTGTGCATACATAGCTCCATTTTACCTAATGAACAATGATTAATTGGAAAGAAAACACATTGCAAACCATTAAATTAGTAATCCAACCCATTCATATACCTTAAATGTTAAAAGGGAGCATTTCCCCATCATCCAAGCAACCATTAATAGAAGAAAAGCATTCATATGCATGCCCATCTACTTGGGACATCAAAAGCTGATACAATTACATATATTGTTCAATTAAACATGCCACATATATGGTGCATGAATAATGTACCAGCAGAGAAGCACAAAAAAGATGTTTTCCTTCATTAGCAAACTACTTCATGGCTCCTACACATACGTCTTCACCACAAACTTCGCCCACTCATTTCGCAACTGATCAATATCTTCTTGGGTATATTGGCTGCTGCCTCTCCTCTCCCACTAAAGTCAAGCATAAATCAAAGTGATTAGTACTTAATCAATTTGTTGAATGAGGCATGGAAATAACAAAGGGAATAGAAACCAAGTAAACTGACAAAATTTATAAGTAGGTTCGTACCTTGGTAGCAAACAACGACAAGTCTTTATCCTCAATGATATCTCGCATGTATCGCATCACAAAGTACCCGCACTCCTTGTTGCTCGGTTGAGGAGGAATGCCCTAAAAACAAATGATGAGTAAACAGTCAAAACAATGAAGAAAATACAGTTTTATCAAGACAACTAAATACTTAGGTGAAACTCACCGCCAAATTTTTCCAAATGACTGAACTTCGGCCCTTCTTCTTCCTTTCAGCATTAAACATACCAAATGCACTACACCAAAACAAGAAAAATGAAGACTTAAGGGAAACAAAAGGAGGCAACATAACTGTTTAAACATATTTCATGATCTCAATATGTAGGATTAGTAACAGCGACTTACATTTCCATAATAGACATCCAATCTCCAGTGGGTAAGCGTTTTTTCAAAGGATCCATAAAATATGCAGTACCTCGGTCAGGATCAGCAATTGTCAAAATCCAATGATCATTGAGCATACAAAATAATCATATATCTTGAAAGAAAAACAGGGCTACAGTTAATTGCAAAGAATTTACAAAAAACAGAAACCATCATGGACATAATTACCCCGAGTTATATGGCAACATGAATATTTGGCCTGGTTTGGCAGTTAGAAGCCTATCTCTTATGTGTTGGGCCCTCACAGTTCCATTCCCACCTCCTTTTCCACCAATTCGTGAAGGGTCAACAAATGCAACCATGTCCACCATTTTATAAGCAGTCAACTGGTCATATAGGTACCTACAAGCATTTAACCAAGACTTTTACTTTAAGCATCTCTAGTTTTTATTAAGACATTAGGGAGAAATCACATGTGATGAAAAAAAAATAGAATATTTTCTACCTCTGGTACACAGCAATGCAATTTCCAAAGACTTCTCTCATGCTTGCAAGTCGCCTAACATCTGATCCCAAAATAAAAGTCTTTCGAGAATATCCAAATACTTCAGGTTCCATGATGAAGTTGATGGTATGCCCATCTCTAAATGCAGACTCACCCCACATACATAGCATCTTCAATGATTATGGTAATGTGGGTGCCATTGCTGCCAAGCTAAATTGAACCTCTGAGTCTTGTTCATCTATGTCGACTTTCTTTTTCCTCTTCTTTTCAGCATTATCCATGACAACTTTCTAGAACAAGAAAATAAATATAAGGTTATACTATGCAGCCATTCTGGTAAACTTAAGCATATTTTTTGAAACAAGTGATTGTCGTCAAAGTAGCTTCAATTATACTAATTTCTAACCTTCACAGGTGACGTAATGATTAGGTCCTTAGGCCATGCTAACTCCCCATAGCCTGCTTAACAGTTTCAATTTCATCTTTAACAGGAATTGGTACCTTTGCTTTCTCATCAAGCGTGGTATAGATGGAAACACGCTTATTACCATCACCTAGTGGAGCACCATGAATTGTTTGGGAGGGATCATCGCACTCCATTACAATGGCATAAGCAACAATATTTTCAACATAACCTAATGCCAACTTGCAGCCAAGCTCATTTCCTGGTGACTGAAAAGAAGAGAAAACAATATTTATAATGCTGCATATATCTTTGAATGTCTAACAAATCAATCTAACCTAACAAAAAAAAAAAACATACTCATAACAATTCTGCAATTTTTGGAGTAAACTGGAACAGACTTACCTTTTTTGGGGGGTCAACCAATGTCAAATTCACGTATTCTTCCTCCTCCTCATCATGCGGCTCCTTAATATCATTTGGTACAGGATTTTCTTCCCTAGTCTCTTTCACATCCTTAGCCAATGCAGAGTCGACATCTACATTCTCAACTATGTTTGTCAACTCACTACGTACCTTGGAGCATGGTGCTACTTCCAAAGGAACTCCCTTCACCACCTTTGTACCCTTCTTTCTCGATTGTAGGGCCCTTTTTTCAATCACATCAAAACCTCCCCGAATTGCTTTTCCATCCACACGGTTAACGTCTTCTTCTTCCAATCTAGCTTTTGCTTGTTCTTGAGCAATTTGATCAGCTGTGCGTGAACAACTTCCTTGACCAGAAACATGTGTCTGAGGAGTAGCACAATTTCCATTGAGTTGCATGTATCTTTGCTTCAAGTTCTGCAAACTTAACCGCCCAAAATGCTCGTTCCTCTGCAACAATCTTTTCCTTTGCTTCCTCAATTATCTTCTCCCTTGCGTCCTCTACTATCTTCTCTTTCTCCTCTAACATTATTTTCTTCACACTAACTCTAATTGTTGCTTCTAAGCTCTGCTTTCTACGTTTAGGTAGATTGAAGTAAGTAGAGGGATTCATTTGACCTCCAACTCCACGCACTCTTCCCCCATGCTCAGGAGTCCCCAACGCCAATGTCAAGATATCATCACTTCCCTCAATGGATAGTTCTC
The DNA here is from genome assembly GCF_002994745.2 of Rosa chinensis. NCBI lineage: Eukaryota > Viridiplantae > Streptophyta > Magnoliopsida > Rosales > Rosaceae > Rosa > Rosa chinensis. Next base: position 77,534,402 of record NC_037092.1, on the reverse strand, counting down.
CAGTAGCAACCCTTTTCTTCAAGGCATCCTGACAGATTTTAAGTATGAATATAAGTATACCATCTATAGTTACTGCATATATAGACTTTGGTTATTTTGACTTACTATTTTTTCAGCAGTTTTTTTTGTCTCTTCATCCTTGAAATTGCCATTCTTGGACTGCCGCCCTTTGATCCAGAGTGTGGCCCTATCAATTTCTTCATCATCGATTTCATTAGCCTACAAAGTGATTTTGTTAATCAGCCTACTTTTAAATGGTAAAAACTACACATAGGGTATAAAACATTGATTACTAACCAACTCTTCCTCCAACCCTGCATAACCCTTGCGGGACAGTCTATGAGGATATTTATTCTGTTTGCGCCTTTCTTGTTGTGCTTTACGCTTTTCCTACAAAAAACGAGGCTATATCATTTCAACAACTATTTGATATTTACAAATGCATGTTACGACTACAACCGAGTTAAACCAGTGATCTGTTAATTTCATACCAAGAATGAGGGTGTTGTCTGTGATTTGACAAATTGAGTCCAATGATCTGCATTTATGAAAGGGTAATCATCTGGAGGATACTTCAACGCTTCAGGTTCATCCAAATAAGGGATAACATAGTTTGAAGTCAATCGAGATTTGAATTCCCTCCACTTTGTTGCAGCAGATTTCAAAACCATTTTCTTGTTTTCAGGACCAAGCGTAAATGGAATCTGTGTAAAATACAGTGATAAGTATCAGACTTAAGGTTCATCTACTAAAAAAAAATGAAAAAAAAAAATGAACACTAACATAAACTGAACAATTTTGTACCTGAGCACGTGACCATATTTTGCCTTTCTCTTCAGCCGTTGCATCTTTCCAATTTGGTCTTATGATTGGTACCTTCCTTTGTGCCAATACACCTATGTAGGACTACAATTCCTTAGCCACCTTCCCACATGGAGTGCCTTTTCGATTAAAAAGCATCGTCTTCTTCTGTCTATGAGTCTTACGACTTGTATTGAGTGACATAGTCACTGCATGCCGCTTCAGCAGCTTAAGACCCCCAGTTGATTCAACTGCTTTTGTCTTAGACTTCTTCGAATGAGATCCTTCAGAAAATGTTGTTGATGTTGACGCTTTCAAAGACTTTGTCTTCTTAGTCTTCAATCGCTTTTGCTTAGACTTCATCTTCTTTGCTACGCTTGTTGACTATGAAGGGGCCATATCATCTACACAAGCACCAAGCACATTAGACAATAAGCATATGAGAAGTAGTACATCAAAATAGAAAATAAAAGTAACTAAAACAGTGACTATGTAACTCAAAAGCCAATCTTCAACTGCAATGAATCACAAAGTAGGAAACATTGGCCAAACCATCATATAGCATTAAGATAAATAGCAGTTCAGTTTGCTAGGACAGCAAAACAAGTACACTTAAACATAATTCTAAAGTACCAACACCAAAAAATAAAATAGCCAAAGCCGGTACATATAAATAAGAGTGTTCTATTCTTCATCAACTAATATATCATCGTCCCCTACACGCATGTAACCCATTGGTTCCTCATCGGTCAAGTTATCAAGTGACTGGAAAGATGGCAGTGAAGTTACGATGGGAGGGTGGGAAATAATGATGTCCCCAAGCTCATCAAACTGAACAGAATCGTTGTAATCTTTTTTTGGGAGTCTCAAGACGACTGACCACCTATGATCTATAGGGTCAGCAACATAAAATATTTGCTTCACACATTTTCCCAAGACAAAAGTATCTTTTAGATGACCTTTCCTATTCAAATTCACCAAAGTGAACCCAAGATCATCTACTCTAACACCCTTCTGACTCTCTACCCAATCACACTTAAAGATAGGAACCCTAAAATGATCATAGTCAAGCTCCCATATTTCAGTAATAACCCCATAGAAGCTCATGTCATTAGTAACCACAGTTTGATCCTTAGCACTAGCTACTTGAGGTGTCTCAGCAACCCAGTAAACCCTACTATTTTGTGTCGATCGAAGATCATCCCTTTGCTTTGTGTTATACTGGACTCCCCCTATTCTTTAGCCACTAAACTTTGGTATTTCATTCCCTGGTTTATCTGCTAGCCACCTCACAATCTCGGGGATGTCACAATCAGGTTCATTAAGCATAGAGGCAACCTGCAAAATGAAATAACACTTTCAAAACAAGCTATTCACAGTCACTAAACTTTACAATTGTCTACATTCTAAAAGCTCATCAAACCTAAACTGCTTACCCTCTCCTTCACCCAATCAGCAAAAGTCTGGTTTTGTTTCTCAACCAGCCACTTTCCATTCTTTTTGTAGTTTGGAAACTCCCTCTTCAGATACTCCATGTGTTCCCTATAAACAAAGTAATTGTTAAGTATTACCATATAACCAATACAAGCAGAAAATATGCAGAAATGCAAATAAAGGGATAGCAACTTACACAAAATAGCTTCTGAATTCAATGGTGTTTTGAAGAACACACAAATGAGCTTGGTCATATTCCTTGCCAAAAATCGACACAACAACAGCACCTGGGGTAGGCTTGTCATCTGTGTTGGGGGCTTCTGGAATGCCAACAGTCTTGTCGTCGAAGAATAGTTCCGCTAAAAACTCAACCGCCTCTTCAGCAATGTAACACTCAGCAATGCACCCCTCCGGATGACATTTATTTCTAACATATCCCTTGCACACCTTCATATACCTTTCGAAAGGATACATCCACCGAAAGCAAACCGGTCCACATAACTCAACTTCTCTAACCAAGTGGACCGTTAAATGTATCATTATGTCAAAGAACGAAGGGGGGAAATACTTCTCAAGCTCATACAAAGTTTCAACCAGATCACTTTGGATTTTCGGAAGCCTTGAAGCATCTATAGTTTTACTACAGATTTCATTGAAAAACATGCAAAGCCTGATTACGGCAACTCTAACTGCTTTTTCCAGCACACCTCGGATTGCAACAGGGAGTAGTTGTTGCATTAAGGCGTGACAATCATGAGATTTCAGTCCTGTCAGCCTTAAATCATCCATTGACACAAGGTTGGAAATGTTTGAAGAATAGTTTTCTGGAACCTTCATGCCATGAAAACAACCGCATATACATCTTTTCTCACCTACTGTTAGGTTCCAACTTGCCAAAGGCAAGCGTTTCTTTCTCGGATCATCTAGATTTGGCTGCAATCCTAATTTTATACCCAGTTCCACCAAATCTAACCGAGTTTTCAGTCCATCCTTAGTTTTTCCATGAATGTTCAGCAGCGTCCCTGTTAGACTATCACACACATTTTTTTCAATGTGCATGACATCAAGGCAGTGCCTAACAGGGAGATACTTCCAATATTCAAGCTGAAAAAATATCGACTTCTTCTTCCAACAAGGCCTTGTTTGATCCTCAGCACCCTTATAAGCAGGAGGAGGATATTTCTTCCCATAAGGCCAATGTGAAACTTCCTCCTCCATCCTTCTCAACATTTCTTCTCCAGTCAACGGCACCGGAGCTACTGCATGTTCTGGGCGGTTATTGAAAGCAGCCCTTAACTTACGATAAGGATGGTGCCTTCCTAAAAACCTACGATGAATGGTGTAAGCCATCTTCCCTCCGTGAACTAGCCTTGTAGGTTCTGTTTTATCAAGACAAATGGGACATGCATTATAGCCTTTGACTATGCTCCCGGAAAGGTTACCATAAGCTGGAAAATCATTGATTGTCCAGAAAAGTAGAGCCTTCAGAGTAAAAGTTTCATTCTTGATGGCATCGTAAACTCCATTGACTCCTTCCCACAACACTTTTAGGTCATCTATCAACGGTTCAAGGTAAACATCTATGTCGTTTCCTGGTTGTTTAAGCCCCGATATCAATAAGGTAAGCATCATGTGTTTCCTCTTCATTACCAACCATGGAGGTAGATTGTAGGTTACCAAAATTACAGGCCAACAATTCTACTTGCTACTTAAGGTACTATGGGGATTGAACCCATCTGATGACAATGCAAGTTGTAGGTTTCGTGGTTCATTACCAAAATCTGGCCATTTTTCATCCACTAACTTCCAAGATGCTGAATCTGCAGGATGGCGAATTAAGCTATCCTTGTTTCTGTCAGTGGCATGCCAGGTTAAACTCTTTGATGTTTCAATTGATTGAAACATTCTTTTGAACCTAGGAATAGGAGGGAAGTACCACAAGACTTTTGCAGGTACTCCCTCTCTTTCTTTCTTGTTTTTGCATATTTTCCACCTAGAAGTACCACATGTAGGACAAATAGTGTCATCGACATACTGTTTTCTATACAGAATACAGTCATTAGGGCAAGCATGTATTTTGGTGTAATCCATTCCTAATGCACTCAAACTCTTCTTTGCCTCATACACAGAGGCAGGTATCTCGTTTCCTTCAGGAAGATACTTTGCAAAGGCAATCAACCAATCCGAGTAAGCCGAATCACTCATACCATGCTTGGCTTTCAAGTTGTAAAGCCTCACAAGCACATTCATCTTGGTGTGCCTATTGCAACCAGGGTATAAGGGTTTGTTGGCATCGTCAACAAACTTCTTAAATTCATTACACTCACTGGAAAGCTCCTCATCTTCATCACCTTCCAACTCCACATCACTATCTAATTCTACTTCATAATCTGCCCTCATGTTACCCTGCACAGAGTCAGATTCAATTGCCTCTAATTCAACACTTTCACTATCCGTATATGATCCCGACTCCACTACAACCTCCCCATGTTCTGTCCATTTCACATAATCTGTGTCAATCCCATTTACAAACAAGTGATCCTTTATCACTTGTGCAGAAAAATCTTTTACATTTCCACACTTTGTGCAAGGACAACAAATACGGTTAGGGTCTCTAGCATTTCCCAAAGCAAACTCACAAAACTTTGCCACCCCTAACTTATATTCATAAGACCTCCTATCAGCATGCATCCATGACCTATCCATCTACATTAAACCAAAAACACAAACCAAAACTAAGTCATCGATCAACAAAACCCCAATGACATATCCTAAATGCATTCACTAAGTTCCATAAAACTCTACCAATTCAAACTCTGGTAGTCTTAGCAAAAACAACAATTTATTTTCACACACACACATATACTCCAATATCAAACAATGATAAAAAAATTCGACATACATTTAGGCTAAGAAAATCCAATAACAAGGACAGAATAGTATACCACAATATATAAAGAAAAACAAATCAATATACATTTAAGCAAAGCCAAAAATTATTTTACAAAAATTATATATAAAAAAAAAAATCCAATAACAAGCACAGATCATATTGTCCAATGGGAAATGCTATGCTAAAACAACATCATCACAACATATCCTCACTATGATTAGAGTATAAAGTGACGTGGTTTGTGAAAATATATATACCATGTGCAGGCAAACTGAAATCTAAGATTAATTTTTGAATATATAATAAAAGAGTATAGTATAGTAAGCTAGTAATTGAAAAGATCAACTAGTATTGGAAAGTATAACATTTGCTTCAATAATATGAGCTCTTAAAGAGTACAAGACATCCAATACAACGAATAAACAAAACTTAGAGAACCCCGAAAGCAATGAAAAAGCAGAGTCCACTACAGGAACAACATTTGAACAATCTTCTCTGAAGCAATAATAGAGAATATGAACAAGCATTGGATTGAAAAAGCTATGGTTGCCACACCAAACAAGCAGAACCCAGAAATTATTAGGGAAAAATTAGCAAAGTTGTAAAAACAAACAAAACCAAACCAGTTTAGTATGAACCAATAAGAACCGAACAATTCTCCTGACATAAAACAATTCTCCAATAAGATCATCAACTATAGACGTAGTATGAACCAAACCAGTCCTACACATTTCACCAAAAACTAATCGAATACCACGATATATGAAGCATAGAACAATAGATTTCAACAAATTAAAGCTTCATAACATATTTAATATATAGCAGTCCACAAATTCAATAGTCAAGCTCAGAATACTCACAAGTCTACCTCCTGCAATCAATACCAACAATAGCTGTCAGGCTCACTCCACCAGTCAAACTGAGTCTACAGCTTCTTCCAACTCCACCAGATATGCCTTGTGGGTCTGCTGAGAATAATCAACAAGACCATCAAATTTAATCCAAACCTCAACAATCTAAATAGAAGTAGATAAGATCAAGTTAGTATTATGACAAAATTAGATAACTGACATAAATTTTCACCTTCTTGTGGAGATCATATGAGAACACAAGGTGATGGGTCGTACATAGCCGATGTGGCTTCATAGGATGGTTGGGCCTGAAGTAGACGTTGCCCACATCCCCTACAAAACCCAATTTTCTTCTCAATTTCTGTAATCAAAAGTGGAGTCAATGGACATGAAACTGGTTCCTCTACAAGTAAGTTCCTTGAACTCGAAATTCCCTGCCACAACAAAACCCATTTCAAATTTCAACTACAAACAAGTAAATGATAACACAGATAAAATAGAAAGCACAGAAATTGCAATTACCAATTGTTGAAAGTAGTGATGAGAAGGCCTTGGAATGGTTGGAGAAGATGGTCTACTGCAGATTCTCTGCAAATAAGGCAAACCAGCTGCGCATAGAACAAAGTAAGATTCTTTCTATCAATGAAAGCAAACAAGCAAAGCAAGATGAGATTTCGAAGCTACTAAGCCAATGAATAACCAACAAATATGGTTATAATCGAGATTAAAAACCAAACAAAATGCAGTTCTTCACCAAAACAAATCAAAATTTAACTCACCACGAATAGTTGAGAAACCCCCAAATCGAAGAACCCACAAATGGACCCTAGTTTCAACTCTGGAATTTCGATGTCTAGATTTAAACCCGAATTTTCCTCTATCTTCTCCCCAGTACGAAGAACCCACAGATGGATCGAAACCCTAATCAATGAGTACAGTGATGGATAAGTACAGTCGAGCCTTAATCGAAGTGTGTTTTGATGGCATATGGTGTTTTGCTGAGAGACCCATGGTGTTTTGATGAGAGATCGATGGTGTTTTGACGGTGTTGAGAAGAGAGCTGCTCGAAGAAAGATAGTTGAGGAAACTGCTATTTTGTCCAAAGTGCTGGTGGGAGACGGCAATCATTCAATAGACCTAGCTAGCTAATTAAGTTGTCCAAGACGTGCTATTAATTTTTGCTTTATGAATCAGACAACATATAGACCAAGTTTTGTCGTCTGATTTTGAATAAATTAAACTTGACCCAAGGTTCCAAAGAGGGAAAAGTTCCCGCTATAATATGCAACCAAAGTAACATGTTAGGCGGTGCCTATTTACACAACGCAAATAACTCATTTGGTTGTGGGATCATCAATCTGGTGTTATATATCTTAATCAAAACTTGTGGGTTTTGGGGTGCTTGAGTGCCATTTTGGGCCAAATATAGGCATATCCAAACATTTCCCTCTTCATCACACAACAAAAGGTAAAAAACGGTTGTATCATATTTTGCATGTTACTCTCATACAACAGATATAACTGTACTGTTGTAGTATGTAGTACCAATTTATAGCTAAATTTGAGTCGATCTAGGAGGTAAATCTGCCGCAATTTTTTTTTTGATTCACACAACAGAATAATCTTGTAACCATTGTGCAATGGCCTTCTAGATAAAAACTTCAGAATTTTAACCACTTTATACAACGTAAGTTTAGTAAACGTGTTGTATGATTCACTTTCCTTCATCACACAACGAATTTTTTTTGTTCGTTGTGCAAAAAGTGTTGTGTGTTAAGGTTATTGGTGTAGTGACTGGATGTTAAAGGACAACAAGTATTGAACTTGGAATTATTGGCTAAAATTGAGTCCTTGCAAGATGAGTTACAATCAACTCAAGAAAGATTCGCCAAGTTCGATGTTAGCTCTAGTTCCATGTCTAAATTGCTTGGATCAGGAAAAGCTCCTCATGACACTTATGGATTAGGATACACTAGAGAAAGTTCCAAGAGTACTAAATTCGTAAGAGCATCGAGATCATTTGTAGAAAAGAAAGAAGCCTCCATCGATGATCATGTCACAGTTATGAAGAAACGGAGGGAAGATCAAGCACCACCAAATTATCAGGTAATACTTGACCAAGAGTCCTCCACTGGTCGAAACAGGTACACGAACTCTAGAACTTTTATTCCTACTTGTCATCACTGTGGTAAGATAGGCCACATCAGACCTAGATGTAATGAAAGATTTTCAAACTCACTGTTTTCTCAAGAAAAGTGTACTGTTGAATCTCTAAAGTGTGAGCTTAAAGAACAAAAGGAACTCATTAATAAACTAGCTGAACTGTTCTCTAAGAAAGATCTTCAAACTGAAAGAAGAAAAGATGTCTGGACCAAGAAAAATGAAAGTAAATGTCTTCTGACCAATACGAATGAATTTGATGCTACATGTCTTTTTGCTTGTGCTAATACAGCTCATATTGAGGCAACTTGTTTGGTAGCTCTGACTGCCTTAGCAGAAAAGCGACGAGATTTTTGGTATGTTGACAGTGGCTGCTCTAGACACAAGACTGGAGACAAAACCTGGTTCACTTCCTTTGAAGATGAACACACAACTGGATCTATCACCTTTGGAGATGGGAGGAAAGCAAATATACTAGCTCGAGGTACTGTTAACACTCCAGGTAGACCTAATCTCAAAAATGTATTATTTGGTGAAGGGTTAACTGCAAATCTTATCAGTGTCAGTCATTTGGCTGATGACGATGAAGATGTTTGGTTTAACAAACAGAGATGTTTGGTTTTAAATCAGAAAGGAGAAGGTATCATGGGAGGTAAGAGATCATTTGATAACTGTTACCATATTCAAGCTAATGAATCTTTTAGCTTGCAGTCCTGCATGTCTGTAAGATCCACAGAGGAAACCTTTGAACTTTGGCACAGAAGGATGGGACATGTAAACTATCAGGACTTGCTAAAGCTGTCTTCCAAACAATGTGTCAGAGGTCTACCCAATCTAAAAGGCAAAACTGACAAGATATGTGGGGATTGCAAGATTGGAAAACAAACCAAGGCACCTCACAAGGTGGTGAATTCTGCAACAACCTCAAAGGTATTAGAACTGTTACACATGGATCTCATGGGACCAGCTCAATCCGATAGTATTGGAGGTAAGAAATATATGCTTGTTATTGTGGATGATTTCTCAAGGTATACATGGGTAAACTTCTTAAAAGATAAGACTGAAACATTTGAACCTTTTAAAAACTTGAGTCAAAAATTGATCATTGAAAAGCAATCATCAAATACTCACATAGTTAGAGTAAGGTCAGATAATGGTACTGAATTCAAAAATGTTGCCTTTTCTAACTATTTTCATGAGCTTGGTGTGTCACACGAGTTCTCAGCTCCAATCACTCCACAACAAAATGGCACTGTAGAAAGAAAAAATAGGGTATTGCTGGACATGGCTCGAGTTATGTTACATGCTGCAGGCTTAAGCAAAAATTTTTGGGTTGAAGCTATCAGCACTACGTGCTATACAATAAACAGAGTCTTCTTCAGACCAGGTACATATCAAACAGCTTATGAGCTGTGGAAAGGTAAGAAGCCAAATGTTGGATACTTACATGTGTTTGGAAGTCCTTGCTATATCTTACGAGATAGAGAGCATCTTGATAAGTTTGATGCTCGGAGTGATGATGGCATTTTCCTGGGTTATTCCATAAATAGTAGAGTTTATAGGGTATATAACAAAAGAACTCGAGTTTTTATGGAATCCATTAATGTCTCTATTGATGATCAATGTATGAAACAGGAAGAATCGTTTGCAGATACATCATCTACATCTTCATCAATTCCTCAAATATCAAGCAATGAAGTTCAGAATGATGAAGAGGAACTCACTGATAGAATTTTTGAACCAGCTCCAAAAATGAAAAGAGGTTTCAAGTAAGTTCAGAAAGATCATTCCAGTCATGACATTATTGGTAATGTAACTGATGGACTGACAACTAGAAGGCAAGCTGCAACACAGGTAAGTCAAGATGAGGTGAGTCAAGGAAATGCTTTATTATGTTTTATTACTGAACATCTGCTCAGTATGAATATCATATCCCATTTTGGTTTCGTGTCTTTGATTGAACCTAAAAATGTAAAGGAAGCCTTGTTAGATGATCACTGGATTAATGCAGGAAGAGCTAAATCAATTTACTAGAAATGATGTGTGGTACTTGGTACCTCGACCTAGAAATTGCAATATCATAGGAACCAAGTGGATCTTTAGAAACAAAAGTGATGAAAAGGGTAATGTGATTAGAAATAAAGCTAGGCTTGTGGCTCAGGGGTATTCACAGGTCGAGGGCCTTGATTTTGATGAAACTTTTGCTCCTGTTGCAAGATTAGAATCTGTAAGATTACTCTTGTCTGCGGCATGTCATCTTAAGTTCCAATTGTTTCAAATGGATGTCAAAACTGCGTTTCTAAATGGTATCTTACAAGAGGAAGTATATGTGGAACAACCTCAAGGTTTTACAGATCCACATCATTCAGACCATGTGTACAGGCTTGAGAAAGCTCTGTATGGACTGAAACAGGCTCCTCGTGCTTGGTATGAAAGGCTTTCAAATTATCTTGTGGACAAAGGATATTCCAGGGGTTCCATTGATAAGACCTTATTTGTCAAACATAAAAACAATGATGTTATTATTGCTCAAGTGTATGTTGATGACATTGTTTTTGGTTCCACATCTAAATATCTTGTAAATGAATTTCAATCTGTCATGGAGAGTGAATTTGAAATGAGCATGTGTGGTGAGCTAACCTTTTTCCTTGGGCTGCAAGTAAAGCAACTTGATGCAGGTATTTTTCTCTCAAACCAAATATGCTGAGAATCTCATCAAGAAATTTGGCCTTGAATCCAAGAAAGTGGTCAATAATCCCATGAGTACCACTACAAAGTTGAGTGAAGATCAGGATGGGAAACCAGTTGATTCCACAATCTATAGAAGCATGATTGGTAGCTTGTTATATCTCACTGCAAGTCGACCTGATATATCCTACAATATGGGAGTGTGTGCTCGTTTTCAAGCTAACCCTAAAGAGTCATATTTAGAAGCTGTCAAAAGGATCATCCGATATATTGCTGGTACAGTTAACTGTGGAATTTTCTATACCTTCGACACTAATGTGGAAATTGCAGGATATTCTGATGCTAACTGGGGAGGAAACTTAAAGGATAGAAAAAGCACTTCAGGGGGATGTTTCTTCATTGGCAACAATCTGGTTGCCTGGCATAGCAAGAAACAAAATTGCATCTCTCTATCTACTGCAGAAGCCGAGTATGTTGCAGCTGGGAGTTGCTGCACACAAATGCTTTGGATGAAGCAAATGCTTCATGATTATGGCATCCCTCAAGGTAAGTTGTCTATCTTTTGTGACAACACTAGTGCCATCAACATCACTAAGAATCCTGTTCAACACTCTCGAACAAAGTACATTGATCTTCGATATCATTTTATTAGGGATTTGGTTGAACAAAACATACTTGAGTTAAGCTTTGTGCCCACTGAAAATCAACTTGCTGATTTGTTTACTAAGCCTCTTGACACTGCTAGGTTTGAGATGTTAAGAAATGCATTGGGGATATGTTCCAAGTATTGATACACACGAATGTCTGTCCTATGTAATTAGAGAATATTGTGATCTTAGTGCACCGTGACCATTGTCCTTAGTGACTTGAACTATCATTAGTTACAGTATCTATTATTATCATGCCTTATTCTGGACAAATAATTTTGTACTCATGAGTAACCACTTATCCATGCAACCTCGTTCTCCACTTCACTTATAGCTATATGTGGTGGCATGTTTCTTGTTTATTGTAAAGAGAGTATAAGTAACGAAGAAGAACTGTTTCAAATGCTCAGCTGTCTCATTCCCTCTTCTCAAAGTAATAAGGTCCTAGTTGTGGTGAACTATCTAGGATTTGTAAAAAACGAGAATGGATACAAAATATCTCTCCTCTCAAAGTAACCAGACCCTAGTTGTGGTGAACTTTCTAGGGTTTGCAAGAAACGAGTTGGTGAATGCTCTATGTATGAAATTTGTGAGAATACGAACACTAACTCGAGACTCTCTCCCTGGAGCATCTTTGTTATGCTTAGTACCCTAAGATCATCTGGTCTGGGAGCTACTGAGACGGGTCTTGTTACATGAGTATGTGTCATTACAAAATAAAGAAGTCTATGACTCAAAGAACTCTATATTTTAGGAACAATGTTTCCTATATCTCTTAGGAGATCTCCTGAGCACTGTCAATACTTCTCTCTTTCACTAAACGTGTTTCTAAGCTCCACATCTTGCTTATACGCACTTCATCATAGGTTTGCTCTTTTAGGTCTACACATGAGTACTAATCCTATTTGTTGATAGAATACATCATGATTGATACTCTGAAATATAGTTCCTTCCCTATGTGATTTATGCTCACTGTGCTTGAACTATGCTATATTTTCTCTCTTCGATATGACAAATGCATTCATTGCATTGATACTTAGCAAAGGAAACGATCATGTGATATTATTGCAGATTCTGAGAATATTTTTGCCTCTTCGTATACCTTCTTTGATTGCCATCTGGTTGCACTTAAATTCCTTATTGATTAAGCCTAAATTGAGGGGAAGAAGTACATTGCATGCGTGTTTCTTGGAGAAATAAATTGTCATAATTCCTCTCCCCTTTGAGACGCTATCCCAACTGGTGTGTCCTTTGGTTTTCTAACCCTCCTGGTTCAATATTTATAGCCTCTCCTGTCTCTCTCGGATTTTACTCTTGTCTGTTTCAGTGTGCAGGTTCGTCCACAAACCTGTTTCTCTCACCATGGTTCGCACAAAGAAAACTACTCGACTTGGTGGACATCGCCGCCTGCCTCCTCCAGAGGAAGGCCGTCAGGCCGCTGCCAGAGCCGGGATTCTCCATCCCGGCATGCAGCGTGCACGCAGTCGGAGCCCTCCTCTCCGCTCCTTTTCTTCTGGTACCTCTTCTGCTGCCCCTCCTCCTGTCTCTCTGGATAGTCTCCGTGACCAGATCATGGTGGCTGACTGGCGAATTGCCTGCCTCACTACGGACATGGACGACATGCATTCCCTTCTGGTTCGTACTCGTCATGCTCTGACCACGCTCACACAGGAGATCCGGAACATGCAGCGCCACCCTTCCGGGTTTGACGCTCCTAATCCATCCAACGCCATGCAGGAGCCTGTCGCACTAGAGGAGAGCTCGGATTCCATTGATGAAGAGGAGTTTCTGGACAATGTCACCAAGCTTATTGAGGAGTTCGACGTGCCATCCCATTCAAAGGGGGAGAAGTAAAGATTTTTCTTTGTTATTTATGTTTTTGCATTTTTTTATTTTTGATGGACAAAAGTTATTTTCTTTTGAAGTTGTAAGTGCATAAGCACAGATACTTTTGGGATGCTTTCTATTATTATTATTCAGTAATTTTATTTTGGCACCTTGGATCTGGAAAAGGATGGAAACTGATTCCTTTATCCAAGTAGCACTTTTTGTCCACAATATGTGTGTGTCTGTTAAAATCTAACATGCAGGAATACCAAGATGGAAAATTGTCATGTGTTGAATGGGATTGCCCAAAGGGGGAGATTGTAAGTACTGGGACTACTCCCTTCAACACATGACTTTCCCAAGATTTCAAGGACAACAGACATGCAAAGAATTAGGAGGGTATCCCTCCTAATTGCTCGGAGAATCAAAGGAAATAAAAGAAGATCGCATGAAGAAAATTTCAAGGAAGCTATCTCACTGATCTTGAGATAAAGGTCTCTTTAATACTTATCTTATTTGCATGATTCTAAATTGATATGCATTGATTTTAATTGATCTCAAAATCTCTTTATGTATGCATATCCGATTACATGTTCAAAATAGTTTAAAAAATCTTTCCATGTTTATCTTATTCGGTGATTAAGATACGATTTGTTTGAGGGGGAGTCTTGCTCCTATAAAAGGGTTCTCAAACTGATTTATGATGTAGAGTTTTTGTTTTGCATAAAATTGGTTTTGCTTGAACCACTTGTGTTGTTGTTCAAATCGGTCTTTGAAAACTCTCAGTATTTTGTTTCGTGTATTCCATTGCATAATCAATCACTTGCATAATTCATTCTCAAGATCAGTGAGAAGATTGAGTACGGGGATGATTGAATACAGATTGGCTAGTAGTCGGTGTAAGGCATCCTCATAAAGTCATTAAGCTTCTCTTAGATCACACGTAACTCTATCTTTTGTTTATCAAATTCGTGAGTATGCTAGTGCAAAAGCTGCCTCCCCATATACTGTATTTTTTGCCCTAATTGCTGCATTACATTCCCATTCAAAGGTCGCAACCAACTCTGTTGGATGATCTCGGTACATTGATCACTGTCGTGCCACATCTCTTCAAATCGGAACCTCTCTTCACCCTTTTTATAAAATTGATTCTCTCTTCCCGTATTTCGACCAGTAGAGGAGAATGGTCAGACTCATAATCAATGTGATAACCCTATTGTGAGAAAATTTATTTCTCCATCGTATATAATAAAATCCACGATCCAGCCTCTCCTTTGTGTATTTATTAGACCATGTGTATTTGTTGCCAACGAAGCCCATGTCGACAACCCACAGTTCATCATTGTTTGTCGAAATTTCAACATCGGTGCAGCAGCCTTAGGGACTCCCCCTGACTTATCAACATTACACATAATCTCGTTGAAGTCCCCCACCATGAGCCAAGGTAGCAGGCAGCCTTCAGCAACTAGGGCTTCAATCAAATTCCACGTTTTGTCTCTTTAAGATCTTGCAGCAACTCCATATATCCATGTAAAACACCAAAGTGGAACAGACCCTGGCTTTTCACAAATCTCAGCATCTATATGATTCGGTGAGGAAGTGCGCACATCAACGTGAATATCAGAATTCCATAGGAGTGCAACACCCTGGGAGTCTTATCCTTGAAGGAAGCACAAGTTGTCTTTAAAACCCAGGCATGAAGTCAGAGTATCAATGATATTCTTCTGCGCTGGGGTTTCATCAAGGAAAATCAGGCTTAGTTTTTTGGCTTGAACCAGATCAACTAGGGCGGGTTGGGTTTCATGATTAACTATTCCTCGACAGTTCCATATGAGAACATTACCCTGCAACATCGTTACAGGGGAGATTGACACTGAGGAGGCCGTATTTCAGGCGGCGTACACAACGTAGGCGACGGAGCTTAGGTTGAAAAAATGCACACATTGATGAATGTATTATTATTGTGTAAAAACAATAGAGAATTATTCGATATTAATATCTTTATTCTTTTTCACATACCCTAATGCATTTATTATTTCCCCAAATAAACTGCGACATCATGTACATTTTTGCTTTTAGTATACTATTGTTTTCCAATTAAAAACATTCTTACAAGAAAAAACAAAAAAATAACTTGTTTCTCTCTAATAGCTAGGGTTTCATCTCATCGACATCTCCTCTCGTCTGGCAGGACACCCATGTCCGCATGTGCCTCTAGCCTTGTCGGCATGTGGCGTGTGCAGCTAAACGGGGGTTCTATTTTTCTTGGCATCTAGGCTCCTCTTGAGTTTCCTCTTAGCTCGAACCGTTGTTTGCAGTTTGATTGCTAGGTTGAGGGATTGAAGGATGGTGT
This sequence comes from Rosa chinensis, assembly GCF_002994745.2. Classification (NCBI taxonomy): domain Eukaryota; kingdom Viridiplantae; phylum Streptophyta; class Magnoliopsida; order Rosales; family Rosaceae; genus Rosa; species Rosa chinensis. The sequence goes on along the minus strand of NC_037092.1, from coordinate 77,518,748 downwards.
TAAGGGTTTCATTGACGGCTTGGAGAAATTGTTTCGAGGTGGGTGTTGGCGATCGGCAGGTTGAATGGCTAATTGGAGTGTGGGTTCTGACTGTACTACTATGGCCTCCATTTCTCGATCTGGTTGCTGATTCAATCTGGGTTGAAGTTGGGATACATGGATGACTATGGTTGGAGTGGGAGGCTCCATATCGGGGTGGCTGGGCATTGTTGGTGGCGGTGTGCTACCGATGTTTGCTCAACAGCGGTTGTGGATCGTTGTGATGACAAAGGGTTTGGTTGGCTAGTGGGCTTTTCTCTTAACACTACTTTGGTTAGACTGTAGACCTCGAGTCAGACGTTGGTCCCAGATTGGACTGATGGTGTTTCTGTTTTTTAGTAGGATTCGGCTTTATCCCTGCAATAAGTCCCTACCAAGTTGTGGTAGGGAGATGTGGATTTTGTCCCAGACTGGCATCTTAGGTGCCTAGTCATAGGAGGTGAGTTCCTTGCTTTATCAAATGGAATGAATCTTTTAGTGGTATGATGGAATTAAATGCTACCGGATTGTTTTTGTGATGGCAACATAGTGGGAATTAAAGCTGATAGTATTAGTAAACTATGGATCCACGTGAGCAATATCTTTCAAGTGTGTCGCCACAATTGTAAAGTGAATGGAGTAGCCAACTATGTGCTCTTCACTACTTGATGCTTGTTAGAAAACATATATTCAGTTGATACTCCTGTTATTATCTCGAGATTTTCGCTTGTTGCTTACTATATTTTAGGATATATGCACATTCGCCACAATTGTAAAGTGAATGGAGTAGCCAACTGTGCGCTCTTCACTACTTGGTGCTTGTTAGAAAACATATATTCAGTTGATACTCCTATTATTATCTCAGAATTTTCTCTTGCTGCTTACTGTATTTTAGGATATATGCACAATGCGGGCCCTTCCCCCTCCCCAAAAAAAATCCACCCCACCCCCCATGTATTTTACTATTTCATTAATGATCAAGGCTTGAGGGTAGTCGTACTAGCCATATTTCTTTAAAAAAAAAATCTTTAAATAGGTCGCAATTCAAGAAGAGTATTCAAAAATAAAAGTGCAGCACAATCAAGTAATTAATTAAAGAATCAATTAAGTATGTGAACATGACTATTGTTAGTACAATTATTGACTAAGTAACACAATTTTAATTTATATTCAAATCACAATAATGAGGGTTAAATGAATTTTAATTAGAAAAAGTTGTGCACGGAAAACATTTCTACCAGATAAAGTTACATAATGACCACTTCTAAGTGTATGACAGAAGAGTCACTTCGTATAAAAAATAAATAAATATATAAATAAAAAGAGACAAAAGAGTCACTTATCCGTTATAGAGAAATTTCACCTATAAACATGATAGCTCTTACAAACCAAAAATTCTAATATGGACCAAGGTGTAGGTGGACCATAGGTAAAATGGGGCATTTGGGTGGTATAATAACTGATTTTTTGCCTTGGAGTAGGTAGACCTTGGTCCATAGAAGACTCTTTGCTTACAAACTTCCAATTCAGTATTGTGTGACTGAAAAGAAAAAGAAATTTACCGTTCAAGAAGAATGCTCAAATTGATGGGATTGAGATAGGGAATCTATCTCTTCGGTCCTGTTACTTAACTGCGCAAATTATGTCTATGAAAGAAGAATAATGCACATGTATAAAAGAAAACTATTATAAGTAGACGAATACAAATTTTATGACTATAAAATTGAAAAACATAGTATTGTTATTCTAATTTATATTACAAAAAATTAGTTGTTCCGAAATACCCGAATTTAGTAGATATGATTAATTAAAAACCGAAAATTTTGGATAGTAATTAGTAGCTCAATTTTAAAACAGAAAATTTTAGTTTTGAAGTTGGTATATACAGATTCGAATCGATCGAATGACAGTCCTAATATATACAATAGACTTGTTGAGAAAAGTAGCTTTTTAATCATCTATCATGCAGTAAAATTAGTGTTTTTGCTAATAATCTTAAAAATTTTGAATACTACTACTTCTCAATGAAGTTTTGTGGGCATACATCGGAGATACTTGTGGTTGAAAACAACAATATTAATTAAGGTTTTGGGACATTGCAAAATTAAATTGACTCCCATTGACTAATCGTCTATTGAAACTCACCCCCCACACACATAGCTAGAAAAATTCACTTAAACTGACTAGATGTCTCCCATCCAGAGAGATTCAGCCAAAGTACTCCCCCGCGACTAAACCCGTGAATACTTGCATCATTTTTTCCCTAATTCCCATGTTTACTAATTTATAAACTCACTATTTTAACTCTATGCTTCTGTTCCTGGGGATCTCCCCATCTCAGTATCTTTAACTCACTTTCAATCAAATCCATCACGTGAGTTTCATCAACTGCCTGGCAATCTCTCAGTGGTTCAAAACCACAACTCGCATGATTCCCCATGATTTTCCACAGGAATAATTACAAATTCAAGTATTCAACTGGAAAAACTGAAGTCTATGATCTATGCAAAAACTAAAACCGATGCAGGCTTGTGGTCCAAAACATTAATATACATCTTGGGTGGAGTTTGAGAAAAGGGATGTGTAAGATTAATAATATATGATCTAATTAATAAAAAATGAGAGTGAGGAAGAGAGAATCCATGTGAGACTGAGTTAAACGAAATAGGGTTTAACTAGGAAGATTTGCCAGGTTGTTTTGCATTTAAATTTTTGTAGCTTCAAGATGTAGCTAACTCACAACTTTTGGATTTATGCTAATAAGATAATGACCTAATAATAATATAAGGGCTGGAGTTCTTGTCCTTCATCAAACACCAAGGGCCCTCTCTCTCTTATTTAAATTTTTGTAGCTTCAAGATGTAGCTAACTCACAACTTTTGGATTTATGCTAATAAGATAATGACCTAATAATAATATAAGGGCTGGAGTTCTTGTCCTTCATCAAACACCAAGGGCCCTCTCTCTCTTATTTATATAGGGTATTTTAACTTATACACAGAGGGTTACCAATTAATCAAGTACCGTGATTAATTTTAGTAAAGACATATCGTACCCCGCGCGCGCGCGCACAACCATTCTCTGCTAAGGAGATCTTTAGATATTAATATTTAAGGGTTTCTTTGATAGTGTTATTTTTCAATCGCATATTCACATTTTAATCGTTCAGTTTTTAGGCCTTAATATATAGATCACTTCTATAAATTTTCAGCAAAATTAATGATCGTTAAGGTATCGAACTAGATTAAATCAATGAACGAACCGGATCTGTCCAACCTAAACCATTTGTGTTCATAATTGTAAATCACAGTTCTGAATGTCTTAATGATTATCAATTTGGCTTAAAAATTTGCAAAAATGATCTACTCATATATACCTAAAAACTGAACGGTCAAGATGCGGATATGCGAACGAAAAGTCGGTCTATCAAGGAAATTCTTAGATATTAATATCTAGGTACCTCCTTAGCAGAGAAGGACTGTATATGTACACACACACACACACACGCACACACACACACTAAACCACCATGGAATTTAATGGTAAATCTAGAAAATAACTAAACAAAAAAAGACATATCAGTTACATTAATTGATGTGCATTAGCATACTCTTAAGTATTTCTCGATTTAACCACCGTAAAAGTGGTCAAGTTGGTAACAAGCTTCAGGTGCCGAACTCCTACACCAGTATTCGAATCCCGTCGATGCTGATTGGAGTTATTTCAATATATTTTTAGTAGTGAGGAGGGAGGAAACGTTTTGACATGCCGGTACAGATTAGTCACTGGGCCTAGAAAGCTTTTTGGAATACCGTGTGATCTGTTTAAGAAAAAGAGAATTGTAGAGAGAATTGGGAGAATAGTTGTATATTTTATTAATAATAGAAGCCCCTATTTAGAGGGAGTACAAGTACATAATCTTTGAGTACAAGAAAACCTATTCTAATTAGAACTATGAATCTAGAACAATTTTCTCCTATTACAACAATAGAAAGTAATCCTAGTTTGGTAAGGCACACATAATTATGATATCCTTGAACACTTCCCTTTGTGTTGTCCAAACGTGATGTCATCGTGACACCATAGTGCTTTAAATGTTGCCTCGTTAAAAACCTTGCTCGAGTAATAAAAACCCTGTGGGACAAAAACAACCTCGAGGAGGGTAAAAAGAGTATAACACACCCTTCACTCTTTGAGATTAAACATGTAAACACCATGCCTCCCCCTAATGTCGAGATCTCCCCCTGATTGCTACAATCAAGGGAGTTCAGATAATTTCCGCATTTCAATACTCTTCACATGTTTCTCGAAAGTGAATTTAGGTAACGACTTAGTAGATTAGTCTGCTACATTATCCTCTAATCGGATTTGATTCACTTCAATCTTTAGAAGTATTTGTTGTTGCTGATTATAAAAGAATTTAGGTGATATATGCTTGGTGTTGTTGCCCATGATGAAACCTTACTTCATTTGTTCAATACAAGCTGCATTATCCTTATAAATGCACATAGGTTCATCTGTGGTAGACTTCAAACCACAAGTTTCTCGAATATGTCTAATTACATATCTTAGCCATATGCATTCACGCTTGGCTTCATGTATAGCAATAACCTCTACATGATTTGAGGAAGTAGCAACAATGGTCTGTTTTGTAGACCTCCAAGATATCACGGTGCTTCCCATGGTAAAGACATGGCTCGTTTGAGAGCGACTTTTGTGAGGGTCAGAGAGGTACCTTACATCAGCAAAACCCATCAAAACATCACCATAGTTTTGACGGAGGGAGGGAGGACGCTAGCCACCTACGGCGGTGGCGGTGGCGGTGACCAGAGGCTTCAGGCTTAGCCTATGGACACTATAACAGAAAAGCTAATTTGCGAGGAACAAGTTTGTCGCTGAAAATCGAAATTTCCTCGCCGTAGTGTTTCCGCGAGGAAAATATTTTGGTCGTCAGTTCCTCGCAGTAGGGTGGTCAAGAAAAGTTTCCGCGAGGAAAATACTATTTCCTCGCCAAGCTCTTTTCATGATGAACATATTTTTTTCTCGCCAATATTCTTTAGCTACAATTTCTTTCCTCGCCTAAGCTCATACTTTTTCCTCATTGAAAATTTTTGAAGGCTCGAAAATAGTCGTTAATTATATTTCTCGATAAAATAGATTTCATCGCTAAACAATTATTTCCTCGCTAATGATAAGTAATAATTTAGAAATTATAAAAAATTTAAAATACACTTGTTGAGACGAAAATAATTTCGTCGTTGTAGATAGCTTTGGGTGAGGAAGTTTTTCCTCGCTATAAGCTATCTTTAATGAGGAAATTTTATTTTCCTCGCACTATATATCCTTTCAGCGAGAAAACCATTCCTCGATCCCTAAACATACTCAATGATGAGGAACTTTACTTTTATCATTGTAGGTTCTCTTGTCCATAACGAGAAAATTCAATTTTATTGCACTTGCTTGGTTATAGCGAGGAACAATAATGTAGATAATAAAGATGAGTAGACAAAAGAAATATATATTAAAAGTAATAACTCAAAGTATTCCCTTACAATAAGTACTAATTCAAAGTAGTTACACCAAATACTATATAATAATTCAAAAGAGTTTAGGGATTGTCCTGTACTAAATCCAATATAGAAGTAACTAAATCATTTGGTTATTGGTGAACTAAATCATAGGCATCCTCCTGATTACTTCCCCAAATCTTGGAATCTTTTCTACTCTTGCACTTGGAACTCGTCACTAGAAATGGAATTTCTCTTTTAGAGGTTTTGTATAGGGCTTTAGCACCTGCAGAGCAAACCAATAGATTTAAAATCCATCAAAAATTAGTCCTACCCAAAATTAATTTAGTAGTCATTAATCAATCATATCCATGAGTATGACCTTAAAATTCGTTTCCAGAATTGCATAACATACTCTCTGAAACGTTGCTTCATCTCATGTGTTATGACCACTCAAATCTGGTGGTCAATTTCACACATGATATAAATAAATTGTATCCAACAACATCCTAACCCAAAACTTTTCTCCTATAATAGAAATTATGATGTTACTGGAGTATTGATTAACTTTAACATATGGGATTCCAATTGGTAAAACAAGGACTCAAACTATGATGTCACTGGAGTATTAATTAACTTTAACATGTGGCATTCTTATAGGTAAAACAAGGACTCAAATTTAAGAAAGGAAAAGTGCATGTCAATGAATGGAAATCTTGGCTTAAACCAAAAAAAAAAATGTGCAACCAAACCTCCAATATCTTACCGAGTTCTCTTGATCCATAAGTAATTTCAAGGCCCTGTGCATGAAGCTAGCTAGCAATAGTACAACCGAACCTCCAATATCTTATCGGGTTCTCTTGATCCAGAAGTAATTTGAATTATTTCAAGGCCCTGTGCATGAAGCTGGCTAGCAATAGTACAGTCAATGAAATGTCAAAAGCCAGATATTGGGATATCCATACAGCAATCAATATGAGTAGACTGTCATCTTATGAGAATAACACTGTATCTGTTCATTCCATAAAATAAAAAAAACACTATATTTGTTCCTCATCCACAACCCACTACCAAATACTCTGTTTTCATATATAGAAGTACTAAGATATGCAGTGCAAGAAAATTTTCTAGTACTCGGAACTATGACTTTTTAGTACTTCTTTACCCTATAATCCTTGTTAGAAGAAGTTTTAATTACTCTGTGGAGTTAAAATAAAGAAATGAAAAGCATTCAAAAGTGGAATTGAGCTAATGTGTTACAATGTCTAGAGCTTGCAATTATGAAGAACCCTATCATAGAGAAAATCAATCCAAAAAGACACAATGATTCAAACAACACTTACAGTTAAAGACTGCAAATTTCATGCTCCGACCCTAATCTTGCAAAGTAAGCAAGCAAATATTACAAATTCAGTAGCAAAAGTTGGTACTAACTGAAAACCTGACGAAATATAACAAGGTTCATAGTCTATAACAAATACTGCATCTGTACAATTGATAAATAACAAGGTTCAGGGTTCAAATATAATTCACTTGATACACAATACATATTTAGCAGATTAGAAGGTAGGCAACAAAGTTTCCATTGCTTAGGTATTGAAAAGGAGAAAAGAGACCCTCATGACATGTTAAAAGGGACAAGATATTATGCTAAAGGAAGATGACAGAATAGTCAATATAAGAATGAGCATTGGACTCACCATATATGAGGAAAATTGCCCTGCATTTCCCTGTGCACAATCTGTTTCATTCATGAAGAAGAAAACCACAGCCCGATTATCATTAGTCACTGAGAATTAACCCACCAAAATACGAGAAATCCCAAACCACACCAAAATCAGAAATCACAAAATGCAGGCACCAAATTAGAGAGTGGGAATGTGAATTGACCTAGTGGAAGTTGAGACCCCAACTTGAAACGTGGGACCAAATATGGTAGCAAAGACCCAATTCGAACCCAGAATAAGAGAGCAATTGGTAGTGCAGCGACAGAAGGTTGAATTTACCTGGTATCAACATCTCCTTGTCCTGGATTCACAAGATAATCAAAATATAGGGTGAGTTTAAATCGAATTGGGCATTCAATTAGCGTTTAATTGAAATTACCTCAAATTATATATACTATGACATCTCACATTTGGATTTAGCAGAAAATAAAAAACCGACCTTTAATCAAGCTCTACTAGAATGATATACAAGGAAGAAGAAAGATGAATCTAATGTTACTCACTGAGATGAGAGCTTCAAAGATGGTAGATCCAAAGAGGAGCCTCAGAGACGAAGACAGAGCTTCATCAGACTATGAGAGGAGAACGGCGGAGATAGAAAAGGGCGATATCCTACTACCCTAAGAGTATTTTATCTTCATTTTTTTTCTTTTTAAACTTTGGATTAGCGCTTTCTTTTTTTCGATGCCCGCCTTCGATCATCACTATCCCGGCTTTTTTATTATCTTTTCTTTTTCTTTTTTCTCTAATTCTTTGGTATGCCGCTTATAAAAATAAAAATAGATTTAGGGTTTAGGGCTTAGGGATTAGGGGTTAGGGTATAGGATAAGTTTATGTTTGTGAATAGCTTAATGATTTTTTATTTGAATACTTGCTATCATTATTTATAACTAAATACTTCAATCAAGCACATTTTGCATAGTGTGTTCCACATGTGCTCCATCAAATTGAACAAGAAAGACATTCATTATTGAACAACAATATCCATGTATATACAAAATAGGTTTTATCATGAGTCATTGTCATATTATCGAGGTAGGAAATATAAATTCATGCCATGTATGATGCAGTGGTTCTTAAGTAGGAGAGATGTAGTAAAGGGAAACTCAATTGCAGAAAACCGGGAAGCAAAAACGAGTCATTCATACTAATGTTTACAAATGAACATATCAAATTAGTATTGTGAAGGACAATCGATTATCACTAACTTGTTTAGTAACTATGAAATCATTCATACAATACCACCTTCCGATTTTAAAGAGGTCCATGATATTTGATCATACTTTTAAAGCAAAAATATGAATAATGCTTGTGTATATGAATTTTAATGATCATGAAATCAAATATGTCAATAATGCATTCCACACTTTAAAAAAATAAAAAAAATGATTATGACAAATATAGACACCTAGCACATGTCATTCATTGGTAATCTTATTTATATATTCATTTATTGCAGGTAAACGTATCTCTTCATCTCAAATTTCCTCATTTTTTCGCCGTTCAATTTGGAGGGTCTTACCCAATTTTCTGAACTAATAACGAGGAAAATAGTTATTTCCTTGCTAATTGCTTCTTTTGACAAGGAAATGGTTCCTTGTAGAAAACAGTTTTTTAGCGAAGAAACCATAATTTTGTCGCCGTTGGATTTGACAAATCATACTTAGTTTTCCACTAAACTAATAAGGAGGAAAGTGTTATTTTCTCACTAAATGCTTCTTTTGGTGAGGAAATGGTTCCTCGTAGAACACAAACTTTTAGGGAAGAAATCATAGTTTTGTCGCTATTGAATTTGGCGGGTCGTACTCAATTTTCAACCAAACTAATAACAAGGAAAGCGTTATTTCCTCATTAATTGCTTCTTTTGGTGAGAAAATGATTCCTTGTATAACATAGACTTTTAGCGAGGAAACAATAGTTTTGTCACCAATAAATTTGGTGGGTTTTACTCAATTATCCGCTAAACTAATAACGAGGAAAGTGTTATTTCCTCGCTAATTGTTTCTTTTAACGAGGAAATGGTTCCTCGTAGAACATAGACTTTTAGCGAGAAAACCATAGTTTTGTCGCCAATGAATTTGGCGGGCCTTACTCAATTATCCGCCAAACTAATAACGAGTAAAGTGTTATTTCCTCGCTAATTGTTTCTTTTAACGAGGAAATGGTTTCTCGTAGAAAATAGACTTTCAGGGAGGAAACCATAGTTTTGTCGCCATCAAATTTGGCGGGTCCTAAACAATTTTCCACCAAACAAATAATGACGAAATCATTATTTCCTCGTTGAATGTTGTTTTTGCGATGAAAAAATTTGTCACTGAAGTCTCATATTTTCTCGCTAATAACATGACGATTTGAGAGACCAAATTGTGGTCACCTTTAGTGATGAACTAAAATATTCGTCGTAGAAAGTCATATATAGGGAGGAAAATATGTTCCTCGTAAAAAATCTAATGCCATTTAGTGAGGAACTTAATTATTCCTTGTAAAATGTGACATTTACTGAGGAAAATAAATTCCTCGAGAAAAACTTGGTCGCTAAAGAGACTTTTTGTTGTAGTGAGTCCAATTCCATCTTGTCCTCCGTTCTTTTCTCTCTGTAGGGATAGAGCAAGTCCATATCTATCGTACCTTTTAAGTATCGAAAGATTGTCTTTACACCAGTCCAATGGAATCGCTTTGGCGCAGGGCTACATTTAGCCAACATGTTCATAACAAAGGAGGTGTCCGGTCCTGTATTGTGTTAATTACAATAATGAGCCTGTTGTACTTAGGTAGGGCACTTTTGCCATTAAAACGTCTTCGTCATCATCCCTGGGACGAAACGGATCCCTTTTAAGGTCAAGACTACAGACGACCATGGGAGTGCTTCTTAATTTTATCAAAATGCCTAAGCATCCATTAATATGGTATATAAGTTCTGAATCTAGACAAAACTGTGTTCTCCCAAGGTCCTTCATCTCAAACTCGAATTTCAAGTGTTCACCAGTTTCCCTTAACTCATCAAGGGTTCAAATTATGTTCATCAACATATACCGTGACAATTGCAAATCCGGAACTTGTCATGGAAATGTGCGGGCATAGTTCATCATATCCTCATTGCAAACGCTTTCTAAGTTCAAGAGGCACTTGATTTGGGAAAATGAATTCTATCAGGGACCTTCATATATATTCCGTAATTAGATCCCCATAAAGATACGTAGTGGCCACATTCATAAGCTGTATGTTTGGTTATTCAGAAATTACCAAACTAACAAAGTAGTGGAGTGCAATGACATCCATTATGGGAGAATATGTCTCCTCGTAGTTTATTCCAGGGTGCTTTGTGAGAAACCTTGTGCCATAAGGCAAGATTACCATCTCTTTTTCTCATCACGCTTTCTAACGAAGACCCATTAGTCAAAATGTTTTATGTTAGGATGTGTTGGCATCACTAGCTTGAAAAACCTTCCTCTTTGTTAGAGAATCCAACTTAACCTAGATTGCATCTTTCCATGTAGGACAATTTTCTCTACGTTGGCATTCATTCATCAACGGAGTGTGGTTCGTTATCATCGGACTTAACAAACTCATGCTCAAAGAAATGCTTGAATACATCATTAATCATGATGGAGTTCCTATCCCACATCTCATGTACACTAGTGTAATTTTCAGAGAGCTCTATATTCTCAAGAATAGGTTCTGACATTGAGGCATCCCCCAACGATAACCTTAATCCGGAACATTCTCATGAGACGGATTAGAATGTTCCGGATTTTGAGTGTCGATAATCAAAGGATTGAATTTTACCAATGTATCCTTCGAACCTATGGGCATCCAACGCATTTAGCTGGGGCCATGATCTGTGATGCCAGAGTGCCACTCTCTATGGTGATGGTGCCATGCATACCTCCATGTAGGGTAGCACTACATCCTCTTGTAAGGACGTCCATCCTTGCAGGCATATTTAGAGCAGATATGTGTGATCTCGTCACTTTAGCAGGGATCGTGATGAAACATAGTGGGGACAGACCACGACAATTCTTATCATTCCTGTTGAACATCCGTGCTCTTATCTCCCCCTAAGGACGAGAAGACTGTCTCATCAAAGTGACAAGCCGCAAATCTAGTGGTAAAGAGATCGCCTAGTAAGGGTATTAAGTGTTGGATGATTGTTGGAGTCTCAAATCCAACGTGGTTGCCTATTTGTCAGTGAGGACCCATCACGGTGCCCTGTGGTAACAATTGGCACATAAATGACACACTCAAATATGCGTAAGTACGAGGTAATTGTACCCAGTCACTAGCTATAACGCAGAGATAGATTGAGTGGCAATGGGTCATAGACGAGTTAGCATAGCTGCATGCGATATTGCATCAACCCAAGCGGATATAGGGAGATTGGTGCACATTACCAATGTCTGAGCTACCATTTAGTTGTTTCCGCGAGACCATTTGGGAGTGTACATGGGAATATGATGTCCAACATAAGTTCCAATACAATAATCATTGAAAGTCTTCGATGTAAACTCTCTAGCATTGTTAAGTCCAATTGACTAAATGGGATGATCAGGGGAGTGAGCCTACCGCCATATGATCTGTGCTAGGAGCATATTATAAGCAGCATTATAAGCGAACAATTGTACAACGCGTGACCAGTGTGTTTGCACGTTAACCAACATCATGAAATATTCAAACGTCTGCAAGTTGGTTGAAGCGGTCCACTGAATCCTCTCGAATTCTATGTAAGAACAGAATGAGTATTCTTATATCCTTTGCATAGGACGGTCTCAGTCCTAATTTCCCTAATGAACGGGCTTCGTAGAATGAGCGAGAGACCTTAGAAGTAACCAATGAGGATTTTGGTTGGGTCTGAGAGTTTGAAACGCTATTAGAAGTAAAATTGGTGACTGCATGACCATGAGAAACACCTCCATGGTGTCATGGCCATGGGAGATGCCAACCATGGCGTCATTAGAAGGGACAACAGCGGCCCTAGGCCGGCTGTGGCACCAGAGGTAGCGGTGGCGGTCATACTTAGTCCAGGAATCAACCTTTGATTCATGCTTCATTTCGATAGAATGAATGGTTGTTCTTTAGTAGACAGATCATCATATCATGACTAGGATGACCTATCTTATCGTGACAAAGCCAATATGTGTCTAAATTAAAGAGATATTATCTCATAACTTTATTGGATTTAATGACTCGAATATTGGTGACATAAAATCCACTATAGAGACACATAAGTTTCTCTAAGATGCACCTTCGCAATCATTAGAGGTAGTGCAAAGGACAGCTTTTCTGTTCTCTACAAGCATTTTCGCATGGAATCCGTTGGCTCAAATAGCTCAATAGGGTTCGATTTTCCCTAGGAGAATAGAGATTTTCTATGACAGTAATCAAGATGCCATTTCGCAAGAGGAATTTAGGTGATTCCAAATCCTTGAACTAATCTTGATGGCCCAACCATCATAGTCACAAAGGAATGTGTAGGCAACATCTCTACGAATGATCGCTTATGGCGGTAAATGGTGTGCGCAGTCGCACTATCCGCAAGACGTTAAAGTTCTCTAGGATTCATTCCTCAAAACTCAGAATTGAAATGGAGTCATAATGAAAAGGACTCAAAATTTTATTCATAAGCCAACGGTGTACATCATTGTTTCTTTAACCAAAAGAAAATCTAATCCAAACACTAACTAATGCAAAATAATGGTAGTTGTTTGACTTCTTTCGGTAACTCCTAAATAAATATGACCAGGTGAGTAGAGAGATGTCGGTGAAGCAAGGCTCGCTTAAGTACCACTTATCTCAAAATCTTCCTAGACATCACACTTACTTTGGATGAGCCTAGTTTGAAGAAAAACTAAGCCATTGGCATTTACTACAAAAATAATATGGCAAATGCCTATTACATCTCTTGGAAAAATAAAGACTTTATTCAAAATCGCCAGTCTCTTGATCTTGACTTGATTTGAAGTCTTTAATTGTAAGATTGACATCATTGCCATCTCCATCATTCTCCTTCAACTGCGAGACGAGCCTCATGCTCTCTCATATCTTAATACACCTTGTATTGTGCAACTTGTATTATGAAGGAGAATAAATTAGTTTCGGAGGATAATATATACATCCACAACAACTAATTAAGGATTTTTGAGCCTCTTTGCTACCAAGAAATTTGGATTAGACTAAAACAATGATGTTTGAATGGTCAATTTTCAATGCTCACGAACGCTCTTAGTTCGTAGTTTAGCGTGAACTCCCCACAATTCTGCTTTTATGAATCGAACCCACATTACAAGAAATGTGGGATGTAGAAGTAGGGAGGTTGCAAGTCCCCGAGAAAAAGAAGAGAAAATTAAAGTATAGAAAGCAGGAACTTTAATTGTAAAACTTACTTAGATTTTTTTTCTTGTTCTTCTTCTCGGTCTTGTACTCAAAAGATGATGGCACCCGGGTGCGCAAGAGGATGGTGGCATTGGAGGTGGTGCTCGGCCAATGAAGGTGCGTACGATGTTCCTTGGGTTTTGAGGTTCTAGGGTTTGGTATTTGTGCAGTAGGATGCTTTGCAAAAAAGTATTTGGCTCCTGATTTCAGGGTTAGGGCTCGTGTTGATAACGTGTTTAAGGAAAAGAGAATTGGGAGAATAATTATATATTTTATTGATAATAGAAGCCCCTTATTTATAGGGAGTACAAGTACATAATCTTTGAGTACAAAGAATCCTATTCTAATTAGAACTAGAAATCTAGAACAATTTTCTCCTATTACAACAATAGAAAGTAAACCTAGTTTGGTAAGGCACACATAATCATGATATCCTTCAACGATCAAAAAATTAAAAAAAATAGCTAAATATTGGTTACTACCTTGTGGTTTAGGTCCAAAATCAATTCAGTTCTTGGACTTCTAATTTCATCAAAAACACCCATGTACTTTCAGTTTTGATCCAATAAGTCCAATTCATTAATATTCTGTTATGAGTTCAAGTTATAGTTGGATTATTTGTTGAAAAACTATTTATTTGATAGATTTCTAATAGTGGGACTCACTCCAAAATTGACTATGCAGTCCACCTCAACACCACATCATAAAACATATGCCATATATGAGCCACATCAACAAGTTAAATGACTCAATTGTCGAAAAACTAACAAATTGGACCTATTAAATCAAAATTGAAAGTGCAAGGGTGTTCTTGATGAAATTAGAAGTTTAGATACTGAATTGATTTTAGACCCAAACTACAGGGTAGTAGTCAATATTTAGCCCTTAAAAAAATCTAAGTTTAACTGTACTCTTTTGAATAACAATTTGAATATAATTATATTCCATCTAATGTAACAAAGGTAGATATCGCTTGTCTTCGGAAGTACATGGTATTATTTTCAAATGGATTAATTTCAGTTTACCCTCCTGAGGTTTGGGGGTGAAATTTCACCCCCTCAACTTTCAATTTTGAATTTTTACCCCCTAAACTTTTCAATTTCAATCAGCCGTGTCTAATTTTTACTGTTCCGTCCAAATTGGACTTTAAGTTTGACTTTTGAGGGTTAAAATTGTCATTTCAACATAAAAAATAAAAAATAAATTCTGTTTTTTTTTTTTTTTCTGCTTTTTAGTTTTTTATTATTATTATTATTTTTTTTTATAATTTTGTCTCCAACCTATATACCACAAGTTATAATAGGTTTATAAAAACAAAAAAAATACTCTAGGTAGTTGAAAGCCGCTCGCTGGTCTACGATATTTGTGACATATCTCCGATAAAGTGAAGAATTTAGGATATATCCCAAATAAAGTGAAGAAATATTTGTAAAAAATAATTTTACACTTTATCTGTAAATAAATATCTGTATATTCCCAATAAAGTGAAAAAATATATGTGTAAAATCATTTTTGGTCTGCGATATTTGTGATATATATTCAATATTTATCTGTAAATAAATATCTGTAAAAAATGATTTTACACAGATATTTCTTCACTTTATTGGGGATATATCCTAAAATTCTTCAATTTATTGGACATATATCACAAATATCGTAGACCAAAAATGATTTTACACAGATATTTTTTCACTTTATTGGCAATATACAGATATTTATTTACAGATAAAGTGTAAAATTATTTTTTACAAATATTTCTTCACTTTATTTGGGATATATCCTAAATTCTTCACTTTATCGGAGATATGTCACAAATATCGTAGACCAGTGAGCGGTTTTCAACTACCTAGAGTATTTTTTTGTTTTTATAAACCTATTATAACTTGTGGTATATAGATTGGAGACAAAATTAAAAATAAAAAAATTAAAAAAAAAACTAAAAAGCAGAAAAAAAAAAAAAAAAAAAAAAACAGAAAATTTTTTTTATTTTTTTTTAATTTTTAATGTTGAAATGACCATTTTAACCCTCAAAAGTCAAACTTAACGTCCAATTTGGACGGAACAGTAAAAATTGGACACGGCTGATTGAAATTGAAAAGTTTAGGAGGTAAAAATTCAAAATTGAAAGTTGAGGGGGTGAAATCATTTCACCCCCAAACCTCAGGGGGGTAAACTAAAATTAATCCTTTTCAAATCTTTAATTTCTCCTCTTATGAAGGTATTGTATCTCCAAGAAGAATCTGAAGCTAGGGTATGCATCATGGACTTCTAATTTTAATCATACCGTTCAAATGGATTTTACATCATTTGAAAAGTTCGACTTAAATGCAAGTCTACATGCATCGATGTGTTTCTAAATTACTTTTACTATAAATTACATTAATGTTTAGAGAGAGGTTGAGAGCATGGGTGGATTAAAGTAGAGGTGAGATTAGGCATGCACCTACCTAACCTCGGTTTTTTAGTTTACTTTGGATTATATAGATTGAGTACAGACTAGGTATGTAAAAATGGCAGAAAGAGGGGCAAACCAGGTGAACTGGGGAAGAAGACGAGCTGTAGCGTGTCCCTTATTTTGTTGCTTTGATAACAAATCAAACCTCGTATTGAGCTATTCATATAATTATATGATAGGTCAAATCGACGTCATTTTGTAACAAAATATGGGAAAAAAAGGATAGAAACTGACGCATAAAATAAACAAAATAGGAGAACATGTTTGGAATGATTTAAAAGAGATCGACTTCTTATGCATATGTACTCACATGAGCATTTGCCAAACATAATTAGCTATAATGAGCCACGCTCATGCTATCGCCAGGGCTACCAACAACCACCAATGGTGTGACCTACAGAAACACAGCCAAGCAAGTTATCACCTGAGCCGCGGCTCACTCCTAGATCACCGCGCGCCGCCACGCACCGCACAAAGATCACCTCACTAAAGCATCAGAAGCTGGGAACTGAAGCATATCAGTCCCACATCGAAAACAAGGAATAAGTCAGCCTCTTCCCCATCTATAAAAGGTTCACTCCTCTCTCCTCATTAATTACGCATTTACTACTTACCTACTGTTGTTCTGTCAACACAAATATATTGACTAACTTAGGCATCGGAGAAAGGAAAACTGTCCAACGCGGTCTCCCTCTGACGCCTTTTGTATTTTACTTGACAGACAACAAAAATTCTGAGAACATCACAAGTAGCGGTCCGCCCACCGGACCAACGTTAACCGAGATTTGGGCTACCACTCAATCTTAGATATTAATAGCATAGAAGAGACATATGTGTTAAACAATTATTCCTCTCTCCCAAATTCCCAATTATAGAGAACTTTCATCTCTATCTCTATTACTATTCATTAATTAGATTCGTTCGGTAACTAAAAAACTAAAGATTTAAAATTTGAAAGCTCTAAAATTGTTATCCAATTGATCAATTGAGTCTTCTTCCACAAGTTCACGATAAGTTATAACTCATCTATAACCTATTCAAAACTCATAAAATTTAGGTTAATCTAATTATCTTTTCATATAAATTTCAGAATCTGTTGATTTTCGTAACTGTTGTGATTCTTGAAATTGACCCATTCACAATCCATTAAGGTTTAACTATTTTTTTTCTTTGTTGTGTGTGTTTCTATAACCTAAATTAAATAATTAAGAACAATATAAAACTAAGAAACAACAAAATTAAATTAAATCTGAATTATTAATTTTTTAATTGAGAAAGATAGTTTTCTTGCTTACATTGAGAAAGATATATTCAATAGCATTGGTAATGATGCTTCGTTTTCAAAATATAATATCTCGCTGTCACCACCGTGGACAATTACTGTCTCGTAGTTGATTGAAAACTTGTAATATAGTTTTTATTTTTTTATTTATGGAGTTAGCAGTTTTAAGTGACTTCAATTATTATTTGTAAACATTATTTTTCATCTTACTATTTTTATATCTTACTACTTAGTTTGAGTCTTGCCTTACCTAAGAAAAAAATTGTGGATCTCTAGTTGAGAGCCTCATTTTTATACACTTCAATCGTCGGTTATACGATCTTAACACATGATTTAAAGTCTAATAGGTTTTCTTAATTACTATAGAGGCCATGAAGCAAGATATCCCTATTTAATTGAAAATAATCATAAAAAGGGTGTTTACTGCTCTGCAAAACTCGGACTGATTGGAGTCTAGGGTTGAAAATCTCTTCTCGTCTGGCGGCGCTCATGGTCGGCGGTGGTTCGCCTCGCCTGTAAGGGGCTACTGCCAGACGGGGAATTTGAATGTGCCTGAGAGCCTCTTAGAGTGGGTTTGGCTCAGGGTTTAGGCTGGATGGGTTTTGCGGCGAGTCTGAACGACAAGTCATTAAGCTGGTGGTTGTGTGTTCATGGATGGGGTGCCACGTCAAGGGACTCCCAGGTTCACGAGTTGAATGCGACTGGGCAGCGGTGAAGGTTCCTGGATCAGAGGGCACAACGTGGTGTAGTGGGTCTCGGAGCGGCGTGGGGCTTTGTGACTTAGGATGTGGCGATGGTTGCGGCGTGGGTCATCGGGATGGCTTTGGGGAGGGGCGGAGGAGACCGCTGGAACTACATCGGAGAGGTATACACGGCCAGTCGGTGGGAAGATGAAGTTTTGGGCTTGGGCTAAGCCAATCTTTGCTGGGCTTGAGTTTGAACCTCTTTTCTTGGGGCTATCTTCTTTGGGCTTCTATGGTGGGCTGGGGTGTTTTTCTTAGGCCCATCCCTATGTTCTTAGTTTATCTAATTACAATAAATTCCTTATATTTAGGAAGCTAAGCACTGGGTGTGCACTCTATGTATCTCTAGCGCCTCTTGAGTAATATTAAAGGAGGGTCTCCACTACCTCTACGTATTTAAATGTATAATGAGTAAGACTATATGTACGTATCACTTGTGGGTACTACCACTAGCTAGCTTCTTATCTGTCTATGCCTTAAAAGACAGCGGAAGAGTATGTAACGGTCTATTCTGACTTGTAATGAATATATATTTTCCCTGATTCAAAAAAAAAAATAGTACTATAGAGGCCGGTACAATTACTGAAGTTTATACAAATTTAACCATAAATATATTGAAGTCTCTACCACAACAGGTCACCAATTAGGAGTTGTATCTTTGTCAACTTAAGGATGGAAGTCTTCCATATGTGCCAAGTGGCAAGCACCATGTTATTGAGCTGTGAAGAAGAAGAAATGACAATATACTAATTGGTTTATTATTAAATATTTTTTGGTCTTGAAAGCATTGCGTAGCTTAACAAACGTAGAACTCACAATCATGAACCTTAATAAAATTATAGTCTATTGCTTTTTCTATAAGTGTTTCAAAGTAGTTACCCGATATTCCCTCTCAATTTGTTGGCTAATTAATGGAACGCTCTTATATTAACATGCCCTGTTTTTAATTAACAGTTAGGTTTAGCTAGCTAGCATGCACGTCTCATGGTTATATATTTCTCTATATGGGAAGTTTATTTTAATTAATTTTATCTCTAAGCAAGTATTAATGTAAGGGAAAAATTCACCAACAGTGTCTGGACACTTAGGGGACTTTCAGAATGATACCTGAACTTACAAAGTTATCAATGTGATACCTGGACTCATTTTTTCGTATCAACATCGTACCTATGACCAATTTCCGTAACGGCTCCGTGACGGAAATTGGCCGTAGGTATCACATTGATACGAAAAAATGAGTCCAGGTATCACATTAATAACTTTGTAAGTTTAGGTATCATTCTGAAAGTCCCTAAGTGTCCAGACACCGTTGGTGAATTTTTCCCAATTTTGCACGTGCGATGCACGTGAGTCACTTAATGAAGACAAAATGACCGATTTACCCTCAAATTCTTTCTTTCTTTTCTTTTCTTTTTTTTCTTTATTCTTCTCTCTTTCTTTCTTTCTTTTCTTGATTCAAATCATCTTGCTCGTCCGATTCCCACCGCCGATCGCCGATCAAACACCGCCGCTGCGTCTCAATCCATCTTCATGCACCATAGATGGTCAGTTGTTTCTAGTTCCCCCAACTTCAAATCCTATAGCAAATTGAAATTGTGGATTGAGGCTTCACCGCTCACTCCGAGTTCATTCCCACCGCCGCCGCCAATGACTTGACCACCACTACTCTCGTTCTCTCCTCCGACTCCCTTTTATACACCATTGATCAGAAACTCAGACCCCGCCAGCCCTCCACTCTCAAATCACAGCTCCAATCACACCGCTTCATCCTCTCCTTCTTCCCAACATGCAACACCACCTCCACACCATCCTCACCTGCAACTTCATCGGTTTAGCCGACAACTTCGGCCTCTAGCCCAACTTCGATCAGAGGCAATTTTAGGCAGACAAAGATTAACAACTTCGGCCTCCATACCATCCTCACCTGCAGAAAATTCGAGCTGTTCTTATTCACCAGCTTCGCCACTCCGCTGCTACCCACCATTGTGCCTCTCCGATTAGTAAACAAAGGACTCGGAGCCTCCACCATCGAGAAATTGAGGCTCACGTTCTGCGTGTCCTGCGCGGCGGATATCGGCATCGTCGGAGAAAATGTTGTGTGAACATAAATTTAGTTTGGGTTCCACGGTGGCAGCTAGTCGAGCTTGTTGATTGCGGCCTTGGCTTTCTTGATTAGCCAAAGGACGACCTTGCTAGGTTGGTCGTATCCAAGCCGGTCCTGCATGTCGTAGAATTGAATGGCGGTGTGGGCGACGAGCCTGATGCTGCCATCCCTGGGGCCTTTGGTGGTGCAAACCTTGCTGTGGCTGTCCTTCCGGCCGGTGGCCCTTAGAATGTGGCCTTGAGCCTCCACGATTTCGCTAGCGGTGGAGGAAGAAGCAGTCCTTATCCCCAAACCCAATCGAGAAGCAGCGGAGGATGACGTTGTTGTGCGGTGGTGGAGGTTGTTGTGGTCAAGTCATTGGCGACGGCGGCGGGGATGAACTCGGAGTGAGCTGTGAAGCCTTAATGCACAATTTCAATTTGCTATAGGATTTGAAGTTGGGGGAACCAGAAACATATGTGGTGCATGAAGGTGGATTGAGACGCAGCGGCGGTGGGAATCGGACGAGCAAGATGATTTGAATCTTGATGATTCAAATCAGGGGAAGAAGAAACCAGAAAAGAAGAAGAAAGAAAGAAAGAAAGAAAGAAAGAAGGAAAGAAGAATAAAGAAAAAAAGAAAAGAAAAGAAAGAAAGAATTTGAGGGTAAATCGGTCATTTTGTCTTCATTAAGTGACTCACGTGCATTGCACGTGCAAAATTGGGAAAAATTCACCAACGGTGTCTGGACACTTAGGGACTTTCAGAATGATACCTGAACTTACAAAGTTATCAATGTGATACCTGGACTCATTTTTTCGTATCAATGTGATACCTACAGCCAATTTCCGTCACGGAGCCGTTACGGAAATTGGTCATAGGTACGATGTTGATACGAAAAAATGAGTCCAGGTATCACATTGATAACTTTGTAAGTTCAGGTATCATTCTGAAAGTCCCTTAAGTGTCCAGACACCGTTGGTGAATTTTTCCCTTAATGTAATGTAATGCATATAGTAGATGTATAGCTAGCTGCAGCACAATACCGCGTAGATATACCAACGACTCTCGCATTATGAAAAAGACTGGTTCATTATGGGAGTGCAATAGCCTCATACCGTAATGACCAAAAAAAAAACAAATTAATGAATATTGTATCCTAAAGAATATAAGGAAAAAAAAGGTTTAGAAATTACGAAAGAAAAATGAAGACGAATTTAGAGATATTATGGATTCTTTGCCCTTTATGATTTTTTTTTTTTTTTATGAAAGGACCCTTTATGATTTGCATATCAAGGAATTCAAAATGAAAGAAGAAGTTTTATAACTCAGTCCATCTGTTTTACTGCCACTAAGATTTCTAATAAGTTAAAGAAACCGAAGGAAAAGAAATTAAATGAAGTGAATAACGAAAATGAATTTTGAAAAAACAAAGGAGCATTTATGGTTGATGAATAAGTTTTCCTTGCTCATTTGGTTGTGGAAAATTTTCTAAGCAAGAAATCTTGAGTTCAACTCTCGGCAAGAGCCAACTATTACACACATATGATATGTTAGGTCTTAAGAAATTGTAATTCTCTTTTTTTTATCTTCTTTTATCCAATTTGAATATTTATGTATTATGAATAGTACAATCAAACAACTTTTAAGTACCGAATTTTCTAAATCTCAAATCAAATTATTGATAACACGTACACAAATTATTTCAAATTCCAAAAATATTGAAAACCCACACTTCAAGTAAATGAATGAATGACTTCTTCTTTTTGTTCTTTTTCATGTTTCCTTTCCCTTCTTTTGGCAATAGATGTGCTGCCCAATTATAATATCCACCTCCTGCTCCACTTAAAACACAAGATTAGAAAGAGAAAGAAAAGAAGAATACATATTTACTTGCAACTTCAAGCTGTAAATACAATTTGTGCAGTACAAATCTTCTTTTTCTGTCTCTCTGATCATGTAATGATCTTTTCTCAAGAATATATCAAACAGATCATGAATACTGGAATTCTGAATCTGCCACTATTAAACGCAGACCCCAAAAAAAAAAACCAAAAAAAAAAATATCCACAAAAGAAACCAAAAAAAAAAGTGAAGCAATTTGCCGGAAATATCAAACTCCGGCACCGGGAAAACTGTTAGTCTTCGGAAATGCTCTCAAGATGAGGCTGAAATGCTCTGACTGATCGTCCAGTCCGGCGATCCCTAAGTGATGAAGATTTTTTCTTTTCCGAGACGATCTCCGTCAAGTATCGATCACACTCCGAGACATTGGCATCACCACTACTTAGTCTCTTCTTTGACGACTTCTTAACGCCGCTACTACCTTTGTTCTTCTTCTTACTGTCCGGTATCGAAGACTCCGGAATCAAGAAGTATATGCTGCCTCGCTTGAGCTCCGACTCCGGCGAGAGAATCAAAATGCGGCGAACGACGCCTTGTGAACAGGGTTTGCTCAGGAAGTGATTTGGATTGGCTGCAAGGATCTCGCCGGCAGTGACCGGATGTGTGATTTCTTCTACGTAGCCGTTTAAATGGACTATTCGGATCAAGTCTAGAGCTCCACAAGGTAGAACACAAGCCAAACAACACCTTAGACTGTTGCCCATGTTTGATTATAGATCCAGCTAAGCTCTCAGCTGTCTCTCACAGTTTGATTTCTCTGTGAAAGCTCAAGTCTCTGTTGGTTGAGCTGGTTTTGTTGGTCTTGGTGGAAAAGAAAGCTGAAACTTATGGAGGGTGGACTAATGGCGAAGTGTTATATATAGGAATAATCATACGGGTGAGAACAAAAGAGAGTGCATTATATTGGGGATTGGTTCAAAATGACCAAAGTGTCCTTTATTGAAAAAAATTTGGCCGAATTGCTTTCACGAGTTAACTAACTTAAGCCGCCTTCCAAACAATTAGTGGCAAACGATTGCTTTCCATTACCCTCTTGGCAAATGCTCAAGTCATAGGCTTTTTCATTTTCTTTGGGCCTAATCAAAATGAGGAGGACGCTAAGTTAACCAATTTGGACCTTAATTCCTTGTAATTATTAATATCTATACTATTATTAAGATAAAAGTGTTTGTTAGTCAAAATTAAACATTTTTACTGAAATAATCTTAAAGATTAAAAAAATTTGAGAGTTAATTAAATTACAAGGACAATTATGACATTTAAGAAATAAATTTTTATTAAAAAAATAAACAAAAAAAAGCCACAATCCACTTTTCTCTCTCATGATCTTATGTCTGTAATAATCGTTTTCTTTATTATTTTCTGTTAAAAAAAAAAAAAAAAAACCTTGCACATTCAGAACATGTGTGGAGAAATGTTAGTTAAAAATTAACTACTAGTATTTTTTTATGAGTATGTTCTTCTTGGATATATCATTACAAATAGACAATGAAACAACTAAATTCATTGTCAAAAAGGTAAATTCTTTTTTCCATGAGAGGCCAGTCGTCAATCTCATAGAAGACATGATAATCTTTGACTTAGTAAGATATATATATATATATATATATATATATATATATATATTTCTTCTTTTTAAGTGAGACCCCACAGTGGTAGCTTGCAATGTTGATGTATTTCATTTCCTGAATCACTTTGAGATAATTTGTCAAACACTCTACTAATTTAATCTTTTTTATGAGTTATATTAACCTCTTTATAAGTCTCAAGTCTCATCCTCTGAACACCCCCTTCTTTCATGAGTTTTTAACAAACATTATCTTTCCCACTACTAAAGACACGAGCTAGAGCAGAAAAAGATGATAATAAGAGTGCACAGAGTAAATTTCTGTCACAAAAAATGCCAACTTCTAACCTAACCCCATCGATGGGTCAGGGCGGTTCGCATCTCCAACCCATGGCGTAACCATTTAAATCAAGATTAATTTACTCTCTTCTTCTCTTATTTCTCTTGATTTTCTTGTTTATTTTCCCTCAGTCTATGGTACAATTCGCTTTATGTGCGTCAGTTGGCACGTATCTGCACCAGATCAATCTAAGCCCATCTACATCATATCTTTTTTTCTTCATTCCATTGTTGCACTATCGTATGATTATGATTATGGATTAGTGTCACCACAAATTCCAAAAGACTGAGAAGTCGATTGAAGAATTGGTTCTAAAAAGAACGCCAACCTATTGGGACCAAGTTCATCAATCCTAGCACGCCATACTGATTAGACTGGTAGGCTTATGTTCAGGGGCGGAACCACGTTGAAGGCTTTATGGGCTCAAGTGTATACAACTTTTTGGGCTCAAAACCCTTAATTATACATATATCTCTCAGTCCATACCAGCCCAAAGAAAAAAAATATATATTATAGGTTTGATTCATTCGCGTCCAGGCATCATCGACTCATCGCGTGTATTCCCAGAAGGCCAGAATCTCAGCTGATTCGCATCATCGACTCATCCCAGCTCCCAGCCCAGTAGCCCACAGCAGCTGACAGCCTCACGCGGTCACGCCCTCAGTCCCTCACTGTCCCTCACTGGCACTGCCTCACTGTCTCTAGTGTTTCGAACTTTCAATGGAGCCATGGAGGTTTGGAGGTTATCCCTAAATCGATTGAAACAACTCAAACAAGGTATGAAGCTCTAAACCTATCGATCTCCCCTATTTTGAATTTGTGAAGCTCTAAATCCCAGATCTGAAATCCCTGAAATCCCAGATCTTTCTGAGTTGGGCTTTGCCGATTCTGTTTCTTACCACTGAGGGAGATAGAGAGAGAGAGAGAGAGAGAGAGAGAGAGAGAGAGAGAGAGAGAGAGAGAGAGAGAGAGAGAGAGAGAGAGAGAGAGAGAGAGAGAGAGAGAACCTGGTGGTTACTGGTTAGCTGAGGCGGTGAGGCCTAAGGAAGTAAGGATCTTGATTGAGTTGATTCTTGATCTGTTGAATGTTGATTACTTGATCATGGTCTGAATGTTGATTACTTGATCATGGTCTGAATGTCTGATTGTGCCCTTCTAATTAGCCTAGACAGAAATTTGATACTGGTTCCGCCACTGCTTATGTTATGTTATTACCTGGTATAAATTCTGTTACATCCTTATTCATTTGATCCTAGACTTGGGTTAACATCTAGAATGCAATGCGTTTATTAGTTTTAGTTTAGGGGTTAGGATGTTGAATCACAAGAGAGTTTAAGATGTGGCTCCCACAACATGACCAGTCCATCGCGAATATAGGCATTAAGATGGGAAGGAACATATTTAAATAGTGTCATTTTTTGCTTTGAATGAAAATAAGTGATTAGGTACGGAATTGAAATTTTAGAGTACAAGCTTTATTTAATGAAAAAGTGATTAAAATACCATGGTTAAGCAATTTCACAAGCTCAAGGTGGCATACCATTGGTCCAATCGGGCCTAGACCGAAGCAAGAGTGTTTGTTCTTCAAAATAGATCGGAATGGATGAGATTCTACTGATCTGTGACATTGTTAGCTGCTCTACTGGTGAGGAACAGAGGAAGATATTACAACTCTGACCCTCTGCTAAAAAAAAAAACCCAGAGACTCTAGCTGTCTTCAAGAACAGTTGTCTTTTACAATTTGACTAGTACATGAATAAAGTTTCTTTTCTCAGCTAAATTAAACACCAAAATACCACATTTCATTATTCGAGTATGGACAATGTGATCTCTGTTTATAGAACTGTGATGGTTATGAGAAATGAACACTCTAGATCGATCTGTGCTTAGTTTTTTCTTCTCACTAGCTTCCAACTGCACTTCGAGTATCTTTCAGTAATTACTTTTTTTTTTGTTTGAAGTAAAGATTCATTGCATTAGATGACCAACCAACAAGCCAGAGTCTAACATACACTTACAAGACAGAAAAATGGCGGGGTAACGACTAAACTCCTATCTAAGTAATGTAAAACTCATTACAAGTCAATTTGACCCCGCTTTGTGAAGTGAACCCATAAACAAAGAACAACTTCGTGTCTTCTAGGGCAAAATGTTTGACTAGCACTCCCATTAGCCAGGCGCCAATTGCGGTACCAACAAAGAGCCACTTCTTAGCAAACAAATAGGAGCAATTCCTTATCCATAAACCGCTTGAAAAATCGCCAATATTATTCCAGATAATTACCAACTCCCGTAGCAGTCTTGATCCGAAAACGATTGGTCATGGACCATATACCGGCCCAAATGCTCAAGAGTGTCCACCTCTTAGGCCAAGCCCACTCCCATCACTAAGTGAGTAATGAGGGTGGCAAGACACCCTCCTTAAAAACCCATGAATTAGGCCTAAGTAGTCCATATGTGAGTCTAGGCCCAAAGGCCCAAACCCACACACACACACAAACTACCCTAGCAGGAACATAGGCCGTCTCTTGCCATGATGCTGCCATCGGCCAGACCTTCGGCGGGCGTCCCTTCCACAGCATCATGCGCTACCCAGTTCCGGATCTGCCCACAGCCAAGACAGCTAGACAAGTCCCGTCCAAGCAGGCAAAAAACGCAGAGACCCAATGCGTCGTACTCCTCTCCACCGACCCGACCCTTTCGGCCTGCACCTCCGATCACCTGCACCAGTTAGAAGCAAGCAACTGACCCAGAACCCGGAGAAAATCCCAACTCTGTCGCTATTCTCAAGCCCTTGCCGCCAAAAAACCTTTGTTGCACAGATGGCCCAGTAACTGACGAAACTGCACTTCGCCGGCGAAAGCCGCCAACCCAGATACCTCGATCTCGCTCCACGCACTGAAGAGGTGCTTGCTTCGTCCGATCGAAACCGATGCCCACGGTCAAACGCCGCCGATCTGCAAGAAACATAGGCTCGGGTTTCGACTGGTTTAGACTCCGAATCTACAATTACTGTGAGAGACTCAGTAATTACTAATGCAAACAAATTACATGTTTTTTGATCTAAAAACTAATTAAAAAGTACATTTATCTGCATGGATTTTAACCATACGCTACAATTTCACATGCATATAATAAAATAAGTTTCGATGCTTTTTGTAACTCTGTGTTAATGCTTGGATCCGTGGGGATCTAATTAACGATAAGTAAAAGAGAGAGAGATTGACACAAGATGTATAGTGGTTCGCCTCCGCATGAGCGGGAGACTACGTCCACTTGAAAGCTATACTAGTGTGTGTTGAGCCTTGCGGCCTAACAAGATTACAAGAGATGTAATGAATGTGTTGAGTTGTGGGAGGAGACATTCCTTTATAGATGAAGGAATGCTTCTCATTTACTTGTTCTTCGATGTGGGACAAGCAAAGTTACTATTCTAGTCTATTTAACATGTAGAAAGCTATGTTATGGGGGCATCTTGGCAAGGGCGGAAAGGTGGCTTCCCGGTGGCGGATTTGCGACTTCCGGATATCGCTGCGTAGCCTGAACATAGGGCTACACGATGCATGTCTCGGTTGGGCCTTGCCATGTCTTGTGGATGTCCCAAAGTAGGTGTTACTTATGCTTGGTGATGTAGTAAATACTCCATATTATTGGAGGTATGTACAAGTCCCCGAAGTCCCCGAGTAAGAGTAGCTTCTTGGTTGGGGAGTTCAAATCATGAAGTCATCAAGCATAAGTAACCGGGCGGTACGGAGCCCCTACAAGTCCCCGAACTCCGTAAGCAAGAAGGGACTCGTTTAATCCTGCACAATGAGACAAAAAACACGCATATGTAGAATGCTTGTTGTATTGGTTACCATTCGTATTAATGGAATGCGAAAAGAATTCGATTTGTAGCGGATCAACAAATGGCAGAAGAATTCAATATTCCATTAATGTGTATGAACATGTAAAATATTGGTAGTTGTATATGTGGATCTTATGGCCATATAACACGCACAATAGATAGTGGCAAATGTAATGGGTGTCCATAGTAATTTTGTGGGAGTAGTCCCGGTGACATAGAATGAAGCGTTTGTGAACTTGGGGCTTAAGTAAAGCATGTTGGACATGATCGAGCAAGTTGGGTTGTTCGAGCAAGTTGGGTGTAGTTGAGTGTGTAGGCGTTGTGCGAGCATGCGAGGCGTGGCCCAAGCGCAAGTCGTGGCCATACTCGATACCCAAGCGAGTCGAAACCCGAACAAGTCGTTTATCCGAGCATGTTTATTTAAGTCATAAGTGTCACAAGCTTCTAGATGCATGTCACAAGTAATTGAATTTAAGCATGTATGTGTGTAGCATGTACTTGTAGTAAAGTTGCTAATAACATGTTGTAAGCATGCTTAAGGGTTATAGAGACATGTATAGTCATGGCATCGGCGGTAGCTCAAATTGCAAGAGCGTAAGAGATAAGATAGTGACTTATCTTGTGCCAATTTGGAGGCTAGTGGAGTTGGCCGAGCATGACGCTCCATTGCTCCGGCGGAGTTTCTTTGTAGAGAGATGATGATTTCATTACTTGCGGAGGTAATTGGTGATTATATCTCCTTGAAAAAAAATAGGTGATTAGTACATGGATATGTAAAATCAACAATAGTATTTTGTATATATGCATTTTGCATATGTACTTCGATAGAATTATAAGCAAAGTGTATATATTCAAAATTGTAGTTGGCAACAAAGTTCATGCTATTTTGAAATGTGAGAGTGCCATTCGGGATGTAGAGCCATATATGCAAGATTGAGGTGAGCTAATCATAGTGCAAATATGTGGGCTTGAGGACAAAATTTGACAAAGTCTATAATTTAATTAAACATTGGTATGCCCTGCATGCACACTAGTTTGAAATTTTGACCCGTTTGTTTGTGGCCATGCTTTGTTTAATCAAGTTGGAGCATAATTATATATATATACGTGTATAATTCATGCACCTCTGCATGCATGATTAAGTCAAAGAAGTTCTGACATAACTCATGGGTGGCTGACATATGCTTACCCATTTGATAATTGGCTCAACAGTAAAGGTGTATGTGTCCATAGTTGATGGAGACGTCGCACGCGGCCAAATATAAACATATATATACATGAGGTGTAGGTGTGGACAGACGGCAAGTGTGTGCTCACAACCTATGATAGAGAGCAGAGGCATGTGGTGTGCAGCTGTGCATATCAAATAAAGATAGGATAAGGTACAGAGTGAAGGAAGACTCAGCTTTTTGACTGTTCTGACCACCACATATCGCCGAAGCCCGAAGCCATGATTGAAGGGAGGTGCCCAGATGCCCGCTAATTGACTAATTGAAGGAGAACATAGCTTGATGGCAAAATCAATTTCTCAGGTATCAAAGTGAGCTCCAGAAGGCGAGTTATACAAGTTTAAGTGGGCGGAGATGATGAGTTAAGCGGAGCATTTGGCCAGCGGTGGTGTTCGCCGGCGGAGGAAGTTAGGCGGTGAAGCTGGCTATGCCAGTGAAGTTTTGGTGGTTCCTAGCGGAGCTTTGGCCGCTGAGGAAGTGTGGCGGAGCGGAGCTTCAAAGGGGGAGGGTTGCTGACGGAGTTTGGCGGGAGAATGTGCCGCCGACTGAAGCTCAGACGCTTGCTTAGCGGAAGGGAGGTTCCGCTGATGGATACGAGCGGAGCAGCTGAGGCTAGCGGAAGCAATGCGGGGCTGGCTGAGCTCAGTGTGCTGGCGGTGTTGGCTTGGCCGGGAAGTAGCTGCTAGGCGCTGGCGCTGGTAGCCGATTGCTTGATGAGCGCCGGTGTTACCGCTGACAGAGAGCGGCGGTGCCGCTGAAGAAGTGTGGCGGTGGAGCCCTTTCGGCGGTGAAGCTCACGGAGCCTGCTGTGAGCGGGGTTTTTCCGCGAAGCCTTTTGGTCAAGAGAGCTCTTGGTTGGTCAGCGGTGGTGGAGACTCGGGAGTTTGGTGGACTCGGAACTCAGCGGAGCCATGCCCAGCGGAGGCTCCGAGCTCGGCGGTTCTTGGAGCTCAACGGAGCTAGCGTGCAATGGAGCTGGAGTGCAGCGGAGCTTTGCCGGCCGAGCTGGAGGAGCGGAGCTGTGCGAGAGGTGATTGTTGGTGACCTGGCGCTCGGCGGAGGAAGAGTTCGGCGGTGATCCAGTTCGGTGGAGCGGAATCCGCTGCTAGAGTCCGGCGGAGATGCAACCTGCAATCAGGGAGCTCGCAGCGGGGACTGCACACCGGCGCTGTAGCCTGCAGCTGAGACCGGAGCGATGCTGTGCGAGCAGCGGAGCAGGGGAGAGCCGGGCGGTGCAGAACTGGGCGGAGCAAGGCGCTGGGGATGCTGAGGAGGGTTGGGCGGAGTATGTCCGCTGACTAAGTTCGGCGGAGGTGATGGTATTGTGCGAGCTGCTGCTGGCGGTTTGATGTAGCGAAGGAGGGTGGCCAAAGTAATTCTCTGGGTGTCCAGAGAAAATTGGCACAGAGATTTTTTTTTTTTTTTTTTTTTTTTTGATGTAAGAGTTGACTTTATTGTTGGGCGTTGACCAACCATGGTCAGCGTTGACCAAGCCTTGATGTGCGTTGACCTGCTCCGCCGGGGGTTGACCGACCCCGCCGGGCGTTGACCAGCCATGTTGGGCGTTGACCGACTCCGCTGGGCGTTGACCAACCACGCTGGGCTTTGACCGGACCCGCTGGGCGTTGACCAGCCATGTTGGGCGTTGACCGACTCCGCCGGGCGTTGACCGGACCCTAATTTGATGTTGGATGAGCGTTGACTTCGACGCTTATGGGTCAAAGTTCATGGTAGGTGACGAAGCCTTTGTGTTGGCTTCCCACAGACGGCGCCAATGTTAATGCTTGGATCCGTGGGGATCTAATTAACGATAAGTAAAAGAGAGAGAGATTGACACAAGATGTATAGTGGTTCGCCTCCGCATGAGCGGGAGACTACGTCCACTTGAAAGCTATACTAGTGTGTGTTGAGCCTTGCGGCCTAACAAGATTACAAGAGATGTAATGAATGTGTTGAGTTGTGGGAGGAGACATTCCTTTATAGATGAAGGAATGCTTCTCATTTACTTGTTCTTCGATGTGGGACAAGCAAAGTTACTATTCTAGTCTATTTAACATGTAGAAAGCTATGTTATGGGGGCATCTTGGCAAGGGCGGAAAGGTGGCTTCCCGGTGGCGGATTTGCGACTTCCGGATATCGCTGCGTAGCCTGAACATAGGGCTACACGATGCATGTCTCGGTTGGGCCTTGCCATGTCTTGTGGATGTCCCAAAGTAGGTGTTACTTATGCTTGGTGATGTAGTAAATACTCCATATTATTGGAGGTATGTACACTCTGATTTGTAACCATCTTACTATTATAGCTTCTCTTTTTACGGTAATTAAAGTAACCTTAAAATAAATTAGCAGTTTCTTCATTCTAATGTTTAGGCTTCAATGGACGCATTACAGTTAATCAGTTACTCAATTAAAATTCTTTGATTTCTTTTATGTTCACATTGAGATTATTTGTGCAAGAATCAGCCATAATATATATATATATATATATATAAACACACACACACACACATACATACTATATTTAACATAATCTATTTTGTCAGTCAAATTGAGCGTGAAAAGACGACTAAATACTTAGATCATAAATTATCTAAAAACATCTTTTAATAAATAGAGGACATAATCATAATTAAAAAAAATCTAATTTATTTTTCCCTAGAAATCTCTCACTATAATTTCCCACTTCGATCCCTAGCAAAAGAGGAAAAAAGAAAAAATTAAAAAAATTCCAAACTCCCCACATTTTCTCCAATGATTATTATTATTATATATATATATATATAAATTTTTTTTTAATTTAAATTTAAAAACCCACACACAGTGTGTGTATTTTGGGTCTAGTATCTGTTATATAAAGCATTTTTGAAACTCCTATTGTGTCCTTTATTGATTGAATTGTTTAAAAAATAAAAATGATATTGCAAGGCTAAAATAGTAAAAAAAAAAAAATCTTTTTTTTTTTTTTTTTAAGAAATTACAAAAAAAAGATAAGGAAAAAACCTCATGTTTGTAACCGTCAGTAGGATTTTGCTGCCTTTAATTTTTCTTTTCTTCTCATTTAATTTCCTTAAAAAAAATAATTTTTTTTATAAAAGCAAATTGGCAAGCACGGAGTGCATGCCAAGAGGCTAGTGTGTGTGTGTGTGTATCAAGAATAAAATATGTTGATAGATACAATTTGTGAAATAAAATTGAAAAGACAATAGATTATGGTAATCCAAAATTTGGATAGATAAAGATGTACAGTTTTGTCTTGGCATATAATCAATACTTTCTTCTTTAATCTAACGATCTATTTCATTATGTTTCTCCATCGACTTGATTTGTAGTGCTTTTTAAGAAAGTAGCTAGTCAGTAAAAATGAGCATATACTTTTGAACCAAGTCTCTTAAGACAAAATAACGGCTTCCACGATTAATTCGTGAAGAAGAACCTAAAATATAAGCAATGATAATCATTAAACTCGAGGTAAGTACACTTCTCCACTTAGTGAACCTAATTAGTACAGAAAACCTATATACAATACATGAACAGAAGCATTTAACCTCGAACAGTCGAACGGTCGAACCTCTTGAAGCATCTTTTATCATCGCAGTGGATTCAGCCCGAGTAGATATAATATCGATCGGTGCTAATTCCTAAAGCCCAAATATCTTTGTTGGCAGCTATAGATCAGATGCAAGTACAAAGACCATATATTCTAGTCAATCATAAGGTACTTCAACCCATTTGGGTACCTTACACAGCCAGTATATATGACAAGGTAACTGATTAGAGTATTTGTCTGCTCTCGTGTGGATCATTAGAGGACGAAACTTCATGGCACTGAGGTTTCAGACACTGACCATGTATAACATATGTATTAACAATGAAATTACAATTATAGGTTGCTAATTAAGGGACTATACGAAGCTTTTGCATAAGATTCCCGATGTGGGATTAAAGAATCTGATTCGTGAACTCTAACATGTACATATATACAGGTCCAGAAGCTATCCATAATTGAACAACGTGAGGCAACTCTGTCTTTACACTAAAGCCAAGGTGGAACTCCAATTTATTAATCATAGCTTCATTTTAATTCTTGGTTCTAATCATTTTCTTAATGCATAGTTGATGAATGACCATCATTAGTATTAGAGTATGATTGAAGCCTCCGCAGAAAGGGGAAAAAAAAAAAAAAACTTAACAGCTACCGTAGTACTTTACTAACTCAAACCCTAGCTAATCAGTAATCCTCTTGCTCCACCACCTCCCAAGACATGTAGCCAAAAACTTATGTATATAATTAATTATGCTTCATGTATACTTATAATTAAGTACGTGGTTATTATCTCTAGGTACACCTTTGATAGCTGGCAGGTTGTGGGATTGTTGCACAAAGCTACTACATTTGATTAGATATACAAATCAAATCTTAGGGATTAATGGACTTCACATTCAGTTCATTGTATCCAAGCTAGTTTCGTCCAATAAAAAGTGTCTACAATATGAAGCTTTCCTTGTTGCTATTAATGGGTTAAGGGACTAATGTATTAAAATTTTAAGAGTTCCAAAACCAACATATATATTGCAATGTCCCAGATCTATATATTCATGAATCATGATCTTCATATTTTTGTTTTTGTACCGAAAGTGAACCAAAAATATGATTCTTTTAGAGCATCTCCAACAGACTAGCTAAATTCAATTTTTAGCTATATATAACTATTTTTAAATTTAATTTAATGATACTTAGTATAACCAAGTCTTTATCAACTGTGGCATCTAATAAATGACATGTATGACATATTGTATGCCACATTATTGACAATCTTGACTAAATTAAAAAACAAAAAATAAAACATGTGGAATTATTGTTCACATTTCATATTTTCGGTTAACTAAAATCATGATTTAAACTCACACCTTGTGGGGGTGGTCAACAAAATTGACCCTACAATCAAGGCAATTAAAGAGAAGTAATGGCAGCAGTAAATGCAACAATTAATGTAGCTGTAAATACGATGATAAATGCGACATTCAATATGGCAATCATGGCCGCTAATAAGTGACGGTTATTGCAGGAGTAAATATGGCCTTAATGGTGGTGTGCCGCTCGAGTCACTGCGACTTGCTGTGCAAGTTTACTTGCAGCCCACGCCGAAGTACACCTATAAATAGGCTGCTCAACAGCAAGGTAAATCATCGAATTCCAATTCTCTCTACTCCACTACTAAGAAACGTACTGACTTAGGCATCGGAGGGTTTTCTGCAGGTACCCCCCCCCCCCCCCTCCCCTCCTCGAGCTGATGGTCAAACTTTAGGTCAACGCCCCGAAGGAAGCTTCTCGATTGTTCCCTGTCAGCTCCCGCTCCAGTCCGCATTCATTGGTGAGTCAAACTCCTCTACGAATTTTTCAACACCAACAAGTGGCGCAGTCGTCGCGGCCTTTTAAATGGTGATATCCTTGATTTAGTACCGATATCTGAAATATATTTTCCTGCTTGATATCCACCTTTTCCCCACTTTAAATGCGAATATCCCGCTTTTCACATGGCTATCATCTTTGCGGATTCATGTTTTAATGCAGAATCTTCAAATCTCCATATTCTACTTATAAATAGCCATGTATCTGTCCTAATTTGCACATCATCTTCTTCGCACCTTTCTCTTGGAATCCTGCTTTCATCTCCATGGTTCCACAAAGGAAACAAATCCGTATCGTTTTCAATTCTCCCATAGGATATGGCAAACAGATCCTTGGTGCTAATGAGCGCACTCCTGATCGCCAGGCTCCTTTGTTTCCTTTGTGGAGCCATGGAGACAAAAGCAGGATTCCAAGAGAAAGATGCGAAGAATATGATGTGCAAATTAGGACAGATACATGGCTATTTATAAGCAGGATATGGAGATTTGAAGATTCTACATTAAAACATGAATCCGCAAAGATGATAGCCATGTTAAAAGCAGGATATTCGCGTTTAAAGTGGGGAAAAGGTGGATATCAAGCAGGAAAATATCTTTCAAATATCGGTACTAAATCAAGGATATCACCATTTAAAAGCAGAGATTCTGCATCAACCATTATATCATGAGGGATAATGTGAACAAAATCGATGAGTGCGAGACAATAAAGGGAATTATGACGGTTTTATTGAAAGATTGAGACAATTTATTGGATGAAATCAGCTCAACAAGAAGGGAAAAACATACATAAAGCCTATTTGGAAACTCCTATGGATTCGAGCACAGGGAGAATAAAACAAATAACGCTGCTATCTCTAACGGCTATTTGGAGCAAGGAATGGAGGATACTTCGTCTTCACCGCTGGGCCCCTTAGAAGCACTCGAAGCCGACGAAGGAGCATCCCCTGGTAGCATACCACGAATGGGAGAATAGTCCCTGGGGGCAAACCCATAAAAGCGATCAAATTCGTCGGGCCCTACGTAGCATCTATCATCCTCCTTAGTCAAAGCCTGGTTCCATCCGAGTCAGAAATGTTTGGCGAACACGCGCTTCATTTTAGCAACCCCCTTTTCGAACTCCTCGTCCTTACTTCGAGTTACCAAAGCCAAATCCTTTTTTAACTTCGCTACCTCGTGATTTCGGTCCTCGAGGATGAGGCTCAGCTGCGTCATTGACTCCATTTGGTCGTTTAGTTCCTTCTCTTTGGATTTTAGCTCTTGGTCAGCCTTTTCAAGGCGTTGTTGTTGCCTAGAATGAAGAGCGTCGAGACTACGCAAAAAACGATGAGACGCCATGAGAGCCTGCACAAGTGGAGGGGAAGATGGATCAATGCATGCATATATGAATAAAAATCGAAAATAAAGGAAAACGGAACTTACATCGAGCTGGGAGGAGCATAGGTCGTCATAGAACTCCACAGCGCTCTTGGGAGGCCTACCCGATCTCGGGTTTGATGATGCCAAGGCACCGGCAATGGCTGACGCTGCCAAACCATTGGAGTCTAAGGACTCTCCAGCTATGACAAAAGAGTTATCACGCTTCTTGAATCTCAATTCCAGAGCTTTGGGAGGAGGAGGTTGCATGGAAGAGGTCGGACCCGACGAGAGTGAAGGGGCCCTTTGAGCATCAAGTTCGATGCTTGTCGGGGCCGTAAGGGTCCTCGAGGGAGTAATGTCAGTGGTAATATCCCTCAAGGACGTCGAGGAGGGCGAATCTCCACATGAAGAAGAATGCGGAGCTAATTGAGTAGGCAGAGCACGAGACGGGCCGTCATTAGCAGAGGGCTCTGCAACCTTTTGCTTCTTCCGAGGTGGAGGAATCATTTGAGGGAGCTCCCTTACAATGAGGAGCGACCTTCCCTCATCAATGTCATCTCCCTCAGGATCATCCTCGAATCCCTCCGAACTCATACCATCTTCATCTTCCTCCGCTATCGAAATCTCTGAGCAAGGAACGATTGATTTGAAGGCATCCTTAGCCTCGAGGTATTGGGCAAACAAAGGCTCACTGAGGTCGGACCGATAAAAGTGGCTTTCCATCTTCGCAACGGAGAACGCAAGGGTTGTCCCTGATGTTGCACCATCCATGTGGCTCTGATAACGACCGAACAAGGTTGAGGGGCGGCTGGACGTGATACCAAGGAGATTTCTGAGAGTCACGAACTGAAAGGGATATCATCTGCATCCAACGAGGTGATGCTCCAGCCACTCTACACGGCTCGGTGGAATTTTGGCCTTCGCTTGGGAAGGTTTGTAAGCTGCATTGCAAATGGTCTAAGTTAGCGCGCGGACAAACAGTGCAGTGAAAAGGAAATAAGACCTAGGCACTTACCAAGATCATCCGCGAAATCCCTCGGGGGAAGGAGGTCCAATTCGAGAGAAGGCCAACCGCCAGTAATCATCAGAGCCCTAGATTTTCACCCATGACAATTATTGGGAACTACCACGAACGTCTTCATCCTCGGGAAGGGGGTGAAGTTAAAATATCGAAATTTAATAACCCTGGAGCAGTTATAGAGATAGAGAAAGTCGGATAATCCCAGTGGCACTTCCCATTTCCAGCCCATGATCAGGAAGGCCGACAAGAGAATATAGGAATTTGGGGTAAACTGAAATGGGTGTAATCCAAGCACTGCCCACATAAGCTGGAAAACAAGGTGAATAGGGAATCAGATATACCGCAGTTGCTCGGGGGCTAATATCAAGGCGTCTTCAGGGATGTTTCTACTGGTGTAGATGTCCGCATCCACAGGGACCGCCGAAATCCAGTGTTCTAAAAAACGGCCGCCCAGGCAGCTTAGGCGCCGCCTAGGCGTTGGGCTGAGGGAGACCGAGGAAAGTATTGGCTAAACGGAGCTCTTAGACGGAATGGATTTAGGCGGTCTGGGTAGCTGGGCGGCTGGGTGAGTTTCAATTTCTTTTTCTTTCTTTTTTCACGACTCCGAAACCCCAAATCGACCAGACCTAATCTGCTAAACACCTAAACCATTCGATCCCCACAACTCATATTCTCTCTCCCCACCAAGCCACCGCGTCTCTGCACCACTCCTCCACCGCGCCTTTGCTCCCCCGCTTTATCTCGACCTCAAACTCCCTCTGCTCCCCTCAAGCCATCGCAGCTTTCCCCCAAGCCACCCCCAACTTCCCCTTAAATCAAGATCTTGAAATCTGAGAATTGAAACCTTGTTTTTGTGAAGTTATTCACGAGGTGATTGAACAATGAAGAGAAATATGAGACTGTAGAGGGTGGTGGCTACTGGTTTTGCTCAAGAGAGGAAGAAAAGATGACAATGAACATTGCTGAGAGAGAGAGAGAGAGGGATGGATGCTCTTTGTCGAGAGAGAGAGAGAGAGAGAGAGAGAGAGAGAGAGAGAGGATAGATGTGCAAGTGGCTGCATAATTAGAAGCATAATTGAATATGTTTGAAACTTTGAATATGTTAGGCGGAGTGTAAGGCTTCCATGTTTCCCATACTAATTATATTAATATTCAATCAAGTTGTTGGAGACTGGAGATAGAGAGGGAGAGTGGGAGGGACAGAGTTAACTTTTGTCTTTCATGTATTCTCTTTTTGACGGAGAATATAGTAAATGAATTGTCTTCCCCTCTTCCCTATGTTCCCTCTTTTAATTCATTGGTTTTGTTTGTGGGCAAGGAAACTTGGAATAGAATATAATTTTATAGAATATCTTATTATTTATAAGTTATAATAAATACTCATATATTAGGCTATATCACTCATATATATATATATATATATATATATATATATATTATATGATATAAAAATAAATAAAAATTTATAAATACAAAACCGCCTAGGCGCCTGGGCTCTCCTCCCCAGCCCACCGCCCGACTAACGCCTAGTGATTTTTAGAACCTTGCCGAAATCTTAACTCCAGGCGGCATGGAAAACGCTTCGGCGTATTTCTCCAGGACATGATTTTCTGGCTGCCAAGGTGTAGGTTCAGTAGTCAACTCTGTGTTCATCCTTTGACTCTTCGTTAAGTCGATAGTTTTGATTCGGGCCATGAAGGTACAAGGGGACGAACCTGTGAAAGGATAAGTGAAAAAGTGAAAACCCAGATAGCGGTGGAATTCTTCTAGCGGTAGACTTAGAAGGATAAAACCCCAGAACGGGCCACTACCATCATGCAAGAAAGGAAGAATCAACGGAGAAGGCTTACGGTTAATGCACTGCGGCAAAACTAAAAGGACCAGCAAGAGAGGTCAACGGGACTAGAGGAAGAAGAAGGGAAGGTCAACCAATATATCTATATAAAATAAGATAAAATGAAATAAAGTAAATAACAAATGGAAAGGAGGAAGAGGAAAGAGAGAATGCAAAGGGTACCAGGTCGGGTTCGAACCAGGGCCCTGTGATGGAGATCGGCCGGCGGGGGAGTCACGGGTGAAACCCTGAGCGTCGGCAGGGGCCTGGGACGACGGGGGATGCAAAAGATGGGTCGGGCGGTACAGTGGCCGTGGCTGGGTCGCACGGGGCTAGAGGCGGGGCAACATGGCGCTGAGGCAGAGCGGAGTAGCTCTCGGGTCTGGAGCGAAGATGAGGCAAGGCGGCGCTGGCCTGGGACAGGTCCGAGTGCAGGCGAGCCAAAGAGATGAGACGACGCTGATGGGAGAACAATTCCAATTTTTCTGGTTCAAAGCCAATTTCGAAGCTCCATTTATAGGAACTTGATGATGATACCTCCAATGTGAGAAAATCCAGTAGAATTCGAACCAAACTGAGAAGAATTCGGGATGAAATCGGATTAATGCAGGGGAATCCTGAAAGCAAGAAGGAATTGGGCATTTCGATCCGGGTTGGGGCAAGTTGAATTCGACTGCCCAAGAAAAAAAAAAAATTTGGTTCGAGCCCGAGGGTGGGAGACCAGATTTGGTCTTAGAAGCAGAGTTGGGCCTTGAATGGTGCTGTGAGGGTTTGGTGTGGACTTAGGGGAAGGAAAGCTTGGGTGGCCTATTTTCAAAGGTCAAGTTTTCGGAAATTTTCTCTTCGGATGGGTCCAAAGAAAAAATTTGGGGGCATTGTGGGGTTGGTCAACAAAATTGACCCTACAATCAAGGCAATTAAAGAGAAGTAATGGCAGTAGTAAATGCAACAATTGATGTAGCTGTAAATACGACGATAAATGCGACATTCAGTATGACAATCATTGCCGCCAATAAGTGACGGTTATTGCAGAGTAGAGTAAATATGGCCTTAATGGTTGTGTGCCGCTCGAGTCACTGTGATTGCTGTGCAAGTTTACTTGCAGCCCACACCGAAGTACACCTATAAATAGACTGCTCGAGAGCGAGGTAAATCATCGAATTCCAATTCTCTCTACTCCACTACTAAGAAACGTATTGACTTAGACATCGAAGGGTTTTCTGCAGGTACCCCCCCCCCCCCCCCCCCCCCCCCCCCGAGCCGACGGTCAAACTTTAGGTCAACGCCCCGAAGGAAGCTTCTCGATTGTTCCCTATCAGCTCCCGCTCCAGTCCGCATTCATTGGTGAGTCAAACTCCTCTACGGAATTTTTCGACACCAACACACCTTAAGAGTATTTTTAGCAATGCTACCCGTTTCTAGTCAAATTTGAACCACAATAGCTAAAACTCATTTTGGTTATCCACTTTAATTAGAAATAGGGTTAAATACTGCTTACTCCCTATACTTATAGGGTTTCATCGTTTCAGTCCCTGACCTTTGAATTTCACTTAAAAAGTCCATGAACTCCCAATTGGTCCCTGCCGTCAAGAATCCGTCAAAAACTCCGTTATCTTCCCCTAAAAAGTCTATTATACCCTCATTTACTTAAAAAAAAAAAAAATATATATATATATATATATATTTCTCTTCCTCTCTTTTTTATTTTTTTTTATTTTTTTTTCTTTTTACCTCTTCTTCTTCCAGCTCTTTTGCCTCCTTCTGTTCATCTCCTCATCAAGATGGTTCCAATCCACAGACCTTCAAGAGGTGAAATGAAAAAAAGAAATAAAACAGAGAAAAAATAATTTTTTTTTTTTTTTTTAAAGTAAGCGAGGGCATAATAGACATTTTCGGCAACTTTAACAGAAAATTTTGACGGCAGAGACCAATTGGGAGGAAATTGAGAGTTCAGGGACTTTTTAGGTGAAATTCGAAGGTCAAGGACTGAAACGATGAAACTCTATAAGTATAGGGAGTAAACAGTATTTAATCCTTAGAAACATGTCTGCATCAGTTCTCTTTATTTTAGCTAGATTTGAATTTATATTATTTATTGAATGAAGAAAAAGTAGTTTAAATATATTTATAAATTACATAGAATCACTTAAAAAGAATGTTTTAATTTTATTTTTTTAAATAGAGAGCTTTATCTCGCTCTCTATATTTAGGAGCGAGATGACTAAAAGTTAAAATAGAGAACCACTTAGGAGTCTGGTGCAACTGCTAAAATTAATAAAAAGTTAAACATGCTTTCTAAATAGCTAAGGAGATAAGATAGAGAGTTTGTAAAAGATGCTTTAATCGATGAATGATGGTAAATAATATTCATCACTTAAAATTTGGCACGAGGCTCGCATATAACTATACATGTAAACACGAGGGTGTAAATAGTATTACTAGCTATTAATGCTATAAAATTTGTTTATCAAAGAATGTGATGGTGTTATTGATTTATAATAAAAATTACAAGTATATTACACTAGGTAAAAAGAGTGACCAAGCTATGTAATGCCATGTCATTTGCCACTTCACCTTGTTGTATGTTGACATCATTCAAACAATAAATCTAAACTATTAAACATTTTAAAATCTAATCATAAGATGTGTCAAAATTTG
Source organism: Rosa chinensis (assembly GCF_002994745.2). Taxonomy (NCBI): domain Eukaryota; kingdom Viridiplantae; phylum Streptophyta; class Magnoliopsida; order Rosales; family Rosaceae; genus Rosa; species Rosa chinensis. Next base: position 77,477,398 of record NC_037092.1, on the reverse strand, counting down.
TGTAAAAAAAAGTGTCTCTTGATCTGGATCCATGTAATAATATCGACGAGGATACTTTGGTAAAATATCAAATTGCTAGCTCGATTTTTGGAAGTGTCTAAATCATGAAGAATTGGGTAAGATCTCACGTAGCAACACAATCCCTCTAATAGGCCACGGTCGTATATGGCTCATACTTGGAATGGACCCATGACTATCTTCAAACTTGTGGTAGGCGGTTCTTAGCAAGTTAGCCAGATATTTGTAATGTTTATACTTGGCTGGTAGGAAATTTCTTGTATGGATCAGAACGATAGACAACAAATTGATCTGTAGATCTATTATCTATAGAGAGAATATCACAAATGGTCACTCAACTTTTACATGTTCGACACTTTGGTCACTCACGTTTTAAATATATTACTTTGGTCACTCAACTTTAACTCTGTTATTCACTTTAGTCACTTCGTTAATTTTTTTCATTAAAAAAAAATTATTTTTCACAATATCAATGATATTTTCGACCAACCAATTGTGAAAAACTGAGAAATTTGAATTGGGATGGATAGGAGAAGTGATTAAAGTAAGACAAAATGCCCCTTCAGTGACTAAAGTGATTGACAGAGTCATAGTTGAGTGACCAAACTGATATATTTAAAAATTGAGTGACCAAAGTGTTGAATGAGTCATATTGAGTGATCATTTGTGAAATTCTCCCTTATCTATATATAGATTGAAGACGAATTGAATGTCCAGATGTATAGGACATTCAAAAACCTTTATGATTTACATAACAGTGTCAAATTTTGGAGTTGGATCAATCTGGTTTATGAATTACCATCTTATTTAATGAGGAATTATTATTATTTGAACAAAATAAATACAACAAAGATCTACAAGGGATCTTTAACAACAACTTGTCTCCCTTTTGAGATGTATAAGGAAAAATTATTAAAACAAATACTGTTTTGAGTTAACTTATGAGTAAAACCCACCATTAGGGTTAAAACTTTTCTCCACCGAACAAAATGATACCCAACTTTTAAAAGTGATCAAAATGATACCTACATTTTTAAAAGTGATCAAAATGATACCTAAAGTTTTAAAAACAAATCAATTTGATACCTCAGTTTATTTTTTTTAGGGCTAAATACTGGTTACTACTCTGTGGTTTAGGTCTAAAATCAATTCAGTCCCTGGACTTCTAATTTCATCAAAAACACCCATGTACTTTCAATTTTGATCTAATAGGTCCAATTCATTAATATTCTGTTATGGGTTCAAGTTATAGTCGGATTATTTGTTGAAAAACTATTTATTTGATAGATTTCTAATAGTGGGACTCACTCCAAAATTGACTATGCAGGCCACCTCAACACCACATCATAAAATATAAGCTATATATGAACCACGTCAACAAGTTAAATGACTCAATTTTCAGAAGACTAACAAATTGAACTTATTATATCAAAATTGAAAGTGCATGAGTGTTCTTGATTAAATTAGAAGTTTAGGGACTAAATTGATTTTAGATCCAAATATGTAGTAGTCAGTATTTAGCCCTTTTTTTTAAACTTCTTTGTTAAATCAAATGCAAAATCAAGCACAAAAATTGAAGTGATTTTTGGTCAGGGGGCCATCAATCATCTATAACCCAATCTTCTTCCTCTATAGAATTTTAAAAAAAAATCTTCCATTCAATTTCAATTCTACCATCGATCATAGAAAAAAATAAAGTTTGGATTTTTCCCAACTTCTAAAGAAACAAAGAAAAGTGGGAAGAGAGAGAGAGGCAGAGATAGAAGAAGAAGAAGAGAATTAACAAAGTAAAATAAAAAAGAATTGAAAAATAGTTTTTTGTGTAAAATATTACTATAACCCCATAAAATACTGCACCACACTTGATCAATTTTAACAAAAAGTTACAAAAAATTAAACTGAGGTATCAAATTGATTTGTTTTTAAAACTTTAGGTATCATTTTGATCACTTTTGAAAGTTGGGTATCAAGTTGATTTGTTTTTAAAAATTTAGGTATCATTTTGATCACTTTTGAAAGTTGAGTATCATTTTGTCTGGTGAAGAAAAGTTTTGACCTAGTAGTGGGTTTTACTCTTAACTTATTGCCAAAACAAGCTAATTTGTTGATAACCATATATCAGTCTCCCGAAACAATGCTGAAAATTAATAAAATTGTAACTGAGTTGATTTTTGTCATGAACAACTAAAGCAATTCTACACATAATCTGATGATGTCCTTATAGCATCTTGATAATTTTGCTTGTAATAATGATTAAGGTATATTTGATAAAATGTGTTATCATTCAGAGTTGGATATTCGGGAACTCAAGGTAAAATGTTATTTTAGGATATTTTCAACAAAGAATTTTCGTCAATAAGGTGTCAATTTTTTATTGTATTTTTTAACGACATTCTTCCGCACATATGTCTTATATGGCAAACTGATTCTATTATGATGGTATGTACTGCATTACTTGAGTTCTCAAATGTGGCGAGTCCTAAAGAAATAATGGAATGAAGGTTTAGAAAAGTTTGCCTACCTCTCAGTCTCTATGAAGAAGAGGAGGGAGATCGAAAATTAACTCTCTACCAACTAAATAATTGCAAAGCTGTCGTGCAACTCTTGATCTCACAAACTCACAACCTAAAGTCCCATCAACTTTAGCTTTAAACCAGTTTGTCCAATCTTACACAAAATGACATATTATAAGACAGTTCCAAAAGGGAATTAACATGATTTTATTGGAGAAAGATCAAGAGGGGGGCCAACATATATAAGTGGTACACATGCATGGCTACTAGCAGAATCATGATTATATTTTGCAATGTTAGATATGGCTACAAAATTGACATGAAAGTTAAAACAAGATATAAAGGGGATGTTTGTTTCACAGGTCTGTGATGCCCCTCCTTTATATCTTGTTTGTTTCACATGGGATGTTAAAACAAGATATGTAATTGTATCCCAAAATTATGGGAATTGACTTGTCTTCTATACTATTTTGTCATTTATAATCCATTTCCTTTTGTTTGTAGGAAACAATGCAAGGAGAAGAAAATGATCAATTTGAGGTGTAAAATGAGAAGAATCAAAGTTAGGAAAATAAGACATGGACTTTGGGAAAAAGAAATATAAATCTGACTTTTTCGGTGAGCCGCCACTCATGGAGGACCCCTAGTCCAGCCAAGGAGGACCATGATGGTGAGAATTTTCTACCATTTGAAATTCAAATCTCTCCCTGCACATTGTCCTTTTGGAGTTTTGCATGCATTTTGAGACCAGTTTGGGACCATGGTGTAAGAGCATCTCTTTCATCTTTTGTCTCCTAACATACTTGATTTTGAAGACCCAAGATACCTTATCTTGTCATTATCTCTTCAACTATTCATCCATTCTCACTTCACTTTAGCTCCATATTTTCTGTACATGGTCTACCTCTCAAAATTCAAATATCAAACTCCATCTCCACTACTTCCACCACCCATCAATTCTACAACCACCTCAACACTACAAACCATCACTAACTACTCAATGATTCATCCTCTCTACACCATTAAGTAGCTTAAGGAGTAAGGAGGAAGAGACAACCACCACAACATCATACCATGACATGGGAGACCCATCTCCACCACCACTTCCACCACCATCAATAGTCACTTTTCGCTCTCTATCTCTCTTTAATTACTTGATGTATTGTAGTATATTGAAGCTTGCTTATTTAGTTATGAGTAAGTAGTGACCTTGTTAAGGCTAGGGTTGAAAACCCTAGCCAACCTTACTTGTAATTGATGTTTTTCTAGGCAACCTTATTTGTAATTGATGTTTTGTTTATCATTTGATGAAATTTATGTTGTTACCTTCACATGCTAAATCAAAAGTTGAATGCATTCACTTGGACCTAATCAATTTGAGTTAATGTGTTTGCCATGACATGAAGTTTGTGCTAAGAGATTGATTATTTAGGCAAAAGGAAGCATGAAAGCACACCATGTGCATTGAGGGCAGTGAGCTAAAATCACCTAGATAAAGGATTGGTTTGCGTGCTTGGTTACCTAAAGTCTAAGCTTTATGCATTTAGAGGCAAAGTATTGAGACCTATCCGGTAATTAAATTTCTTCCTATGTAGTTAACTCTAGACTTATCCGGTTAGAGTTAATAAAATCAAATGAGTTTAGGTCTTAGTAGTCTTATCTGGATGCTAAGAGGGTACGTAATTGGACAGTAGGTTCAACATCATTCATATTCAATTTCATTGTTGCATCAAGGGAGGTTAGTGGTAGACAATCCAAACCCTAACTCCCATCCATTTTTCTACAACTTTAGCTTAACTAGTTTTTGTTTACTTTCCTTGCATTAGTCAATCAACCAATCACTCAAACAAGCAAACAAACATTCACACTATCTATTTGTGCATAACATTATTCACTTGTCCCAACTTGTAATGAGCATTGGTTTTGTGAACTTGTAAATTGTGTTCATTTTTTCTAGTTTTCCTTAGGCTTACCCTAGTTAGGAAAAGATTTGTCAATCCTCGTATGTTCGACATTCTTACTTAATCTCCTATTCTATAACTTGTACCTCTTGCACTTGAGAGTGACGTTAATGCTAACAATAAACAGTACAATACTTAATTGACTTCATAAATGTAAACAATCATTTTTCTTTACAAGTTAATCACAATTTGACATGCATTGATTTATAAAGAGAAAAACTGATTAAAAGAAAATAAAAGATAAATATGTGTCAATGGGTAGGGTAAATCTATGGTATGTTAACATTTCTCATACATCAACTATTTTTACCCCTCTAAGGACTCATGTTATCACTTTGAGGAATAATATTACTATTTTCAGGACTCATATGGTAAACTAAGAAAATTTACTACTTTAAGGACTCATGTTACGACTTTGAGGACTAATATTACTATTTTGAGGACTCATGTGGTAACTAAGAAAATTTACCACTTTCAAGACTCATGTTACTACTTTGAGGACTAATATTACTATTTTAAGGACTCATTTTACCACTTTTAAGGCAATTGTATGCATGTCATACGTTAACATATTGTAGAATTTTCCCAATGGGTAACCAAACTTGTAAAGAACAATATCTCAAATATAAACCATTTATCCTTATTATCTTTCTTGATTCATTAGAAGGAAGTGCCTAAGTTTTAAGCATGCATGCACCTTCAGATTTGAACCAAATCATATCTTTTGGTTTGGTCCAAATCTCTATAGAGAAAGTAGTTCACTACATCAAGATTTCAAAGATTTTCGCTGCACAAAGTTCATAAAATAAATATTTTGATTGAAGGAAATCCACGTTCGATCAGTAGTAGTAGGTGAAATATACTAATCTCAAGTATGCATGCATGTAAATAATTTTACAATCTTTGTGTGGTACATAGAAAATTTAGTTTTAAAAAGTGAAGCATGTAATTGCAACTAATCTTCTACAGCTTTGCTTCATGTTTCCAGACAACAGATAGGATTTCACAGTAGATTTTCCAACTATAAAATTAAGTACTAGAAACGCAAATTTTTCCAACTATAAAATTAAGTACTAGAAACGCAAATTTGTCAGGTAGACCAATATGGTTGTTATCATCAATTCCCATAAAAGATCTTCTTTTTCTTGTTTTTCTAATTAGTATAGAAGATCTTCAAAGATTCAGAAAACACTTGGAACTTATTGGTAGGTGTACCTTCTGTTTTGGAACTCCATCCATCAATTGCGGCCGTCTTGGGCTTTAACCCAGTCTCATTCCACTATGAGGCTATAAGGAGATTACTTGACTAAACTAGCAAGAAAGCCCTTAGAAGTATTAGGGCTTAAACCTCCAAGTCTCCAACACTGAATAATTTATTGCAAGTTTGTGAGCACTTATAAGATTAGGCAACATTGAAATTGTATGTACAATCATATCTAGCACCTGGGTGTTGTATATACCACCTCATCACACATTTGGAATTGGTTACAATTCAAGTTTAATCTCTCTCCCTCTCTCACTAAATATGAGTTCAAGTTCGATTGATAAGCAAAAACATGCTTCACAAACTTTTCAAATAAGCTAGGTTGTGAATGCGTGAAAGTTTCTTCTTTGTTTATAGGAGAGCTAGCTGCTCACTGAAGGAAAAAATTTTGAGGGAGTAAGAGATAAGTTGCATATGAAGGTTGAGCATAAATGCATAGTTTTAAACTGTTATAATTGTAGCATTTAAATTGAGTACATGTGGTTTAAAATCTACTTGTCTCTCATAATCTCTTTAAAAAACTTTCTTTTAGTTGAGCTACATATGACTGTTGTTTATAGATACCTAATATGACTTCGTTTTTTTCCTTTAGCAATGTGACTTTTAATTTTGCGTTGCACGCTTACACAAAAACTAATAATATTGATTTGCATCAAAAGAGAGATTTCAAGAAATGGAAGATCGATCTATTAGTAACCAAGGTGGATCCGGTATATCATAGAGGATTTGTGATCGGATCAATAACAATTCTTGAGTGAGGTATTCAACTGCAAGGATGAATCGAAAAAAGAATTATTTTTTTTAATCTAAAATCTGACTTTTATTAACTCGAAAGTAATACAACCATTGGGAAATATCCCATAATCAAAGTTACTCTCCATCCACAATAATCTCGTGGAGCCATGGAGGTCCTACTTCTTGACAATACATAGCTTGCACCATATGCAAGGCTCCAGTCTATGAGCAATTCTATTATGTCCCTTACGGACATGTTCCTGTGAATTTTTTTTTTATTAGTTCTACCTCCTTTCTTTATGAAGAAAATAATTTTTTTTATTGAATAATTAGAAGAAAAAAAATTGTTGAATTTGATTATCTATTTGGATCGAAAACTATCTTCTCTCTCTCTCGAGAAACCTAGCTTAAAGCCCTAAGACAGGTTTTTTTTTTTTTTTCCCAATTGAGAAATCGTGCTCGTTCTGCTGTGTCTAACGTTTAGGCTGGTCCGGCCTCGCCGGCAGCTTCAGGTCTGCTGCCAGACTAGTGTTTGATCTATAATTAGTCGAGGATGCTCCTTGGGTGGATGTTTTGTGCTTAAGGGTACCAGATGACTTTGGATTGAGTTTTCTGGCAACATTCCTGATCAAACCCACTGCAGGCTCGTGCTAATCAAGACCGGCGTTGTGGATTATGAATCGATGGTGGTGTAGATGTTTTGCACGCTAGACCGGCGTGATTCTAGATCGTGTCTTAACGGCATGAGTTGTGGCAGCATGAGGCCCAGCGGTCGGAGTTGAAGTGGCTTGAGGTCATGGCAGCAAGGATTGTGGGGGCACAGGTCGTGGCAAAACTAGTCGAGCAGACGGAGAAGCTGGTTTTTCTGTGTACGACATGGTGTCTTGGAAATGCTGGGTATGGACCAAGCTAGCTTGATGGGCTCTGAGTTGGAACCCTTCCCTTTGCGGCTCTTGGGCTTAGCATTTTGGGCTAGGGCTGTTGCCCTAGGTCTTTTCTATGTTTTAGCTTTGTCTTTTACAATAATTCCTTGTAGGAAGCTATTGCACTTTTTGGGTGCACTCTATGTACCCCTAGCGCCTTTGAAGTAGTATCAAAGGAGGATTCCCGCTATTTAAGTATTTAAATGTGTAATAAGTAGCTCTATTATCTATGTACTACTTTGAGTACTATCACTATTTTCTTGTTTGTCTATAGATGGCAGCGGAATGGTATATAATAGCCTATTTTGACTTGAGATTAATGATATTATCGCCCCTGGGACGAATTCAAAAAAAAAAAAAAAATGTTTGAACCTCCTCCTAATTACATACACATGATTTTTCCAAACTCAATTTTTTTTTTACCATTTTTAATGGGAGAATCGTTCGTACAGTACCTGACTTTTTCCTCATTCTAAACTTCAGTACCTCACGTTCAGAAAATATCAAAACAGTACCTGAGGTTTTGACCCCGACCGAAGAATGGTACCTGGAGCCGTTAGCTCCGTTACGGAAGCTGACAGCTGTCATATTTTGATCATTAAATGACCAATTTACGCTTTATTTTTTATTTTCCTTAGTTTTCTTCATATAATTTAAAACAAAAATTTACTGGAATGCCAGACTCGCATCTCCTCCGGCGCCCCCAGTCAGTGCCTTACCGTCGTAGACCACTTCCTCTTCTTCCTCTACCTCAAGAAGCTCAGTGCCGTAGACCCCTGCCTCTTCTTTCACTTCCTCTTTTTTTTTTGTCCATGATCTTTAATGCATAGACAATTCCTGAATCCTTCTTCTTTGCTCTCACAACCTTCGAATATGAACCAACGCCCAATTCAAAGTCTTGGATGATGAAATTTCTTGGGGAGCCCTGCAAGCAAAGTTCTTGGCTCTCTGAACGTTACTATTAGCACCACCACCACCATTCGAGGAAGAATTCCCCTGAATCTTTAACTTGGCATCAAAATCTTCCTCCGTAACGAAAAGCTCCGATTCCGAAACAAACTCTGAATTCGAACCTGAGAGTCGAACTTTATTAAGAATTCGGAGACCATGAAACTTGTTCTTGATCGAGACTGAGACTGAGACACCAAAGCCACAAACACCCCTCCTCAAATGCTATTTTTCTTCTTGGGAGACTGAAGATTGGAAACTTCAACAGTGCCACCATGCAACATGGAGGCTTTGTAGGATGTGATTAGGCCACTTGGCAACATAAAGATGGCTTTGTTGTCGTTATCAAGACTCATCTTGGCAACGCAATCGACACCAATGCCTTTGAATATGACTCCATGGCCACTGAACTCTTGTTCCAGGTAGTCCCCGTTGATGGGTTGTTGAAATGGGATTGAAGTAACAGCTAAAGTCTAAGTGGGAATCCCCTCTTGTTGTAATTAGTACAAGAGCAAGGCGAGATTTGGATAACAAAAATGGATTGGATGCCATGGAGGTCATTGCCATGTGCTTTCTGATTCAAAGTTGGAGCAAACAAATCCCCTCTTCTACTTGATTGAAAACCAATCAATGATATAAAGATGCAACTAGCCGAGTGTCGAAGTTGGGTCCAACGAGATTTCTAGGTCGGAGGCGGTTGTTGATGGCATGTTTCCTCCACCAAATTGTTGATGGCATATTTCTAGATTTGCTGGGTTTGAATAAGGACGAGAGAGAGAGAGAGAGAGAGAGAGAGAGAGAGAGAGAGAGAGAGAGAGAGAGAGAGAGCTGTAGGAGAGAGAGAAAAAATTAGAAAAAAAATGTCTACATAAAAAATAATGTATTAAGACATGAAAAAACGAAAATATCCTCCAACTAACAGTTTCTGTAACAGAGCTAACGACTCCAGGTACTATTCTTCGGTCGGGGTTAGAACCTCAGGTATCGTTTTGATATTTTCTGAACGTGAGGTATTGAAGTTTAGAATGGGGAAAAAGTCAGATACTGTACAGACGATTTTCCCTTTTTTAATACAATCCATTTGGATACTTCATTCATTACAAGCTTTCCACTTATAGATCGATGATGGAAATACCCAACTAAATTGTCAAAAAGTGAGTAGGAATTTCATTCTCAAACGAAAATAACACCTACCTACCGTAATCTCATGATATTATAAATTTTTCTTCATGACCGACGGGACTGTCATTCAATTTCTAGTAATTAATTGTTTGATTTGCTTAAAATGTTTCCATTAATGCTCTAAGCAAGTATTAACTTGTCGTCCATGCCATGTTTCCATTTCCATCTAATTCCATCTATTCATGGTTTTCTGGAACACTTCAATCCGAAAGATCTTACTAGAACAAATTAACAATGGCACCCACAGGCACAACCCTCTTTCTAATTATACTAGTCCACATTTGGTTTTGCACCTTATTATTCATTTCCAACACATGCAAAGCCACAAGGCCTACACCAAAATTCCCAGCCATTCTAGTCTTTGGGGATTCAACAGTGGACACAGGCAACAACAATTACCTCAAAACATTGTTTAAGGGTAACCATTATCCATATGGCCAAGATTTTCCAGGTCATGTTACTACAGGCAGGTTTTCTAATGGAAAATTGGTTCCCGACTTCCTTGCCTCCATGTTAAACATCAAAGAAACTGTTCCTCCTTTTCTTGATCCGAGCCTCTCGGATACCAACCTTGTCACCGGTGTCAGCTTTGCTTCGGGTGGATCTGGATTCGACGATATTACAGGTAGTGTAGGTGGGATCATTCCATTTTCAAAGCAGGTTGAGTACTTCAAGAGATACATAGTGAGAGTCCAAGGTATTGTAGGGGAAAAGGAGGCAAAGAAGTTAATTAGTAGTGCAGTGGTTGTGATCAGTGCTGGGACTAATGACTTTGGTTTTAATTTCTATGACATCCCCACAAGAAGGTTAGAGTTCAATATTAGTGGCTACCAAGATTTTCTGCAGAATAAACTGCATATATTCATAGAGGTAATTACTTTCTTATCCCCGTTACATGCAGCTTTGTGGTTCTGTTTATTATTATTATTATTATTATCATCATCATCATCATCATCATCATCAAGTTTCAACTAATTGGAGGATTCTTTTGTCAGATCTTTAACATGTAATATATTCAAAGTATGATCTGTTTTGTATTTGTATTAAGCTGCAACTTTTTCTTTATAGATATAAGTAATAATGTCTTATCAGATATCTGACATGTTATGTTGTCAGACATATTGTTAGTTGAATCTACGAACCTGACAAGACTTCATTTAGCATGTTGGTAAAAATGACAATCTGAGATTATGTTATGCAATGGGCTATTGTCCATAGATACCTTATTATCAGCATATGACAGGATCTTTGTATTACTATTCTATGTGTGTACCTATGTTTCTAGGAACTTTATGAGCTTGGATGCAGAAGAATGGCTATAGCTGGGCTTCCTCCAATAGGTTGCCTACCCATACAAATAACTGTAAAAGTCGAAAGTCCACATGATAGAAGATGTATAGAGGAAGAAAATTTGGATGCACTTGTATACAATAAGAAGCTTGCAAGCCTCTTGCCCAAAATACAATCACTGCTGCCAAGGAGCAAAATTGTGTATGCAGACGTGTATATGCCTTTAATTGACATGATCAATAATCCACTAAACTTTGGTAAGCAAGAAGTTTCCCGACTAACAAATTTGGATCATTTAGAGAAATTTATTTTTTTTCGGTTTTTTAGAAATATAACCACTCGGGTTCCCCATCAAATTATGATCTGACACTTTTTTGAGTGGTTATATTTCTATGCATTTGGGCAAGTGTCTCTAAAGAAACTGGGATATTTTTGCAAATTTCCAACTTAAAGTTACCTACTACAAGTTTCTTTCATCTTCATAATTAAATCATAGGATGCATTTATACATTTTGTGCCATATGTAGGTTTTCTGGAAACAAAAAGAGGCTGCTGTGGTACTGGGTTAGTGGAAACAGGACCCTTCTGTAATTCATTAACAGCAGTATGTGATAATGTCTTGGAGTACTTGTTTTGGGATAGCATACATCCAAGTCAAGCAGCATATCTCTACATTTCAAAATACTTGGAGAAGAAAAGCATTCCCGAGCTTCTTGATTACGATAATCAATCACAGCCGTTAGTTACTCTATTTGATCAGACAGGATGACAGTGAAGAACACGTATTGCAAACCTTGCATAGCAAGGAAAAGGAACTCGACAATGCAGTGCTGATTAAGTGTACATTATATTATGGATTTCTTAATGTAGAAGCGAAGACGTGATAAAGTAGATTTGATGCAATTTGTAATGACATGAACAGAACCTGTCATCGAGTAGTTGTAAAACTGGTTTCTCATTTCTAGGCCAAAATGCAACCTCCGTGACTCATATGAGCACTACTAAGTGTGTCATTATTATTTCTTGTACAGCCTACTGTTGACATAACAAATTTACAATGATATAGCCGATGAATTTGCAAAGCTGGGCAGTCATAATAGATGATGCTTGTGGTTTTCTAATGAGAATTGGTTCTTCAGAAGTAGAAACTGGCAATAACATCTAAATAGATCTTTGACGTTGTTGAACACAATCCACGACCCATATGCACGACATTTTTTTGGGTCAAATGAGGAAACCTATTGCTGGAAAGTGGAAACTGGGTTTTCACTAGTAGTTTTCGAAACTGGGTTTTCTTCCATGATTATTTAACATATACCAAGTCACCGTGCTCAAGGAATTTGAGCTTCTGAATCAATCTCAGTGGGATTGTGTTCTCAACGGAGATTCTCCAACCAGGTTTGCTTATACTCGAGCTTAGGCCCAATTTGGGATTGCTGTGCTGTGAGAATAATCACTTCTAATATTGCTGTGAGAAGAAGCACTTCTGATGATATTGTTGCGAGAAGAAGCAGCTGACGTGTTTGGTAAACTATTTTTAAAAGTGCTGTGTGAATCAAAAGCAATTTCTAAGTGTTTGGTAAGTTATAAGTAAAAAGTGTTTTGGTTTGGTATAATTACCAAAATGGATATAAATGATAAAAGATGCTACTAAAATACATAACTTTGTTTTCCGATTATGTAACTATACCAAATTAAAAAATTTCTCATGTATTGTCCTTGTACACTAGTTCAAGTTATCAATGCATCACTTTCATCTCAAAGATCATTTATTTAAGTGGTGACTTGTTGAGCATAACAGAGATACCAAAGATCATTTATTTAAAAGTTGTACATGCTCACACCATTATGCTGGAGACTAATCTATTAAAAGTAAATAGGAATGCTTATACAAATTTTGTGAGTAAAACAGCGTAATTAAAGGAACAGACACCTAGAAGTTGTAGGAGCTCTATTATTGAGACATGTGATATTTAGTTAGGACAAATTGCTAGCATGATAGTTTGATCATGTTGCTATTATATTTGATATAAATTATAAATGCTTGATCAGTCACTACAAGATAAATGGTTGAATCTTGTTATCGAAATTTAATAACTGTAAAAAGGCTACTCTTTGTTTCTATGGTGAATTAGTCAACACCCGAATGAAATTTCCAGGAGGAAGTAATTTACAGAACAGAGTACGAACTGCATATATTATGTAAATTGTAGATAAATATCCAACACATAAAATTAAACCCTACTTATACATAGCAATCAACAATCTCCTATCCAGGTAATCCTATAATAATTCAGTACAAAATCATCCACTGGATAAACGCAGGCACATTTCTATCTCCTATAGGCTTACCAATTCAAAATGATTAATTGGTAATAGGATGGCAGATACAGATAATGGCTCATCATGGCGCCAATTCTCATTTGAAGAGTAATCTGAGTCCCTCTTTGTCTGGCCATCTTGTGAGGAACTTTTAGAAGTTGCATTTGTGTCTTCAGCTCATATATTTCTCAGATGTTCTCTATATCAATGCTTATGGGTTTTTCACCTTTAGGATTTGGCTTGGTTCTATTAGTGCCAACAGCCTAGATAAAAAAACAATGGTTTATACGGATTGCAATAAGATAAAGTAGCTAGCTTGTAAACTACATTTCGATTTAGTTTCGTTATCCACAAACAGATCGAATTGCAACTATAATTTTCGTTGCAGATCATACACCTAAAAGTATACAGCTTTTAACATTGATGTGTTTCTAACTTTCCTTGCAGATCATAAATTCTCTATACTGTGAGATTAGTTATGACGATGTCTTCATGAAAAACCTTAGTCTGTTTGTATTTATCTCGTACAGCTACCAAAGATCCACCACGTCTACCCAAAAACAAGTCGCGAATGATAAGAACACATTCTCTCAAATCCACTACCTTATAACCAGTATATTCTTGCAGTGCTGGACACTAAAATGAATACAATTTAGTAATTGCCCTTCATACATAGAGACCAACAGAAATACAATAAGCAAGATAATCAAACACATACCCAAGGATTCATTTTTGATGTAGTAATAATAACTCTCGCTAGAAATACAGCCGATGCAGCTATCATAGAAGGCAAGAACTTCACAAGTTTGTAATCTACCAAACTTAGATCTGTGAGGTAGTAAATGCTTAGTCCTCCCCTCACGCAAATTTCAATCCGGATTCTTCACCTTCACAATTTGAGACACAAACTGAACTTACAAAAAATTTACATCAAAATCTATATAAAACCTGAACAAGCATTGGCTTACAAAAAGTCAACTTATGAACAAATTCCTCATAGAATTAGCACTGCACCTATCAGCTAATTATGAATTGATCCCCATCTCAAAGAAACCCCGACCCACCAACAACCACCCAGTCAAAAAGCCCAAAATCCAAGCCGCCAATTAACCATCAACCTCCCCCGCAATTCCCCTAAGCTCTTCACTCAATTATCACACCCAACTCCACTAAACAAACCAAAAGCATGGACATACAAACATGGTTCTGCAAAAGAGTTGGTATGAGGTTTTACCTTTTACCAAAGCTCCTCTCGTATTTCTGATGATGATTCTCAGAGACGAAGGGAGGAGAAGTAGAGTGCCTCTCTCCCAATTTGTGTCGATGAGGATAAAGAAAGGAGCAGGAGAATCGATCTATCTGCAATGAAGGGAAGAGATAAAGATGTTTTGTTCAATGTGATTCTTAGGAAAGAACGAGGACAAAATAGACATCTCAGTATAGTTTCATTTAAACCTCCATGTTTTTTCGGAGAGGTTCCGCAGAAGCAATTGGCAAAGCAGCAATTTGCTGCTTCTCAGAAACCAGCTTTTCGGAGAATTCACTTCCTCCAAAATCAGCTTGAGGACATATATGGTGTTTGGTAAATATAGCCCCAAAAGCAGGTTGAGAATCAATCCCAAACTAGGCCTTAGTTTTGTTTTATATTGCTTACAGTAAGCTGGTAACGCCCTGATGCAATCAGTTCTCAAGAAACTACGGGTACTTACGCCGGACTATGGGGAAGGAGGAGGCTGTGGAAGTAAAAGGAGAGGTGCTTTGGGGCCTTCAGTGTTGGGTAAATTGTCTTGTTCAAAACAACACAGCATGTAAATTTGGTCAGGCAACACTCTGTTCCTAATATCAACTATGTTGTAGTATCAACATAATTTTAAATTTTTCAATCACACAGTCTATGTTCGTTCATTCACAGATTATAAAAGGGCAAACGAAAACTGTACTAAACAGAAACAAACATCTAATATTACAAGGCCACTAGTCATTTTGGACCATTGAATTCATACAAAACTTTTTGTAACCATTACACCCTTCAGTACCATACAAACGTTCTTCACTAGCAGGCAGCTTACCTTCTTCACTTCCGGCCACCACCGGATCCTCGACTCCCCTGAAACAAGTCATTAATCCGAGCCTCAATGTCCTCGGAGTCATACTTGATATACTTGTCATGCCTCCCAATTTCGGGAACATTCTGAAACCTTCCCACAAAGCTTTGGTATGCTGGCAACAAGATTTTGGTGAGGGAAATCCTCAATTCATCTCTGAGCAGCTCGTCGAAAATGACCCAATTGGATTGGTTTTTACAGATTTCATCAAAGTAGATGTTGAACAACTTGAGCTTCTCTTTCATGGACTTGACTGCAGCATTGGGCGCCAGTGAGCCACTCTCGAGCTTCAACACTCCCAAGACCTTGTTCCACGAGCTTCTCTGGTAGTTCACATGGTACTGTCTAACTTTGGCCGAGTGTTTTCGGATCCAATCGTCTCCCAATAGCGATCCCAACTCACTGTCTTTAACTTTCTGAACAATATACCTCCCATTGTTCATCATAAACACATAGCACAAAGCCGAGTCCCTGTAAATCTTCGACTTAGCCTCTAAATTGCTCTCCAGCAGCTCCATAATCCAAGCCATCTGAACCGACATGGACGAAGACGAAGCTCGACCATCAACCTTGGACTGATGAGGGACTCCGGCATTGTCCTCAAACACTTGCTCCAGCGTCTGGCGCGAACGACATGCCGCTCGGAGATAGTTCATCACGTACCGGGTAATCGGGTGGAGCCCGCCGCCCGGAACCGGGGTCTTGGCCGGGTCGCGACTGATCAGATTCTCTAATTCCATGAAAATCCCTCTGATCGCTTCACCTAATCTCTTCCAGATCGCAATTGCTTCGTTCCTGAGAAACAAGCAGTACTGATTCGAGAACACGGAATCGAATTCCGGCATCAAGTCGCGCATAGTCTCGAACACATCCAACACCTTGAACAATCGCTCCGGCGATCGGCTTCCGATAGCGACGGCGTCGGTGAAGTTGAGTATCTGAATCGTCGATCCTCGGCAGACCTCCATGAACGAGAGGTCGGCGGCGGAGGAGAGGCCGTAGAAGACTCGGTCAACGAGTCTACGCTCGCTCGGGAACAGAATCCGAAGCGAGACGTTGGCGGCTTTGATCCACCGTTCGATTTCGTCCTCGAGATCCTGCCACGGCATCTTCTGCACCTCGTCGATGCTCAGCTTCTGTAACCCTAGCCTCGACAAGCTCTCCTCCAGAAACTCTCGCCGGCAGCTGCTGTACACGTGCGAGCACTCTTTTCCGAACCCTGCCGCCACCATCCGCTTCGCGATCTCGTGGAGATCGTTGATGGTCCCCGACGGCAGCGCGTCGATGACGATGTCGTAGTCCGTGATCGGCTGCGCCGTAGGGATCTGTTGCTCCTCGCCGTCGCCGATCACCCCCTCCTCGTCTTCGTCGTCTTCCGCTCCCGAGTCGAACGACAGGTTACCATTTGACTCGCTCCGAAACGCGCGGCTGAGCTCAAGCGACTCGCCGCCGCGCTCCACCAAGGTCCTGAACTCGTCCTCCAGCCGGAACATGGTCTGCTGCATCAGGTCCTCGGCGCGTACAAGACACGCGCCGACAGACTTATCCCCCGCCATCGGAGTCCAGTCCCTGATAATAGCTATCAAGTCGTCGATGGCGTCGAGAAAGGCCGCGGAATCGGCGGAGTCGGACCAGATTGGCTGGTCGGCGGCGACGTACTGCGAGATCTGCCGCTCCAGCGACTTGAGCGTCAGCTCAAGAGCGGCGGAGTTTCTCCGATCCTCGTCGGCCATTTTCTCACGAGAAAACCGCCCGTCGAAGTTGGAAAAAATCTGCAAAATATCGTCGGCCATGTTGTCGTTGTGTCCCAGCGTCTTGGCGATGTGGCGCGCAACCGCCAACAGCTTCTCCTCGCCGTTTTCCGCCATTTTTTTGTGGTGGTTCCTAAAACTAACTGTGCGTGCGTAAAAAAAAAACAGAGATAATTAGGGTTGTGAAATTGAGAGCGAAAAAGAGGAAAGCTTCGGTTTCCGATTTTCGTTTGATTTATTAATTTTCGATAAAAAGGTTGAGAAATTGAATATTTAAATATTAAAGCAGGGGTTCGCGGAAGGTAATTGGAAACGCGGTTTGTGGTGGGACATTAAAGAGGGAAAAGGATATAGTCCATAGTACTGCTACTACTTTGGTCCCGGCTTTGGACTTTTGACTTTTCTCTTTTTTATTTTATTTTATTTTTGGCATTGTTGATTCTTAATTAATTTGGTTAAGTGGACCGGATAAGGAGGAGTAAGGGTTGGACTTTATTTGGATTGGGACAAAGCAAGTAAAAGCCGGGAAGGCTCGGGGGGGGGGGGGTAGACTAGGACTGTGTAATAATAGACGTGGAGTCCCACTTCATTGTGGGTCGGACTAAAAACCACGGACTGTGTAATTGGAAATTTGAAAGTATCACGTGGTTGGAGTTTGTGTCAGCGGGAGGTACAGTGTAGAGGCCACGCGTTAAAGGAAGAAACCAATTGAAATGGCGTCCACCCTGGTTGCTCACTGGCGCTACTGTAGAGTGAGGTTGGTGGGTTTGGTTCGGCCAACTTAGGTGGGCAGGTTTCTTTAAGGAAAAGATATTACAAACCAAATCACACCACTTGCAGTTTGGTTTAGGACGGCTAGGGTTGAGGGATAGATCACGATAGGTAGACTGTTTGAGATGATCGTACTGAGCCGATGAGGTCCAACCACGGATCACTGGAACCGCCCTTCCTTGCAGGCAGCAGGCTACATGGTTCCCTACAGACTTTTGGTCAAAGTAATAATCCTTCATTAATAAGCCCAAAGGAATAAATTCAAAGACGGAGCCGAAAGCCCTAAATTCAAGATAAACTAAAATAAGAAAATTATATCTCTAATCTAATTCCACGTGAATGAATCAGGACAAAAGAAAGTAACTTCAAAAATTAATAAGAAAATGATGCTATCACCCCAATAATATTACATAACCACGAACTGCTGCACAACCATCGACCAAGATGTCGCCAGAAGAGCCAAATTAAGGGATATAGTCTATGAAGCCGATGCCAATAGAACCCTACAAAGCAGATCCAATCATATCTAAAATACATGCACGTTGATGCTGAGGGAGAACCAACACCTCAGACTAACCTTCTCGTCTCCACTAGAGCTCAACGATCTAGGAAGGAACCGCAACAACCAAAAGGGGACAAAAGTCAGCCGCAATGAAAATTTACAACGGTGAATAAGGGTGAAACACCCACGCATGAGCACCCATACTCCTCTAGAAAAGTGATTTTCACTTTATAGAGGCAGCCATGAGAACCTATATGGAAGTCAATGTTAGAGAGAGGGGAGTTGGTATGGGATATTAGGTGGGAGGAATTGTGGGTGCTGATCTCAAATCTAAAGAATTTCAGAGATAATTGATAAGAAATTATAAGAAGAACAAAGTAAAAGGAGGAACAAAGTCCTATAGATCTGGACATAGCTAGCACAATCACCACAAGAGGGTGTAATATCTAGAGAAAGCCAGCAAAATCACCACAAAGGGTGTAACGGATTATGGTTGTGGATGGAGGCAGATGAGGAGTGAAGTAGATAGAGGTGAAGGATGATGGAGGGATACTGACGGTTGACTCTTAATGGGATGGGAAGGGCAAAAAACTCTAGAGAGAGGAAGAAGCCTCTCTATCTAGAATTTTCAGAGGTAGTGCGTTTTTCCACTAACTGGGTTTGGATTACAGAGTGAGTTGGTTAGTTAGCTTCTCTTGGAATATAGTCAAGACGCCACATATGTAACAAATCCATCAGCTCTCGAGTATGTTTAACAATTACCTCATCAATTGCAAGGCACTCACCACACTCATTCACCACACCCACGACAACCTTCTCCTATTCATTCGAAATTGATGCATATATTGTAGTTAATCTCAATGTAATTATGCGGTGGGGGGTTGTCATTAACCATCCAGTCTTACCTGTTGTGTTATTGTCAAAGCACATGCATATCTTGTGTTAATGTCTAAGATTCAGTGGTGGCTAAACCTTGGTTAACCCTGGTCCAATGGGCGGACCGCTAGTTGTAGTGTAATTGATACTTCCGCCACCTGTCAAGTAAAATACAAAGGGCATCAAAGGGAGACCGTGTTGGGCGGTCTTCTCTTCTCCGATGCCTGAGTTAGCCAATGTATTTATGTTGACAGAATAATAGTAGGTAAGTAGTAAATGCGTAATTAATGAGGCGAGAGGAGATAACCTTTTATAGGTGGAGAAGAGGCTGACCTCTTCCATGTTTTCGATGTGGGACTGATATGTTTCAATTCTCAGCTTCTGAAGCTTCTGATGCTACCTTGGCGCGGCGCGTCAGCGGTGATCTGGGGGTGAGCCGGGGCTCAGGCGGTAGCCTGCTTGGCTGTGTTTCCTTAGGTCACTCCGTT
This sequence comes from Rosa chinensis, assembly GCF_002994745.2. Lineage (NCBI taxonomy): Eukaryota > Viridiplantae > Streptophyta > Magnoliopsida > Rosales > Rosaceae > Rosa > Rosa chinensis. The sequence continues at coordinate 77,457,749 of NC_037092.1, read as the reverse complement.
GGTGGGAGTTGGTACCGCTGGCGATAGCATGAGCGTGGCTCATTATAGTTAATTATGCTTGGCAAATGTTCATGTAAGTACATCTTGGTTATAAATTTAAAAAAATTATATTTTGTTGTAAATATTATATATATGTTGTTGTCCATTGTAAATACTCATTAGTTACGTCCTTATGATGTAAACTCTACCCCTATATAAATGGGTCTAATGAGAATGAAACACACACTTTTACCTCCTCCATATTCTGTTTCTCTCTTCTATCTCTCTCTTATTCTCTAGTTTATAACACGTTATCAGCACACATTTGCTTTTATTTTTCTTCATTCTTCTTTGAACTCGATGATGATCCGCAAGCCTTATAGTGCAACATAGTTGCCTATGACTAAAGCTAATGATCTATGAGTTTTTCTCTCATTCTCAAAGAATTGCTTCATACATAACATAGATATCTTATATTATCACATAACAGGAATATGTGTTTCATGTTTATCATTTTTGTTCCTATTACATATGAACATCAATTTTTTTTATGCGATCATTAATTTACATATATTTATATGTATCTTTTATATAATGAAATTGTTCAGATTTATGTTTCATATATATTCGACTCTGAGAACCATTGTTCCAATAGTCAAGACTCGAGTCCGCTGACCGAGTAGTCTTAGACCTATGGCTCTATAGACATCACAAGAATATTTTTCTCGTGTTTTCCGTATGGGATCCATTGTTCATATTTATGAACACTTCGAAACTTCTGTTTCATATATGATTTTTCTATCATTTTTCATAGAACATATTGTTCTATGATCCTGATATATCTCGTCTTTTGTCTTTGTAGAAAGATGACGCATCTGACAAACTTGGACATTGATCCTCTTGAAATTTCTGGCAAGAACTATTTGAACTGGGTTCTTGATGCCAAAATTCACCTTATGGCTAACAATCTTAGAGATGTCATCAAAGTTGATAATAAGTCATGTGTGCAAGATCGCGCCAAGGCTATGATTTTCTTGCGTCATCATCTTGACAAGAGCCTAAAAGATGAGTACCTTTTTCTGAAAGATCCGCTTGAGCTTTGACAAGTATTAGCTAATCGATTTGCTCACCAGAAAACTATTTTTCTACCTAGAGCACGATATTGATGGACGCATTTGCGCCTTCAGAACTTCAAGTCTATCACTTATTTCAATTCCGCTATGCATCGGATTACCTCCCAACTAAAATTATGTGGAGAACTTGTCAGTGAAGATAGCAAACTCAATGTCCTTGATTTTTTTTTGTAAATAATGACATGATCAGGGGCGGTGTTCTTGGCACCGATTAATTTTAAACTTAAAATTTCTATCCATCTTTATTTTATTTAATCATTTAATTATATTACATATTCCATTTAATTATGAATTATCCTTTATTAAGGTTAATTACATTAATTATCTTTATTACGATTTATTTGTTGAGATTATTTTGGCCTGATTGTCATATCAGCTACTTGAATACCTAATTTTTTTTCTTAATTATGTCTACAATCAATGATTTATACCCCATACTATTTTATTTTATTTTATGAAAAAATTACAAAATACATTCTATTACCAGGATTTGAACCTTGGTCCCTCGAATGAGAGCCAGATATCCTAACCAACTAGACTACAACAAATTTTTGATTATTTTGTTACATTATTATATTAATGCATGTATCAATTATTGACTTTATATGAATATCTCTCTATTTTGGCACATGGTACTCACATATTGGTATCAACAACATCAATTATGTTTCCAACATAATAGAGGTATGTATTTTCATGAGTTTGATGACTTTAATTTGATCTCCTCTTATTATCTTATCTGATAATTTGATATAAAATTGTCAATTTATAATGAGATCGAAACTACATGTTTCTTGATCCAATTACATGTGGACTTAAAATTCCTCCACTGATTGTTATACAATCAAATATATCAAAACCTTTTGTTTCTTGATCTCCAATTATGTCTGGATTTTTGTCCCTTCTCTTTATGAGTATATGTGAACCTCTGTTCACTCCACTTTTATAACAAGGTTCTAATTGTGAAGACTCGAGCCCAATGCTTTAAGTACAATATAAAATTTGATGAGGCTATGATCCTCCATTATATTATTATTAGAGTATATGCTTATACCCATATGGACCACTGTCCTAAACTCAAAATTTGAGTATATAATTTTGACATTTGTTTTCAGTGTCAAACAATAATATGAACCACGTGTTCATCAATAAACTCAATTTAAACTATGAATGTTCATGATAAACATAATGACAAACATATTTGTCTTTCTTAGAATGCAACTATAGACATGATCCATTGCAATTGTTAATAATTTTTCACAATTGATGCTTCAGAAAGCTAAAGTAACAATCATTTCAAGAGCTGCAGGTCTTGATTGATGGCTCCAACTGAGCTCGTATTATGTTACCTATGGAATACCATTGCATATATTGATGATGAAATTTCCACCTAGTTTAGTTGTATTAATCAACTATGAGTATACTATTATATACTACATCATGAACTAAAAATTTCATTGAGCCAAATAAAATTATTTTGGCATGACTAATGTGTCATTGTTTTATCTACTATATCATGTAGACTCATCTACATACTTTACATTGTTATATAATACAACAATAATTGCAAACCTTCCTAACAAGAAAGTTATAATTTATCGCATATTTGCAAGTTGTCACTTTAATAAGACAATCATCCCACCATTAGGGAGAGCAATATCGTTTATGAAAAACGACATGTGTGTGATATCTATCCACCATGTCTCATTTTAATTTTGATAAAAAATCTCAATTCATTATCTTTTTGACCTAAAATTTGGTTTAGGCTCGCCACCCCCCAGTGGATATCATAAATCCAATATTTTTTATTGCACATTTTGCGAATGGTCAAACTAGATAGTCTTCCCGCCGTTAAGGGGAGGAAACACTATTGTAATGACGTGAATTTATGTGGAATATATCCACCAAGTCCAATATTTCAAGCTCCCTATAAGGGAAAATTATACAAGCCCTATAACGCTCATCATGAGGTTATACAAAGATCCACATTATCTAATTAATTTGTTCTAGAGAGACATGAGATTATCATTCTTTTCCAAGCGACAACTTTTCTATAAGTACAGTGTTATATTGACGAGAGACTTAGAGCATCTGCAGCAGTAGGCAAAGTGAATACCAAAAGGCTGCCTTTTGGTCAACTTAGGCAAAAAATCCAATGCAACAGGTTGAAATAGTCTAAGGCAAGGTGGTGGGGCCCACCTGCCCAACCAATTCAAGAGGCAACTCTTGCCTTCCCAATTGCCCGACATGCAAGGGGGACCACACCCATATATGTATAAAAAAATTCCTAAATAATGGTATCAAGTCTCTTCATTCAGTTTAAAAAATGAATAAATTTTTTTGTTGATTCCATGATAGCAACCCTAAAAATTTGTGATAGCAACGGTCATTTTCTGAACTATGTCAAAAAAAAAGGGTAATTTTTTGAAGAAACTCATTGGTAACATATCCCAACGGACAAAACCGGTAACATATATTTTAAAGGGAAAATTGTCCGTACAGTACCTGACCTTTGCCTCATTCTAAACTTCAGTACCTCACGTTCAAATAATATCAAAACGGTACCTGAGGTTCTGACCCCGACCGAAGAATGGTACTTGGAGCCGTTAGCTCCGTTACAGAAGCTGACAGCTGTCATATTTTGATCAGTAAATGACCAATTTACCCTTATTTTTTATTTTCCTTAGTTTACTTCATATAATAATTTTTTTTTGCTTTTTGGGAATGTCAGACTTTCTCCACCTCTGGCGCCCCCAGTCAGTGCCATACCTTCGTAGACTACTTCCTCTACTCCAAGATCAGGAATGCAAAAGAAGAATTTTGATCATCACCTCCTACTTGCTTCTCGTTTCTTCTTTCTTAGTTTTCTTCATTTCAATCATCTGTACCTTCGTACATTCTTGATTTATGTTCACAGTTGAAGGCTTTTGGGTTTGTTTGTGCAAATATGGGCATTCAAGATTTCTGGGTGGTCATCTTTGTTGTTGGGTTTTGCTTCCAAGCTCATGTTTTGAGCTCTCATTTTGAGATCTGTAATCTGAATTTTTTTTTTTTTTTTGAAGAAAATTTTAATCTAATCCATTTGATCAAACCCATTCATGACAAAACTTTAGTTTGTGGTCAAATGATGCCAGCCCAATCCACTTGATGAATTCATTACATGCTTCCTCTTTCCTATCTCGTCTCCGTCCAGAAAGCCATTGACTGACAAATCAACAATTACAGCAGAAACTTACGCCAACAGAATCATTCAACTGAATTTGCCAATTTCCATCTTCTTTGAATTTGCCAATTTCCATCTTCAGATGGCCTCAAAACTAGAAGCCAAGCTGCTTCACAGGTAAGTTTGGATGAGGTAAGTCGAGGCAACGCCTTGCTTTGTTTTATCATAGAAAATCTAATCACTATGAATGTCATATCTCAGTGTGGGTTTGTTTCTCTAATTGAACCAAAAAATGTCAAGGAAGCCCTATTGGATGATGACTGGATTAGTGTTATGCAGGAAGAATTGAATCAATTCACTAGGAATGATGTGTGGTACCTGGTACCAAGACCTGGAAATTGTAATGTAATGTAATAGGTACTAAGTGGATCTTTAGAAATAAAAGTGATGAAAAAGGGAATGTAATCAGAAACAAAGCTAGGTTAGTGGCACAGGGTTATTCACAGGTTGAAGGTCTTGATTTTGATGAGATTTTTGCTCCTGTTGCTAGATTAGAATCTGTGAGATTACTCCTATTTGTAGCTTGTCATCTCAGGTTCAAACTGTTTCAAATGAATGTCAAAATTGCCTTTCTGAATGGAATATTGCAAGAAGAAGTCCATGTGGAATAACCTCAAGGTGTCAAAGATCCACATAATCTAGACCATGTCTAAAGACTCAAGAAAGCCTTGTATAGACTGAAGCAGGCTCCATGAGCCTGGTATGAAAAGCTTTCCACTTATCTTGTGGGAAAACGGTACACTAGGGATCTATTGATAAAACCTTATTTGTAAAACAAGTGAAAAATGATCTTAACATTGCTCAAGTGTATGTTGATGACATTGTTTTTGGTTTTACATCTAAATATCTTGTTAATGAATTTCAATCAGTCATGGAAAGTGAATTTGAAATGAGTATGTGTGGTGAGCTAACCTTTTTCCTTGGCCTGCAAGTAAAGCAACTTGATGCAGGTATCTTTCTCTCTCAAACCAAATATGCTGAGAATCTCATCACGAAATTTGGCCTTGAATCTAAGAAGGTGGTTAACAATCCCATGAGCACCACTACAAAGCTGAGCGAAGATCCGAATGGGAAATCAATCGATTCCACACTCTATAGAAGCATGATTGGTAGCTTGCTGTATCTCACTGCCAGTCGACCTGATATTTCCTACAGTGTGGGAGTGTGTGCTCGATTTCAAGCAAATCCCAAAGAATCACACTTGGAAGCTGTCAAGAGAATCATCCGATATATTTCCGGTACAGTTAACTATGGTATTTTCTATACCTTTGACACTAACGTGGAAATTGCAAGGTATTTTGATGCTGATTGGGGAGGAAACTTGAAGTATAGAAAAAGCACTTCTAGAGGCTGCTTCTTCATTGGGAACAATCTTATTGCTTGGCATAGCAGGAAACAAAATTGCATTTCTCTATCTACTGCTGAAGCGGAATATGTTGCTGCTGGGAGCTGCTGCATTCAAATGCTCTAGATGAAACAAATGCTCAAGGATTACAGCATTTCTCAAAATAAGTTGTCCATATTTTGTGACAACACAAGTGTTATTAACATCACCAAAATCATGTTCAACACTCTAGAACAAAGCACATTGATCTTCGATATCACTTTATTAGAGATTTAGTTGAACAAGATATACTCAAGTTGAGCTTTGTGCCCACTGACAATAAGTTAGTTGATCTGTTCATAAAGCCACTAGACACTGTGAGGTTTGAACTATTGAGAAATTCTTTGGGAATATGTTCTAAGTATTAAGGCACTATAATGTTTGTCCACTGTTGGGAGAGAAAATTGTGATCTTAGTGTACTTTGACCACTATCCTTAGTGGATTGCACATATCTTCAGTTATGTGTCCTTTGTTGCCATGCCTTATTCTGGACAAAAAATTGTGTACTCATGTTTAGTTTCTTAATCAGTTACATTTCTTATGCATTGTCACTTATAGCTTACGTGGTGGCATGTTCCTTGTTTCTTGTTAAGAGAGAATCGGTAAAGTAGGAGATCTACCTAAAATGCTCAGATGTTTCATTCCCTCTTCTCAAAGTAATCAGGCTCTAGTTGTGGTGAACTTTCTAAGATTTGTAAGAAATGAGAATGGTTAAATGTATCCCTTCTCTCAAAGTAATCAGGCCCTGGTTGTGGTGAACTTTCCAAGGTTTGCAAGAAACGAGTTGGTTGGTGGCCTATGTACGTAAATTGTGAAAATACAAACAACAACTCGAGACACTCTCTATGGAGCATCCTTGTTATGCTTAGTACCCTAAGATCGTCTGGTCTGGGAATTACTAAGATGTGTCTTGTTACATGAGTTCCTGCTGTTACAAAATAAAGAAGTCTATTGAATCAACTAAAATAATTACTTAGGAACAATGTTTCCTATCTCTCCTATGAGATCTCCTAAGCCCAGTTCATATGTTCAGTTCTCTTCCTAGACTTCTCCTCTCTTTCTCTAAACCTGTTTCTAAGCCCCATGTACTGCTTATAATCACCTTTGTCACAGGTTTACTCCTTAAGGTCTAACATTGAGTACCAATCCTAATTGTTGATAGAATACATCATGGTTGATGCTTTGAAATATGTTCCTTTCACTAATTGATTTGTGCTCTCTGTGCTTCAACTATGCTATATTTTCTCCTTCCATTTTATGCCAAATACATTAAATGCTTCGATACTTGGCGGAGGAATATATTGTGCGATATAATTGCAGATTTTGGGAATCCATATTTCTCTTGGTCTCTCTCCTTGACTGCCATCTGTTTGAATCTAATTTCCTTACCGAGTAAGCATGATTTGAGGGGGAGATTTTATTTTCATGCGTGTATCTAGGAACCATAACTTGTAATTAATTCTCTCCTTCTTGGAGACGCTATCTCCAACTGGCGTATCTCTTCGATTTCTCTAACCCTACTGGTCCGATATATATAATGTATATCATATCTCTCTCGGATTTCACTCGGGTTTGTCTAAGTGTGCAAGTTTTTCCAAAACTTTTCTTTTAATCATGGTTCGCATTAAGATCACTTCTCGCATTGGTGGACACCGACGTCTTCCTCCTCCCAAGGAGGGCCACCAGAGCCGGCGTTCTCCATCCTGGCATGCATCGTGAACGGAGCCGAAGTCCTCCTCCTCATCTTCATCAGTCTCCTCAGACCCAAACTGGAGAGACTCCTGATGCCTCTCGCCCTCCGGTTTTTCTGTCCAGCATTGCTGAATCTCTTGAGGTCATGCACTCTTCTCTTCGTGATGGCATTCTGGTGGCTGACTGGAGGATCGCCTATCTCACCAACGACATGGATGACATGCACTCCTTACTTGTCCGCACTCACAACACCCTCACCACCCTGGTCAAGGAAGGAAGTCTGAAACATGCAAAGTCACCCCCCCCCCCCCCCCCCGGCGGGTTTCCCAGACCAGTAGGCAATCCTGGATCGTCCATGCCTATCATGGAGGAAGATGCACAGGAGGAAAGCGATGCCACCATGGACAGCGAGGAGTTCCAGGACACCGTGACCAAGCTAATTGAGGAATTTGATGTGCCTTCCCATTCAAAGGGGGAGAAGTAAAAGAATTTTTCATCTTTTTATTTTATTTCTATTTCTGCATTTTTATTTTTGTTGGAAAATAATTACTTTGGTTTTTGGGTTGTAAGTGCATAAGCACAGAGTATTGGGATGCTTATTAGTATTACCATTTTATTTGACATTTGTTTTGGTAGCTTGGATCTGGAAAAGGATGGAAACTGATTCCTAAATCCAAGTAGCACCTCTTGGTTCGTGATTAGTATTTATCTATGAAAACTAATATGCAGGGTAAAAAGATGAAAAAGTCATGTGTTGAATAGGAATGCCCAAAGGGGGCTATTGTAAGTATATTGGGCTATTACCATTCAACACATGCTTTCCCAAGGTCACTACGAGAGCAGAAGGTGCAGAGGATTGGAAGAATATTTCTCCTGCCTTTCCGGTGACTCAAGGCGATAAAGGAAGATTGCAGAATCAGATCACCAAGAGGAAATCAAGGAAATCATGCTCACTGATCTTGAGATAAAGGTGTCTTTTAATTCATATCATTTTGCATGATTCTAAATTGATATGCATATCAGTTAGATTGATTTGATATACTCATCTGCATTAAAAGGTTTTTCAACATGCATATCAGATAGAGATATTGATTGCTTACGGTTAGAAAAGATTTGATTGCATATTAAAAACAGTTTTAAAACTTTTCCATATTTATCTTATTGGGTGTTAAGAAGAGATTTGATTAAGGGGGAGTCTTGCTCCTCTATATAAGGTTTTCAAACTGATTTATGAGAGTAGAGTTTTTGGGTATCAAAAGTTGTTTCCTTGTGTTGCAAATATTTACACAAATCATTTTATGAAAAACTCTCTTTGCATGTTATATGTTTCGGTTCCTTGCATACTCTGTCACTTGCGTATTTCATTATCAAGATCAATGAGATGTTGAGAACAGGAAGATTGGAAGATAGGCTTATATTGATAGTGTGGTGATTAAGTAAGAAGCTATATCAGTTATAAATCAAGTTAGCATTTGTTGCTAAGTGAAAGTGATTGTTGTGAACAACACTACTTGTATACTGTAAACTCATTTGACTTATAGTGGATTGATTTTCTCGTGTTGGCTACGTTACAAGCCACGCAGTGAAGAGGTTTACACTGCGTTAGTAAATTATTGTGTTATCTGTGTGGTGCATATTTGATTATCAAAGTAGTTATATTTACCATTTTATTCTATCTGGATCATAACACAAATTATCTAAAATATAATGTTTTAATATCAAAACTAGTAAAATCAGAAAAGACAATTTCGATATTTTATATATGAACCGACCGACCGACCCTTCTATTGCAGGGCGTTAACTTTTTCTCTTTTATGGATCAATTACTACCCTTAATTTATGTAAATGCTCAAATGACCCGCCAAAATTGAACTCTCAAGTCTCAACCTGCCATAACCACCTCCAACAATCGCAACCCTATTCCGAAAAGATGGCATCGCATCGTAATTAAATCCAACTCGAAGAAACCAAGAAGGTGGGGTCAGGCACTATCTGTGCTCGATCTAATGCGTCCACACGATCAAATCATACCCTTAATAAAATAAATCAATCCTCCAATTTAGACTGCTTTATGACCACCAATACGCCGCCGTTTCCTTCGGCCTCTCATCCATCCAATCTCCTTATGCAAGCAAAGCAAATCACATGCCCCCCACATAAATAATCACCGTCCATTCCATGATCAACGGTCCCTGATCCTCAACCCCCTTTCCATATAAAACCTCCTCACTCAGAGTCATCGACTCAACCCGAAATTTCCAAGAGTCCTTTTCTCCGTGAAGTCTCCCGATTTTCAGCCCCAAATCTTTTTCCCAATCGCAGCCCCCAATCTTCTCCCATAATTCCACCAATGTCCTCGTCTTCCTCGATCCCGATGTCCTCCTCCTCCTCCTCCTCGCAACAGTCCACACAGCCACGCTCATTTCCGCTGCCGCCGTTCCGATCCATCCTCACGCGCCTCTCCCGCTTCTCCCGCAACGCGCTCGTCAACCAACGCCCCTGGACCGAGCTCGTCGACCGCACCGCCTTCACTCGACCGTCCTCCTTCTCCGACGCGGCCTCGCGCGTGAGGAAAAACGCCGCCTATTTCCGCGTCAACTACCTGATCGTGCTCGCCGTCGTCCTCGCCTACTCGCTCCTCTCCCACCCCTTCACTCTCCTCACCCTCGTCGGCCTCGCCGCCGCGTGGATCTTCCTCTACTCGCACCGACAGTCGGATCAGCCGCTCGTGATCTTGGGCCGGACTTACTCCGACACGCAGGTGCTGTTTGGGCTGGGCCTGGTGACGCTGATCGCGATCTTGATGACGAGCGTGCTGTCGCTGCTCATAACGGCGCTGATGGTGGGGGTCGGGATCGTCTGTGCTCACGGCGCGTTTAGGGATCCTGAGGATCTGTTCTTGGATGAATCGCAGCCGTTGGGTTCTGGATTCGCTTCGATGTTCAGTGGGGCCGCTTCCTCTGCTGGCGCCAGCATGGTGTCACGTGTCTAGGTTTTTGATATTCTTCGGAACTCGGAAGGTGTACAGAGTATATCATACTCCGGTGGGTGAGGACTACTAGGTGACCAAAAGGAAAAGAAGAGGATCTAGAATTGACCAAGATATTCATTTTTTCTATTCATATTTTGTTAAGTTGTTATTTGAAGAAATCTATAATGCTGAGATTGTTTGTTATTGGAAATTCATTGATTTGTACATTTGGTTTTATCAGATTCTTGGAATTTCTATATGATTTATCTTTTATTCTTGTAATTCCACGAAGATGAGAAAATTACATACCATCCATACTAACTAATGCTGAATCTAGTTGCTACTGTTATTGTGAAAGTTTGTTAGGGCTCCTAATTCAAATAGGATTAGGGTGGATTGTTGCGAGGGAGAATATTGGGGGAAAAAATCAATTACAAGATTAGATACTCTCCAAACAAGAAAAAGAAAAATCAATTACAAGATAGTATCTAAAATCATCTGCGGTATCGACCTCATTTGTACTCGAAAATAAAAAATAAAAAAAATTACAAGGTAGTATATCTAAAATTATCTTCAGTATAAAGGTCAATGCTTTGAACCACAAAAGTACGAGTTTACAGGCTCTTATATTGATTAGGCTCAATGATCATTTCATAATTTAAAAACAAGAATTTTCCTTGACTTGCAGAAGGTTAAAACAAACATGTACAACAATGAACAATCAAGTCAATGAATTTACTATCAAAGGATATGATCAGGATTTTGTGCTTAATCATGCAAGTGAAATAGAACAATCAGTTGGAAACTTGGAATGTTCCACTTTTAAACAAAGTAATTACATGCCGATGAGCCTTGCAGTGAACAAAAGAATGCAAAGCCCATCTGGCCATCTTAAAGCATGAGGAAAGAATTACCAAACAATTAAAGCACACTCATTCTAAGGACTTAAGCAATCCAATCCCACACCACGATCTCCTCCCCATAGCTCATTTTTCGCAACTCAGCAGATTAGAACCACCAAATATCAAATAAGGAGCAGCAATTTACAGTATGAACTCTAAAAACGTGTAATTAACTATGTAACAGATACAACCTTGGGAAACATAAACTTATGAACTATTAATGGTTCCCTTTTTCTTTGGTTATTTCTTATGAATGTAATGTAATTTTCCTTTCAAGTGGTATCAATTAAATCTAAAGGAAAGAAAGAAAAGGCGAAAACTTGATTTACAGCCACAGGGGTTCAAGAGCTCTCTCGTGCATACGAACTGGTCTCCTCGGCAACCTTGGACCACACATTTGCAATTTTCTCGGCATATCCCACCTATTGATCAGACAAAAAGAACAATGCTCTACGCGTTAGGATGGAAGGAAAAGGAACAAGATAATGAGAAGGATCATATAAAGTAAATTAAGCACTACACTGAAACATGTAGAAGCACAAAAACATTTGGCTTTTTCTTGGCTCGCAATAAGGGATGTTAACATCCCTTTGTCTCTCCCAAATATGATAAGTGGAAAACTAAAGCAGTAAACAGTGCACAGGGAAAGATCAAACTTACTGTCAGTTTGGTCTCACTACCAAATTGTTACAAACATCAACATTAAACAAATTTGGAATTAAAAATTATATTCTTTATAAAATTCACTGTTCACATGACTCGAGCGAAAATAGCAAGCAGGAAGGTCAGTATTCCACCTATGTGACTGTTCAAATTCTGTGAATCACCTATAGTTTGATTCCTTTGGTGGGTGGGTCCCGGGGGTGGGGTGTGAAAAACCAAAAATGCGCTCAAAGGGAAGGGCTGAGGCTGTCAGTACTGATCAGAATACAATAGTACCAAAAGAGTTCACATGTAACAATCAGTCCCAACAGCAAATCAACTCTTGGCTAAGTCACCTACAAGTTATATTACTGTTCACTAGCCTCTCTTCCACTCATATCATCAGTCAAAGCATCGGTTCAAGTCTCTACAAATGGCAGATGCCATTAATTCTCAATAGTCACTATGAGAAGTAAAATAGACATGCACAAGCAAAATTTCTATCTAGCAGGGTCAGGTTCATCTTATAAACCACGATCCCAGACGAACTCATGGAAGCACTGAAAATCAGTTCATATGCAGACTATAAGGGAATGGAACATAATTTTTTTTACTAGTTATACCCGTTCTACGTTAACAGGAGCACAATCACCAAGTACCTGATTATGAACAAACCCCTTCAACATGTTCAAGAAGTCAGCATGCCTCTCGCTGTCAAGCCTCTCAAGTTCACTTCTGTTGTTCTCCTGCGTTTTATCATAAAATTAATCAACTCTAAGTTCTGATGAAGATATATTCCGAGACAATTCAAACCCAGCAACAGCAACAGGGGAGAGTGCCAACGAAGTCTAACAGTAACATAATTTTCAATATGTAAAGTAAATGCCAATTACATAATTATCACAGAGGAGACCAAAAAGATGCAATCATTCGTGACTAGAAACTGAAATTTATACATCACATATCCAAAAAAACTTATGTCACTCTATTCAGATTTCTTTGCTACAAGACATGTAAAGATGATTTAAATATCATGAGTACACTTTTGTTGTTTACTTCAATGCCATAAGTTAATCATATATCTAATCAGATTGGGGTAATTCCTTTGGATGAGAGAGGTTAATCACACTATAGGTTGAGAATGCAGGCATATGAATATTATTGTGAAAGAGAGACATAACAGCAGATCCTCTGATTCAGAAAGTAACTTAAGACAGACTCGCATGAAGGCACTGCAAGAACTGGACAACTACATATAATCTGGAAGAAAAACTGGAAAACAAACAAAGAAATGACACAGAACTAAAACAGGGGTGACACAAAACACTCAACTAACTGGGATTCAAAACTTTTGGATAGAAGCTTAGATAAATATCATGAGGTTTTCTAACCTAGGAAAGAAATCTATGTCCACATGCTAGACAAATTAATTTCACTAGCAGAACATTAGAATAATTTCAGGAATTCAAAGGTACCTTGATTCTCTCATATTCTCTGATTGCTATATTCTTAGCATCCTCAGTAGCTCTTATGGTATCATTTAACTCCTCTAGTTTGCGAGTCCTTGATTTGTCACCACCAAAAATTTTGTTCGATGCAACTTCAAGTTTTTCAGCCCTCGACTGCAATGAACCCAATTCTGATAGAAGAGTCTGAACAGTCAATAAAGCACTTGATCGATCCGAGAATGCACCTTTGACGGATAACATAAGCCCAAGATACTCATGGAATGTGTCCTGGAAATATTGTATAAACAATCATTACTAAGGTTACTGATTTCGATCCAAATCAACACTTAGGATTGGGCTGAATGAGGCTAAAACTCAACTTCCTATACCATTGTCAAGCAATCCATTCATAGAGAATTTGCTACTTATATTATAACAAATTAACCTCTACAGTTGGAAATGTAATGAAAGACGAAGGTATAACTTACCAAATGTTTGACAGTCTGAGAATTCAATTCTCGATAGTATCTGCTGGCTTTTACAGCAGCAGTCGCCACATTCTTCATGTCAGCAGCACGTATTCTTTGAGAGTTGAACAAGGCCTCCTCATTTTCAAACTTAGTCAGTTTTATAAATGCTAGTCCTAACTCTCCCATAGTCTCTCCCATGTCTTGTTGAGCTTTTACAAGTGATTCAGCCTATAAACCAGAACATGAAAATCCAATCAACTAATCACTCTAGACATATACAACAAACAATTAGATAGTTTTCGATTCAGTAGACATTACATGCTGGGATGCATTGCTGAGTTGTTGCTCGAGCTCCTGCATGTGGTCTTTCTTTTCCATAAACTCCTTATCCTCCTCTCCCACAAGCGGCTTCGAACCTCCCCAGTCATTGGCCACAGACTGCTTCAGCTCCTTGAACAACCTCAGCAAGTCCCTCCCGCCTTTCGCCGGCTGAACCACCTCGTGTGGAGCCACCGGGGAACTCTCGCCGAACAACTGCTTCGGCAGCTTAGCAGCCCCATCCAGCATTCTCGACGCCACGTCGGTGGTCATCGGCAACGGAAACCTCCCCTGAACTTGCAGAAACACCTTCAACTCATCACTCTTCTTGATCACAGGGTGAGCCGCTAACCGCCTCAAGTACTTCTCCAATGCCACTCTCCTCTGCTCCACAAACTCTTGTTTCTGCATCACCTGGCTCTCCACCACGTTCTTATCCGGCCGCGGCGGAATGAAGAACCCTCTGTACGCCTCCGCCAGCCGGTCCGATAACGTCACAATGTCCCGAAACCGCCGCCGGACGCCAAATTCCGAGCCGCCGAACTCCGGAATGTTCGTCCTCGTCGTGATCAGATACGTGACGTAAGTATTCCCTCCGGGAATAACTGAATTCGTGGACTCCTGCTCCTTCTGAGGATTCGAAACCGTGATTTTGATATAGTCGGAGCTGGAAGACGAAGATCGCGAAAGCGAATAAGAGCTGGAATGGTCGGAGCTCTTGCTCGGACTCTCGACGCCGTTGATTTCGCCGATCGTCTCGCCATCCAACGGACTGAAAACCACGTCGCCGTAAGAGGGCGGGTCGACGTACGCGGAGCTGTCGGCGCCGTTAGGGTTTCGGAGATCGCGGAACGGCGGTGGCGCAGTCAGAAGCGGATCGGATTCGGCCGGGGCCGGGGTCGTGGAGACGATTATAGACGAGAGCGGGTGGTGCGTGTCGGAAAGCGACGACATGGCGCTGCGGTAATTCGAATACGACGATTTACTGGCGCCGCCGTTGTTCAACGGCGGCGGGTCGTCGAGGACGAGACTCTCCATCTCTTCTTTCGAACCACCGTATCGATGGTCCTGGTGGTTCTGAGAGCCCATCATGGTTATACCACCAGCTCGAAAATCAAAATCAGTAGTGGCGAAATCAGCAATCAATTGGATTAATCGAAGATTGAAGCATTCGGTAAGAGTTGTGGTGGTGTTGAAGTGTGGAGAAGAAGGAGGAGGAGGGGAAGACTGACCGGTATGGGCAGAGCTAGCCGGAGAAGACGAAGGAATCACATGGCCTGTTGGGGGGGTGTGCTTAGTAAAGACGAGAAAAACGCGATGGGTTTAGTTAGTTGGATCTTTGGGGGGGATTGGATATCTTTGCCTTTGGAAACTTGCAGGCTTGTTTTGGCTTGCTTGGCTTGGAATCACTGTATAGCTTTTCGAGACTTTGTTGAGGGTTTGAATGCGGTTAGAGAAGTATTGGGCACGTAAAGATCCATGTAACTGCGTGGTGATTCAAGTGAGGTTAATCGTGTCCATGCAAGTGAAGTTAGGTACATCAATAGATACGACATATAACTAAGATAAAATTTCAAAAAATATATATAAAAAAAAAAGTTCTAGACAATAATTTTCTATCCAAATTTTTTTTTTTTGAAGAATATTATGTCAATATATATTAATACTCAGATCAGAAATGATCATTACATATCCTCCCTCTATCATTTATGGATAGATAAAGAGTTTGTGGTAGTAGCACAGTGATATATCCAATCATTTGATGGTTCCCTGCTCATACAGGGAGTCTATAGACTATTAACTACTACATAGTCCCCTAACAAAGTAGAGAATTATTTAGAGAAAAAAAAAAAACCCTAACTAATTAGAAGCCCAACAAAGTTCTAAAGAAGAGGTCCAGGTCCAAGTCCAATAAAACAGATCAGGCACAGGCCCAATGTCCATCTCTTTACCCACAGATCATACACACAGGCTGAGCTCGTCCCTTCCCACACCGGCACAACCTGCGTCGCTCCACGACTTGCGCCGTCCAAGCGCACCCGTCTCCCCACCCCAATCTGCACCGCCTCAATCCTGCGCCTCCATGGTCTAGCGCCACGCGAACCATGCCGACACCAACCATCTTACCACAAAATCTCTACCACCACGAACTGCCGCCATACACCACGACCACGGCGCTTCAAAGATAGCCCACTGGAAACTTGCTCCTCGACACCATCTTGCCCCTACCTCAACCCACACACCTCCCCCCAAAAACGCCCGAGCAATAGCAGCAAATACTCGTCCGGCAGCACAACGCAAATGTCAGCGTGGACATAGGCCTTTCCAGACGTCTGGGCGCTGCCAGACGAGATCGATCTTCCAATCGGAACGCGCCGCCGCTGGCTTTAGGGTTTCTCAGAGAGAGAGAGATTTCTTGGATTGATGTGTATACGAGAAAAATTCTTATTTTCTATCCAAACTTGTGGAATATAGCACGTGGTTTTATGGCTGAAGGCATGTTCTTATTTTATTCATCAAAATCCTCTCACCCCTAAACTTTAGCAATTCTGTATTCTTTTATGATTTTTCAAATTTTTGAAAACCAAAAAAATCAGGTCGAGATTTTTGAGATCTGTCAATTGGAACTCATTCTAAAAATCACACTTCATCAATGATAAGATTATAAGCCTAACATGCTTTGTCACTTTGGAGGTGTCACTGGAGCACTTGTGGTATGCCATGACATATTTTGATATGTCAGACTTTGTCAACACTCATTTTTATTGAAATTCTTGTGAGTCATAATCTCATTATTGTAAAAAAAAAAAAAAATTGATTTTAGGAGTTGCTCCGAGTGACAGATCACCAAAATCTTGACTTGTTTTTTTTTAATGGTTTTTTATATTTTTATTATGATTCCTTGGGTTCTAACTCCGAAAAATTATAAAAGAAAATAGATCGGAGTTGCTGTTTGCGGTCTATCAATTTTAGAATTATTTAAAAATTATGATTTTAGGGTGCAAAGATTTTGGTGAGAATATAAGAACATGTACATGCGATTTTGACAAAAAAAATCATGTGTTATAATCCACAACTTTAGATAGAAAGTCATTGTCTAGGACAAATTTTTTATTTTTGACAAAATTTGAAGTTGGTTCCCATGGAATTTGAAATTAATATAATATTTTTTTGTGTGCTTAATCTAGCATAGACATGGACTTTGTATACTGAACAAGCGTTCTCTCTCTTAGCCCTAGAACTGTGAGAGAGCGACTACTTCACCAAAGCGTTTCTGTCCGACGGCGACCAATGGTAGCACCGGTGTCGCATTGCCGTTGGGTTAGCTGCCGAACGGGTATTTCATCTTCCCTGGCTTTTGGGATGGATGGCTTGGAGATAATTGTGGTGGTTCACTCTTGATCTGGTTCAAAGCTTCTCGACTGCAAGTTTGGGTTTGGGCATCGACGCAAGGGCGGTGACTGGCGTTAGGTTAGATCAGAGACCGATCCAATTTTGCTCTAGTTGGCGGTGACAGTGGCAGGGTGGTATCGAGGAAGATGTTCTTCCAACTCCGTATGCGCTGGTTTTCTTCCAACTCCGGTTGGATTTGGACAATTGCACAAGGTTGCGATGAAGTCATGACCATATGGTCGCCGTCTTGTGGCGGCGACGACGATGTTGCACTTGTGCTGGGAGGTGGTGAATTGGGATCGGGTTTGGACCCATCACTTTGGCTCTGGGATTTTATCCCCTTGGGCCTAGTAGGCTGGTAATTTGGGTTGGGTTGTTGCCCTAGTCTATTTATGTTTTTAGTTTTGTCTAATTACAATAAATTCCTTATATTTAGGAAGCTAATAATTGATGTGCACTCTATGTATCTCTAGCGCCTCTGGAGTAGTACTGAAAGAGAGTCTCCGCTACCTCTACATCTTTGAATGTATAATGAGTAGATCTATTTCTATTTCTATTTCTGTGTACCACTTGTGGCTTGTGGGTATTACCACTATCTTCTTGTTTGTCTATGCCTTTAAATGACAGCGGAATGGTATGTAACGGCCTATTCTGACTTGTGATGAATATACTATTTCTCCCTGATTCAAAAACAATCTAGCATAGACACGGTTAGCCTGGCTTGCATCTGGTGTTGGCGTAGGGAAGGGCTTCGTGATTGTCATCATATTGTTATTTTGCTAGGTTTTCCCAGAGCCTCCAAAAAGACACCCGGTCTCACTCTCAACAATCTGCTGCCTTTCACATCTCTTTCACTTTTTGGATCAGCTGATGCCATTGTCGCATATTGCAAAACAAAAAATTGAAAAGCTTTAGCCCATGGACCAGGCTATTCTAGATTGTCGTCATCTGGTAATAATCATGGCACATAGGTCAATGGCATCTTGACTTCTGCTCCCGGGTACAAGTAGCATTTTAGATTATTCCATTGGTGTAGATGGGTACAACTGTACAAGTAGCACAGAATCATTTCATGATCAGATTTGTCCCGGAGACAATGTGGTAGCCGTTGGCCGATATTTTAAGGACTCCTATAACCCTATGGCTGCTCCTGGTACATTCAGTTTCGAATTCTCGATTTCTGTGATTTTGATGGTAAAGAGCTATTGAGGCTGAATTGTAAACTTTCGAAATGTGGTATGGGGGGACTTGATCAATTGTAATCATGCACCATACACTCCTTCTTTCTACCTATCAACGTACATATAACATCTAGATGCTTGGATCACTTCTAGAAGTATGGCAAATTCTGTGGGATCAAACCAACTGTACGTTATTTAATCATTCCTTCGCTTGGAATGAATATGATTAATCTTTTCGCCGGAAGTCTAGACATGTTGGACAAAATTATTCAATAGTGTCGTCATGCATGTCTCCAAAGGTGTTATTGTTGAAGAGGTTGTATTAGGGTCCCCTGCTGCATGTGCCAGAAATCTCTGCAATAATGTCCGTGTTCAGTGCAACTACGAGTCGATCTGTTCACAATATTTCATAGATCTCTGGAAAGATTCAAGACGAGGTTCGGAAGTCTAAGGATATGGCTGTGCTAAGGCAAGTCAGTAAATTAAGGTGATTTTGACCTCGTGACGGTCACTGGCTGTTTTTGTCTACTGTTTTGTTACCAATATGAATGTATTGACTTACACTAGGGACTCATATATGTTATAACTTTAACTAGCTAGCTTCTATTATTCTTTTAGAGTTGGACTATACTTGCAATTGAAAGTTCAGGCATTCTAGTGATTCTACCTTACTGTGAATAACATTGTTT